>NC_044552.1:101914905-102224504 GCF_007565055.1 Rhinopithecus roxellana | reverse complement strand
TTTCGTGGAACAGTCCATTAACACTGTCTTTGGGGAAACTGAGAAGGGCTTCTTTGGACCACATTGAGGCCTACGCTGATAAAGGAAATTTCATCCGTTCAAAACGTGAAAGAAGCTTTCTGAGAAACTTCTTTCTGATCTGTGAGTTCATCTCACAGAGTTACTACCTCTGCCTCAAGAAGAAGTTTGCTAACACTCTTCTCGTCTAATCTGCAAAGTGATATTTGGGAGCCTATAGGGGCCCATGGTGATAAAGGAAATGTCCTCACATAATAACTAAAGAGAAGCTTTCTGAGAAACTGCATTACCATGTGTGAATGCAACTCACAGAGTTACACGTTTCTCTTCAGTGATCAGTTTGTTAGCATAGTTTTCTGGAGATCTGCAATTAGATACTTCATAGCGCAATGAACATTACAGTGACAAAGGAAATATCCAGATGAAAACTAGAAAGAAGCTTTCTTAGAAACTTCTTTGTGATGTGTGAATTCATCTCACAGAGTTACACTTATGTTTCGTGGAGCAGTCCATTAACACTGTCTTTGGGGAAACTGAGAAGAGCTTCTTTGGATCACATTGAGGCCTACGCTGATAAAGGAAATTTCATCCGTTCAAAACGTGAAAGAAGCTTTCTGAGAAACTTCTTTCTGATCTGTGAGTTCATCTCACCGAGTTCCAATCTCTGCCTCAAGAAGCAGTTTGCTAACACTCTTTTCGTGGAATCTGCAAAGTGATGTTTGGTAGCCCATAGGGGCCCATGGTGGAAAAGGAAATGTCCTCACATAATAACTACAGAGAAACGTTCTGAGAGATTGCTTTCTGATGTGTGACTTCATCACACAGAGTTCCACCCTTCCCTTCTTGGAACAGTTTGCTAACACTGTTCTCGTGGATTGTGCAAAGGTATATTTGGGAGCTCATTGAGGGCTAGGGTGAAAAAGGAATTATCCTCACATAATAACTAAAGAGAAGCTTTCTGAGAAACTGCATTGCCATGTGTGAATGCAACTCACAGAGTTACACGTTTCTCTTCAGTGATCAGTTTGTTAACACAGTTTTCTGGAAATCTGCAATTTGGTATTGCATAGCGCAATGAACCTGACGGTGACAAAGGAAATATCCAGAGATGAAACCTAGAAAGAAGCTTTTTTAGAAACTTCTTGGTGATGTGTGAATTCATCTCACAGAGTTACACTTATGTGTCGTGGAGCAGTCCATTAACACTGTCTTTGAGGAAGCTGAGAAGGGCTTCCTTGGATCGCATTGAGGCCTACGCTGATAAAGGAAATTTCATCCGTTCAAAACGTGAAAGAAGCTTTCTGAGAAACTTCTTTCTGATCTGTGAATTCATCTCACAGAGTTACAAGCTATGCCTCAAGAAGCAGTTTGCTAACACTCTTTTCGTGGAATCTGCAAAGTGATATTTGGGAGCCTATTGGGGCCCATGGTGATAAAGGAAATATCCTCACATAATAACTAAAGAGAAGCTTTCTGAGAAACTGCATTGCCATGTGTGAATGCAACTCACAGAGTTACACGTTTCTCTTCAGTGATCAGTTTCTTAGCACAGTTTTCTGGAGATCTGCAATTAGATACTTCATAGCGCAATGAACATTACAGTGACAAAGGAAATATCCAGATGAAAACTAGAAAGAAGCTTTCTTAGAAACTTCTTGGTGATGTGTGAATTCATCTCACAGAGTTACACTTATGTTTCGTGGAGCAGTCATTAACACTGTCTTTGGGGAAACTGAGAAGGGCTTCTTTGGATCACATTGAGGCCTACGCTGATAAAGGAAATTTCATCCGTTCAAAACGTGAAAGAAGCTTTCTGAGAAACTTCTTTCTGATCTGTGAGTTCATCTCACAGAGTTACAATCTCTGCCTCAAGAAGCAGTTTGCTAACACTCTTTTCGTGGAATCTGCAAAGTGATATTTGGCAACCTATTGGGGCCCATGGTGATAAAGGAAATATCCTCACATAATAACTAAAGAGAAGCATTCTGAGAAACTGCATTGCCATGTGTGAATGCAACTCACAGAGTTACACGTTTCTCTTCAGTGATCAGTTTGTTAGCATTGTTTTCTGGAGATCTACAATTAGATACTTCATAGCGCAATGAACATTACAGTGACAAAGGAAATATCCAGATGAAAACTAGAAAGAAGCTTTCTTAGAAACTTCTTGGTGATGTGTGAATTCATCTCACAGAGTTACACTTATGTTTCGTGGAGCAGTCCATTAACACTGTCTTTGGGGAAACTGAGAAGAGCTTCTTTGGATCACATTGAGGCCTACGCTGATAAAGGAAATTTCATCCGTTCAAAACGTGAAAGAAGCTTTCTGAGAAACTTCTTTCTGATCTGTGAGTTCATCACACCGAGTTCCAATCTCTGCCTGAAGAAGCAGTTTGCTAACACTCTTTTCGTGGTATCTGCAAAGTGATATTTGGGAGCCTATAGGGGCCCATCGTGATAAAGGAAATATCCTCACATAATAACTAAAGAGAAGCTTTCTGAGAAACTGCATTGCCATGTGTGAATGCAACTCACAGAGTTACGCCATTGTTTTTTGCAGCCGTTTCATAGGACTGTTTCCGTGGATTCCGTGAAGTGATATTTCAGATAGCTTTGAAGAATAGAAGGAAAAAGAAATATCCTCCAAGAGAAAGCAGAACCAAGCTTTCTGAGAAACTGCTTTGTGATATGTGAATTCATTTCACAGTGTTCTATCACCCTTTCTCGGGGGAGTTTCCTAGCACTCATTTGAGGAATCTCAGATGTGATGTCTTGGATATCGTTGAATCGCATGCTGAATAAGGAACTATCCTCAGAGAAACCTGCAGAGACGCCTTCTCAGAAACTTCTTTGTTGTGGGTGTTTTCAGCCCACAGATGTCCATCATTGTTTCCACTGAGAAACTTGCTAGCAGAGTTTTCGCAGAATCTGCAAGAGGACACACGGTGGCGCTCCAAGACCACAAATAACCTCGTCTTACTAAAGAAAGACGCTTTCTGAGAAACCGCTTTGTGATGTGTGAATTCAACTCACTAAGTTGCAGCTGTATTTCGTGGGGCCGTGGCCTAGCCCTATTTGTGTGGAATCAGAGAACAGATATTCCCGAACCCTTTGAAAACAATGGGGCCAAGGGAAACATCTTCCAATAAAAATGAGAAAGAAGCTTACTGAGAAACTTCTTTCTGATCTGTGAGTTCATCTCACAGAGTTACAATCTCTGGTTCAAGAAGCAGTTTGCTAACACTCTTTTCGTGGAATCTGCAAAGTGATATTTGGAAGCCTATTGGGGCCCATGGTGATAAAGGAAATATCCTCACATAATAAATAAAGAGAAGCTTTCTGAGAAACTGCATTGCCATGTGTGAATGCAACTCACAGAGTTACACGTTTCTCTTCAGTGATCAGTTTCTTAGCACAGTTTTCTGGAGATCTGCAATTAGATACTTCATAGCGCAATGAACATTACAGTGACAAAGGAAATATCCAGATGAAAACTAGAAAGAAGCTTTCTTAGAAACTTCTTGGTGATGTGTGAATTCATCTCACAGAGTTACACTTATGTTTCGTGGAGCAGTCCATTAACACTGTCTTTGGGGAAACTGAGAAGGGCTTCTTTGGATCACATTGAGGCCTACGCTGATAAAGGAAATTTCATCCGTTCAAAACGTGAAAGAAGCTTTCTGAGAAACTTCTTTCTGATCTGTGAATTCATCTCACAGAGTTACAAGCTATGCCTCAAGAAGCAGTTTGCTAACACTCTTTTCGTGGAATCTGCAAAGTGATATTTGGGAGCCTATTGGGGCCCATGGTGATAAAGGAAATATCCTCACATAATAACTAAAGAGAAGCTTTCTGAGAAACTGCATTGCCATGTGTGAATGCAACTCACAGAGTTACACGTTTCTCTTCAGTGATCAGTTTCTTAGCACAGTTTTCTGGAGATCTGCAATTAGATATTTCATAGCGCAATGAACATTACAGTGACAAAGGAAATATCCACAGTGAAAACTAGAAGGAAGCTTTCTTAGAAACTCCTTGTTGATGTGTGAATTCATCTCACAGAGTTACACTTATGTTTCGTGGAACAGTCCATTAACACTGTCTTTGGGGAAACTGAGAAGGGCTTCTTTGGACCACATTGAGACCTACGCTGAAAAAGGAAATTTCATCCGTTCAAAACGTGAAAGAAGCTTTCTGAGAAACTTCTTTCTGATCTGTGAGTTCATCTCACAGAGTTACCACCTCTGCCTCAAGAAGAAGTTTGCTAACACTCTTCTCGTCTAATCTGCAAAGTGATATTTGGGAGCCTATAGGGGCCCATGGTGATAAAGGAAATGTCCTCACATAATAACTAAAGAGAAGCTTTCTGAGAAACTGCATTACCATGTGTGAATGCAACTCACAGAGTTACACGTTTCTCTTCAGTGATCAGTTTGTTAGCATAGTTTTCTGGAGATCTGCAATTAGACACTTCATAGCGCAATGAACATTACAGTGACAAAGGAAATATCCAGATGAAAACTAGAAAGAAGCTTTCTTAGAAACTTCTTGGTGATGTGTGAATTCATCTCACAGAGTTACACTTATGTTTCGTGGAGCAGTCCATTAACACTGTCTTTGGGGAAACTGAGAAGAGCTTCTTTGGATCACATTGAGGCCTACGCTGATAAAGGAAATTTCATCCGTTCAAAACGTGAAAGAAGCTTTCTGAGAAACTTCTTTCTGATCTGTGAGTTCATCTCACCGAGTTCCAATCTCTGCCTCAAGAAGCAGTTTGCTAACACTCTTTTCGTGGAATCTGCAAAGTGATATTTGGTAGCCCATAGGGGCCCATGGTGGAAAAGGAAATGTCCTCACATAATAACTACAGAAAACGTTCTGAGAGATTGCTTTCTGATGTGTGACTTCATCACACAGACTTCCACCCTTCCCTTCTTGGAACAGTTTGCTAACACTGTTCTCGTGGATTGTGCAAAGGTATATTTGGGAGCTCATTGAGGGCTAGGGTGAAAAAGGAATTATCCTCACATAATAACTAAAGAGAAGCTTTCTGAGAAACTGCATTGCCATGTGTGAATGCAACTCACAGAGTTACACGTTTCTCTTCAGTGATCAGTTTGTTAACACAGTTTTCTGGAAATCTGCAATTTGGTATTGCATAGCGCAATGAACCTGACGGTGACAAAGGAAATATCCAGAGATGAAACCTAGAAAGAAGCTTTCTTAGAAACTTCTTGGTGATGTGTGAATTCATCTCACAGAGTTACACTTATGTGTCGTGGAGCAGTCCATTAACACTGTCTTTGAGGAAGCTGAGAAGGGCTTCCTTGGATCGCATTGAGGCCTACGCTGATAAAGGAAATTTCATCCGTTCAAAACGTGAAAGAAGCTTTCTGAGAAACTTCTTTCTGATCTGTGAATTCATCTCACAGAGTTACAAGCTATGCCTCAAGAAGCAGTTTGCTAACACTCTTTTCGTGGAATCTGCAAAGTGATATTTGGGAGCCTATTGGGGCCCATGGTGATAAAGGAAATATCCTCACATAATAACTAAAGAGAAGCTTTCTGAGAAACTGCATTGCCATGTGTGAATGCAACTCACAGAGTTACACGTTTCTCTTCAGTGATCAGTTTCTTAGCACAGTTTTCTGGAGATCTGCAATTAGATACTTCATAGCGCAATGAACATTACAGTGACAAAGGAAATATCCAGATGAAAACTAGAAAGAAGCTTTCTTAGAAACTTCTTGGTGATGTGTGAATTCATCTCAAAGAGTTACACTTATGTTTCGTGGAGCAGTCCATGAACACTGTCTTTGGGGAAACTGAGAAGGGCTTCTTTGGATCACATTGAGGCCTACGCTGATAAAGGAAATTTCATCCGTTCAAAACGTGAAAGAAGCTTTCTGAGAAACTTCTTTCTGATCTGTGAGTTCATCTCACAGAGTTACAATCTCTGCCTCAAGAAGCAGTTTGCTAACACTCTTTTCGTGGTATCTGCAAAGTGATATTTGGGAGCCTATAGGGGCCCATTGTGATAAAGGAAATATCCTCACATAATAACTAAAGAGAAGCTTTCTGAGAAACTGCATTGCCATGTGTGAATGCAACTCACAGAGTTACGGCATTGTTTTTTGCAGCCGTTTCTTAGGACTGTTTCCGTGTATTCCGTGAAGTGATATTTCAGATAGCTTTGAAGAATAGAAGGAAAAAGAAATATCCTCCAAGAGAAAGCAGAACCAAGCTTTCAGAGAAACTGCTTTGTGATATGTGAATTCATTTCACAGTGTTCTATCACCCTTTCTCGGGGGAGTTTCCCAGCACTCATTTGAGGAATCTCAGATGTGATGTCTTGGATATCGTTGAATCGCATGCTGAATAAGGAACTATCCTCAGAGAAACCTGCAGAGACGCCTTCTCAGAAACTTCTTTGTTGTGGGTGATTTCAGCCCACAGATGTCCATCATTGTTTCCACTGAGAAACTTGCTAGCAGAGTTTTCGCAGAATCTGCAAGAGGACACACGGTGGCGCTCCAAGACCACAAATAACCTCGTCTTACTAAAGAAAGACGCTTTCTGAGAAACCGCTTTGTGATGTGTGAATTCAACTCACTAAGTTGCAGCTGTATTTCGTGGGGCCGTGGCCTAGCCCTATTTGTGTGGAATCAGAGAACAGATATTCCCGAACCCTTTGAAAACAATGGGGCCAAGGTAACATCTTCCAATAAAAATGAGAAAGAAGCTTACTGAGAAACTTCTTTCTGATCTGTGAGTTCATCTCACCGAGTTCCAATCTCTGCTCAAGAAGCAGTTTGCTAACACTCTTTTCGTGGAATCTGCAAAGTGATATTTGGTAGCCCATAGGGGCCCATGGTGGAAAAGGAAATGTCCTCACATAATAACTACAGAGAAACGTTCGGAGAGATTGCTTTCTGATGTGTGAGTTCATCACACAGAGTTCCACCCTTCCCTTCTTGGAACAGTTTGCTGACACTGTTCTCGTGGATTGTGCAAAGGTATATTTGGGAGCTCATTGAGGGCTAGGGTGAAAAAGGAATTATCCTCACATAATAACTAAAGAGAAGCTTTCTGAGAAACTGCATTGCCATGTGTGAATGCAACTCACAGAGTTACACGTTTCTCTTCAGTGATCAGTTTGTTAACACAGTTTACTGGAAATCTGCAATTTCGTATTGCATAGCGCAATGAACCTGACGGTGACAAAGGAAATATCCAGAGATGAAACCTAGAAAGAAGCTTTCTTAGAAACTTCTTGGTGATGTGTGAATTCATCTCACAGAGTTACACTTATGTGTCGTGGAGCAGTCCATTAACACTGTCTTTGAGGAAGCTGAGAAGGGCTTCCTTGGATCGCATTGAGGCCTACGCTGATAAAGGAAATTTCATCCGTTCAAAACGTGAAAGAAGCTTTCTGAGAAACTTCTTTCTGATCTGTGAGTTCATCTCACAGAGTTACAATCTCTGCCTCAAGAAGCAGTTTGCTAACACTCTTTTCGTGGAATCTGCAAAGTGATATTTGGCAGCCTATTGGGGCCCATGCTGATAAAGGAAATGTCCTCACATAATAACTAAAGAGAAGCTTTCTGAGAAACTGCATTACCATGTGTGAATGCAACTCACAGAGTTACACGTTTCTCTTCAGTGATCAGTTTGTTAGCACAGTTTTCTGGAGATCTGCAATTAGATACTTCATAGCGCAATGAACATTACAGTGACAAAGGAAATATCCACAGTGAAAAGTAGAAGGAAGCTTTCTTAGAAACTTCTTGTTGATGTGTGAATTCATCTCACAGAGTTACACTTATATTTCGTGGAACAGTCCATTAACACTGTCTTTGGGGAAACTGAGAAGGGCTTCTTTGGACCACATTGAGGCCTACGCTGATAAAGGAAATTTCATCCGTTCAAAATGTGAAAGAAGCTTTCTGAGAAACTTCTTTCTGATCTGTGAGTTCATCTCACAGAGTTACCACCTCTGCCTCAAGAAGAAGTTTGCTAACACTCTTCTCGTCTAATCTGCAAAGTGATATTTGGGAGCCTATAGGGGCCCATGGTGATAAAGGAAATGTCCTCACATAATAACTAAAGAGAAGCTTTCTGAGAAACTGCATTACCATGTGTGAATGCAACTCACAGAGTTACACGTTTCTTTTCAGTGATCAGTTTGTTAGCATAGTTTTCTGGAGATCTGCAATTAGATACTTCATAGCGCAATGAACATTACAGTGACAAAGGAAATATCCAGATGAAAACTAGAAAGAAGCTTTCTTAGAAACTTCTTGGTGATGTGTGAATTCATCTCACAGAGTTACACTTATGTTTCGTGGAGCAGTCCATTAACACTGTCTTTGGGGAAACTGAGAAGAGCTTCTTTGGATCACATTGAGGCCTACGCTGATAAAGGAAATTTCATCCGTTCAAAACGTGAAAGAAGCTTTCTGAGAAACTTCTTTCTGATCTGTGAGTTCATCTCACCGAGTTCCAATCTCTGCTCAAGAAGCAGTTTGCTAACACTCTTTTCGTGGAATCTGCAAAGTGATATTTGGTAGCCCATAGGGGCCCATGGTGGAAAAGGAAATGTCCTCACATAATAACTACAGAGAAACGTTCTGAGAGATTGCTTTCTGATGTGTGACTTCATCACACAGAGTTCCACCCTTCCCTTCTTGGAGCAGTTTGCTAACACTGTTCTCGTGGATTGTGCAAAGGTATATTTGGTAGCTCATTGAGGGCTAGGGTGAAAAAGGAATTATCCTCACATAATAACTAAAGAGAAGCTTTCTGAGAAACTGCATTGCCATGTGTGAATGCAACTCACAGAGTTACACGTTTCTCTTCAGTGATCAGTTTGTTAACACAGTTTACTGGAAATCTGCAATTTGGTATTGCATAGCGCAATGAACCTGACGGTGACAAAGGAAATATCCAGAGATGAAACCCAGAAAGAAGCTTTCTTAGAAATTTCTTGGTGATGTGTGAATTCATCTCACAGAGTTACACTTATGTGTCGTGGAGCAGACCATTAACACTGTCTTTGAGGAAGCTGAGAAGGGCTTCCTTGGATCGCCTTGAGGCCTTCGCTGATAAAGGAAATTTCATCCGTTCAAAACGTGAAAGAAGCTTTCTGAGAAACTTCTTTCTGATCTGTGAATTCATCTCACAGAGTTACAAGCTATGCCTCAAGAAGCAGTTTGCCAACACTCTTTTCGTGGAATCTGCAAAGTGATATTTGGGAGCCTATTGGGGCCCATGGTGATAAAGGAAATATCCTCACATAATAACTAAAGAGAAGCTTTCTGAGAAACTGTATTGCCATGTGTGAATGCAACTCACAGAGTTACACGTTTCTCTTCAGTGATCAGTTTGTTAGCACAGTTTTCTGGAGATCTGCAATTAGATACTTCATAGCGCAATGAACATTACAGTGACAAAGGAAATATCCACAGTGAAAACTAGAAGGAAGCTTTCTTAGAAACTTCTTGTTGATGTGTGAATTCATCTCAAAGAGTTACACTTATGTTTCGTGGAACAGTCCATTAACACTGTCTTTGGGGAAACTGAGAAGGGCTTCTTTGGACCACATTGAGGCCTACGCTGATAAAGGAAATTTCATCCATTCAAAACGTGAAAGAAGCTTTCTGAGAAACTTCTTTCTGATCTGTGAGTTCATCTCACAGAGTTACAACATCTGCCTCAAGAAGAAGTTTGCTAACACTCTTCTCGTCTAATCTGCAAAGTGATATTTGGGAGCCTATAGGGGCCCATGGTGATAAAGGAAATGTCCTCACATAATAACTAAAGAGAAGCTTTCTGAGAAACTGCATTACCATGTGTGAATGCAACTCACAGAGTTACACGTTTCTCTTCAGTGATCAGTTTGTTAGCATAGTTTTCTGGAGATCTGCAATTAGATACTTCATAGCGCAATGAACATTACAGTGACAAAGGAAATATCCAGATGAAAACTAGAAAGAAGCTTTCTTAGAAACTTTTTGGTGATATGTGAATTCATCTCACAGAGTTACACTTATGTTTCGTGGAGCAGTCCATTAACACTGTCTTTGGGGAAACTGAGAAGGGCTTCTTTGGATCACATTGAGGCCTACGCTGATAAAGGAAATTTCATCCGTTCAAAACGTGAAAGAAGCTTTCTGAGAAACTTCTTTCTGATCTGTGAATTCATCTCACAGAGTTACAAGCTGTGCCTCAAGAAGCAGTTTGCTAACACTCTTTTCGTGGAATCTGCAAAGTGATATTTGGGAGCCTATTGGGGCCCATGGTGATAAAGGAAATATCCTCACATAATAACTAAAGAGAAGCTTTCTGAGAAACTGCATTGCCATGTGTGAATGCAACTCACAGAGTTACACGTTTCTCTTCAGTGATCAGTTTCTTAGCACAGTTTTCTGGAGATCTGCAATTAGATATTTCATAGCGCAATGAACATTACAGTGACAAAGGAAATATCCACAGTGAAAACTAGAAGGAAGCTTTCTTAGAAACTTCTTGTTGATGTGTGAATTCATCTCACAGAGTTACACTTATGTTTCGTGGAACAGTCCATTAACACTGTCTTTGGGGAAACTGAGAAAGGCTTCTTTGGACCATATTGAGGCCTACGCTGATAAAGGAAATTTCATACATTCAAAACGTGAAAGAAGCTTTCTGAGAAACTTCTTTCTGATCTGTGAGTTCATCTCACAGAGTTACAACCTCTGCCTCAAGAAGAAGTTTGCTAACACTCTTCTCGTCTAATCTGCAAAGTGATATTTGGAGGCCTATAGGGGCCCATGGTGATAAAGGAAATGTCCTCACATAATAACTAAAGAGAAGCTTTCTGAGAAACTGCATTACCATGTGTGAATGCAACTCACAGAGTTACACGTTTCTCTTCAGTGATCAGTTTGTTAGCATAGTTTTCTGGAGATCTGCAATTAGATACTTCATAGCGCAATGAACATTACAGTGACAAAGGAAATATCCAGATGAAAACTAGAAAGAAGCTTTCTTAGAAACTTCTTGGTGATGTGTGAATTCATCTCACAGAGTTACACTTATGTTTCGTGGAGCAGTCCATTAACACTGTCTTTGGGGAAACTGAGAAGAGCTTCTTTGGATCACATTGAGGCCTACGGTGATAAAGGAAATTTCATCCGTTCAAAACGTTAAAGAAGCTTTCTGAGAAACTTCTTTCTGATCTGTGAGTTCATCTCACCGAGTTCCAATCTCTGCTCAAGAAGCAGTTTGCTAACACTCTTTTCGTGGAATCTGCAAAGTGATATTTGGTAGCCCATAGGGGCCCATGGTGGAAAAGGAAATGTCCTCACATAATAACTACAGAGAAACGTTCTGAGAGATTGCTTTCTGATGTGTGACTTCATCACACAGAGTTCCACCCTTCCCTTCTTGGAACAGTTTGCTAACACTGTTCTCGTGGATTGTGCAAAGGTATATTTGGGAGCTCATTGAGGGCTAGGGTGAAAAAGGAATTATCCTCACATAATAACTAAAGAGAAGCTTTCTGAGAAACTGCATTGCCATGTGTGAATGCAACTCACAGAGTTACACGTTTCTCTTCAGTGATCAGTTTGTTAACACAGTTTACTGGAAATCTGCAATTTGGTATTGCATAGCGCAATGAACCTGACGGTGACAAAGGAAATATCCAGAGATGAAACCCAGAAAGAAGCTTTCTTAGAAACTTCTTGGTGATGTGTGAATTCATCTCACAGAGTTACACTTATGTGTCGTGGAGCAGTCCATTAACACTGTCTTTGAGGAAGCTGAGAAGGGCTTCCTTGGATCGCCTTGAGGCCTACGCTGATAAAGGAAATTTCATCCGTTCAAAACGTGAAAGAAGCTTTCTGAGAAACTTCTTTCTGATCTGTGAATTCATCTCACAGAGTTACAAGCTATGCCTCAAGAAGCAGTTTGCTAACACTCTTTTCGTGGAATCTGCAAAGTGATATTTGGGAGCCTATTGGGGCCCATGGTGATAAAGGAAATATCCTCACATAATAACTAAAGAGAAGCTTTCTGAGAAACTGTATTGCCATGTGTGAATGCAACTCACAGAGTTACACGTTTCTCTTCAGTGATCAGTTTGTTAGCACAGTTTTCTGGAGATCTGCAATTAGATACTTCATAGCGCAATGAACATTACAGTGACAAAGGAAATATCCACAGTGAAAACTAGAAGGAAGCTTTCTTAGAAACTTCTTGTTGATGTGTGAATTCATCTCAAAGAGTTACACTTATGTTTCGTGGAACAGTCCATTAACACTGTCTTTGGGGAAACTGAGAAGGGCTTCTTTGGACCACATTGAGGCCTACGCTGATAAAGGAAATTTCATCCATTCAAAACGTGAAAGAAGCTTTCTGAGAAACTTCTTTCTGATCTGTGAGTTCATCTCACAGAGTTACAACCTCTGCCTCAAGAAGAAGTTTGCTAACACTCTTCTCGTCTAATCTGCAAAGTGATATTTGGGAGCCTTATAGGGGCCCATGGTGATAAAGGAAATGTCCTCACATAATAACTAAAGAGAAGCTTTCTGAGAAACTGCATTACCATGTGTGAATGCAACTCACAGAGTTACACGTTTCTCTTCAGTGATCAGTTTGTTAGCATAGTTTTCTGGAGATCTGCAATTAGATACTTCATAGCGCAATGAACATTACAGTGACAAAGGAAATATCCAGATGAAAACTAGAAAGAAGCTTTCTTAGAAACTTTTTGGTGATGTGTGAATTCATCTCACAGAGTTACACTTATGTTTCGTGGAGCAGTCCATTAACACTGTCTTTGGGGAAACTGAGAAGGGCTTCTTTGGATCACATTGAGGCCTACACTGATAAAGGAAATTTCATCCGTTCAAAACGTGAAAGAAGCTTTCTGAGAAACTTCTTTCTGATCTGTGAATTCATCTCACAGAGTTACAAGCTGTGCCTCAAGAAGCAGTTTGCTAACACTCTTTTCGTGGAATCTGCAAAGTGATATTTGGGAGCCTATTGGGGCCCATGGTGATAAAGGAAATATCCTCACATAATAACTAAAGAGAAGCTTTCTGAGAAACTGCATTGCCATGTGTGAATGCAACTCACAGAGTTACACGTTTCTCTTCAGTGATCAGTTTCTTAGCACAGTTTTCTGGAGATCTGCAATTAGATATTTCATAGCGCAATGAACATTACAGTGGCAAAGGAAATATCCACAGTGAAAACTAGAAGGAAGCTTTCTTAGAAACTTCTTGTTGATGTGTGAATTCATCTCACAGAGTTACACTTATGTTTCGTGGAACAGTCCATTAACACTGTCTTTGGGGAAACTGAGAAAGGCTTCTTTGGACCATATTGAGGCCTACGCTGATAAAGGAAATTTCATCCATTCAAAACGTGAAAGAAGCTTTCTGAGAAACTTCTTTCTGATCTGTGAGTTCATCTCACAGAGTTACAACCTCTGCCTCAAGAAGAAGTTTGCTAACACTCTTCTCGTCGAATCTGCAAAGTGATATTTGGGAGCCTATAGGGGCCCATGGTGATAAAGGAAATGTCCTCACATAATAACTAAAGAGAAGCTTTCTGAGAAACTGCATTACCATGTGTGAATGCAACTCACAGAGTTACACGTTTCTCTTCAGTGATCAGTTTGTTAGCATAGTTTTCTGGAGATCTGCAATTAGATACTTCATAGCGCAATGAACATTACAGTGACAAAGGAAATATCCAGATGAAAACTAGAAAGAAGCTTTCTTAGAAACTTCTTGGTGATGTGTGAATTCATCTCACAGAGTTACACTTATGTTTCGTGGAGCAGTCCATTAACACTGTCTTTGGGGAAACTGAGAAGAGCTTCTTTGGATCACATTGAGGCCTACGCTGATAAAGGAAATTTCATCCGTTCAAAACGTGAAAGAAGCTTTCTGAGAAACTTCTTTCTGATCTGTGAGTTCATCTCACCGAGTTCCAATCTCTGCCTCAAGAAGCAGTTTGCTAACACTCTTTTCGTGGAATCTGCAAAGTGATATTTGGTAGCCCATAGGGGCCCATGGTGGAAAAGGAAATGTCCTCACATAATAACTACAGAGAAACGTTCTGAGAGATTGCTTTCTGATGTGTGACTTCATCACACAGAGTTCCACCCTTCCCTTCTTGGAACAGTTTGCTAACACTGTTCTCGTGGATTGTGCAAAGGTATATTTGGGAGCTCATTGAGGGCTAGGGTGAAAAAGGAATTATCCTCACATAATAACTAAAGAGAAGCTTTCTGAGAAACTGCATTGCCATGTGTGAATGCAACTCACAGAGTTACACGTTTCTCTTCAGTGATCAGTTTGTTAACACAGTTTTCTGGAAATCTGCAATTTGGTATTGCATAGCGCAATGAACCTGACGGGGACAAAGGAAATATCCAGAGATGAAACCCAGAAAGAAGCTTTCTTAGAAACTTCTTGGTGATGTGTGAATTCATCTCACAGAGTTACACTTATGTGTCGTGCAGCAGTCCATTAACACTGTCTTTGAGGAAGCTGAGAAGGGCTTCCTTGGATCGCCTTGAGGCCTACGCTGATAAAGGAAATTTCATCCGTTCAAAACGTGAAAGAAGCTTTCTGAGAAACTTCTTTCTGATCTGTGAATTCATCTCACAGAGTTACAAGCTATGCCTCAAGAAGCAGTTTGCTAACACTCTTTTCGTGGAATCTGCAAAGTGATATTTGGGAGCCTATTGGGGCCCATGGTGATAAAGGAAATATCCTCACATAATAACTAAAGAGAAGCTTTCTGAGAAACTGTATTGCCATGTGTGAATGCAACTCACAGAGTTACACGTTTCTCTTCAGTGATCAGTTTGTTAGCACAGTTTTCTGGAGATCTGCAATTAGATACTTCATAGCGCAATGAACATTACAGTGACAAAGGAAATATCCACAGTGAAAACTAGAAGGAAGCTTTCTTAGAAACTTCTTGTTGATGTGTGAATTCATCTCAAAGAGTTACACTTATGTTTCGTGGAACAGTCCATTAACACTGTCTTTGGGGAAACTGAGAAGGGCTTCTTTGGACCACATTGAGGCCTACGCTGATAAAGGAAATTTCATCCATTCAAAACGTGAAAGAAGCTTTCTGAGAAACTTCTTTCTGATCTGTGAGTTCATCTCACAGAGTTACAACCTCTGCCTCAAGAAGAAGTTTGCTAACACTCTTCTCGTCTAATCTGCAAAGTGATATTTGGGAGCCTATAGGGGCCCATGGTGATAAAGGAAATGTCCTCACATAATAACTAAAGAGAAGCTTTCTGAGAAACTGCATTACCATGTGTGAATGCAACTCACAGAGTTACACGTTTCTCTTCAGTGATCAGTTTGTTAGCATAGTTTTCTGGAGATCTGCAATTAGATACTTCATAGCGCAATGAACATTACAGTGACAAAGGAAATATCCAGATGAAAACTAGAAAGAAGCTTTCTTAGAAACTTTTTGGTGATGTGTGAATTCATCTCACAGAGTTACACTTATGTTTCGTGGAGCAGTCCATTAACACTGTCTTTGGGGAAACTGAGAAGGGCTTCTTTGGATCACATTGAGGCCTACGCTGATAAAGGAAATTTCATCCGTTCAAAACGTGAAAGAAGCTTTCTGAGAAACTTCTTTCTGATCTGTGAATTCATCTCACAGAGTTACAAGCTGTGCCTCAAGAAGCAGTTTGCTAACACTCTTTTCGTGGAATCTGCAAAGTGATATTTGGGAGCCTATTGGGGCCCATGGTGATAAAGGAAATATCCTCACATAATAACTAAAGAGAAGCTTTCTGAGAAACTGCATTGCCATGTGTGAATGCAACTCACAGAGTTACACGTTTCTCTTCAGTGATCAGTTTCTTAGCACAGTTTTCTGGAGATCTGCAATTAGATATTTCATAGCGCAATGAACATTACAGTGACAAAGGAAATATCCACAGTGAAAACTAGAAGGAAGCTTTCTTAGAAACTTCTTGTTGATGTGTGAATTCATCTCACAGAGTTACACTTATGTTTCGTGGAACAGTCCATTAACACTGTCTTTGGGGAAACTGAGAAAGGCTTCTTTGGACCATATTGAGGCCTTCGCTGATAAAGGAAATTTCATCCATTCAAAACGTGAAAGAAGCTTTCTGAGAAACTTCTTTCTGATCTGTGAGTTCATCTCACAGAGTTACCACCTCTGCCTCAAGAAGAAGTTTGCTAACACTCTTCTCGTCTAATCTGCAAAGTGATATTTGGGAGCCTATAGGGGCCCATGGTGATAAAGGAAATGTCCTCACATAATAACTAAAGAGAAGCTTTCTGAGAAACTGCATTACCATGTGTGAATGCAACTCACAGAGTTACACGTTTCTCTTCAGTGATCAGTTTGTTAGCATAGTTTTCTGGAGATCTGCAATTAGATACTTCATAGCGCAATGAACATTACAGTGACAAAGGAAATATCCAGATGAAAACTAGAAAGAAGCTTTCTTAGAAACTTCTTGGTGATGTGTGAATTCATCTCACAGAGTTACACTTATGTTTCGTGGAGCAGTCCATTAACACTGTCTTTGGGGAAACTGAGAAGAGCTTCTTTGGATCACATTGAGGCCTACGCTGATAAAGGAAATTTCATCCGTTCAAAACGTGAAAGAAGCTTTCTGAGAAACTTCTTTCTGATCTGTGAGTTCATCTCACCGAGTTCCAATCTCTGCCTCAAGAAGCAGTTTGCTAACACTCTTTTCGTGGAATCTGCAAAGTGATATTTGGTAGCCCATAGGGGCCCATGGTGGAAAAGGAAATGTCCTCACATAATAACTACAGAGAAACGTTCTGAGAGATTGCTTTCTGATGTGTGACTTCATCACACAGAGTTCCACCCTTCCCTTCTTGGAACAGTTTGCTAACACTGTTCTCGTGGATTGTGCAAAGGTATATTTGGGAGCTCATTGAGGGCTAGGGTGAAAAAGGAATTATCCTCACATAATAACTAAAGAGAAGCTTTCTGAGAAACTGCATTGCCATGTGTGAATGCAACTCACAGAGTTACACGTTTCTCTTCAGTGATCAGTTTGTTAACACAGTTTTCTGGAAATCTGCAATTTGGTATTGCATAGCGCAATGAACCTGACGGTGACAAAGGAAATATCCAGAGATGAAACCTAGAAAGAAGCTTTCCTAGAAACTTCTTGGTGATGTGTGAATTCATCTCACAGAGTTACACTTATGTGTCGTGGAGCATTCCATTAACACTGTCTTTGAGGAAGCTGAGAAGGGCTTCCTTGGATCGCATTGAGGCCTACGCTGATAAAGGAAATTTCATCCGTTCAAAACGTGAAAGAAGCTTTCTGAGAAACTTCTTTCTGATCTGTGAGTTCATCTCACAGAGTTACAATCTCTGCCTCAAGAAGCAGTTTGCTAACACTCTTTTCGTGGAATCTGCAAAGTGATATTTGGCAGCCTATTGGGGCCCATGGTGATAAAGGAAATGTCCTCACATAATAACTAAAGAGAAGCTTTCTGAGAAACTGCATTACCATGTGTGAATGCAACTCACAGAGTTACACGTTTCTCTTCAGTGATCAGTTTGTTAGCACAGTTTTCTGGAGATCTGCAATTAGATACTTCATAGCGCAATGAACATTACAGTGACAAAGGAAATATCCACAGTGAAAACTAGAAGGAAGCTTTCTTAGAAACTTCTTGTTGATGTGTGAATTCATCTCACAGAGTTACACTTATGTTTCGTGGAACAGTCCATTAACACTGTCTTTGGGGAAACTGAGAAGGGCTTCTTTGGACCACATTGAGGCCTACGCTGATAAAGGAAATTTCATCCGTTCAAAACGTGAAAGAAGCTTTCTGAGAAACTTCTTTCTGATCTGTGAGTTCATCTCACAGAGTTACCACCTCTGCCTCAAGAAGAAGTTTGCTAACACTCTTCTCGTCTAATCTGCAAAGTGATATTTGGGAGCCTATAGGGGCCCATGGTGATAAAGGAAATGTCCTCACATAATAACTAAAGAGAAGCTTTCTGAGAAACTGCATTACCATGTGTGAATGCAACTCACAGAGTTACACGTTTCTCTTCAGTGATCAGTTTGTTAGCATAGTTTTCTGGAGATCTGCAATTAGATACTTCATAGCGCAATGAACATTACAGTGACAAAGGAAATATCCAGATGAAAACTAGAAAGAAGCTTTCTTAGAAACTTCTTGGTGATGTGTGAATTCATCTCACAGAGTTACACTTATGTTTCGTGGAGCAGTCCATTAACACTGTCTTTGGGGAAACTGAGAAGAGCTTCTTTGGATCACATTGAGGCCTACGCTGATAAAGGAAATTTCATCCGTTCAAAACGTGAAAGAAGCTTTCTGAGAAACTTCTTTCTGATCTGTGAGTTCATCTCACCGAGTTCCAATCTCTGCTCAAGAAGCAGTTTGCTAACACTCTTTTCGTGGAATCTGCAAAGTGATATTTGGTAGCCCATAGGGGCCCATGGTGGAAAAGGAAATGTCCTCACATAATAACTACAGAGAAACGTTCTGAGAGATTGCTTTCTGATGTGTGACTTCATCACACAGAGTTCCACCCTTCCCTTCTTGGAACAGTTTGCTAACACTGCTCTCGTGGATTGTGCAAAGGTATATTTGGGAGCTCATTGAGGGCTAGGGTGAAAAAGGAATTATCCTCACATAATAACTAAAGAGAAGCTTTCTGAGAAACTGCATTGCCATGTGTGAATGCAACTCACAGAGTTACACGTTTCTCTTCAGTGATCAGTTTGTTAACACAGTTTACTGGAAATCTGCAATTTGGTATTGCATAGCGCAATGAACCTGACGGTGACAAAGGAAATATCCAGAGATGAAACCTAGAAAGAAGCTTTCTTAGAAACTTCTTGGTGATGTGTGAATTCATCTCACAGAGTTACACTTATGTGTCGTGGAGCAGTCCATTAACACTGTCTTTGAGGAAGCTGAGAAGGGCTTCCTTGGATCGCATTGAGGCCTACGCTGATAAAGGAAATTTCTTCCGTTCAAAACGTGAAAGAAGCTTTCTGAGAAACTTCTTTCTGATCTGTGAATTCATCTCACAGAGTTACAAGCTATGCCTCAAGAAGCAGTTTGCTAACACTCTTTTCGTGGAATCTGCAAAGTGATATTTGGGAGCCTATTGGGGCCCATGGTGATAAAGGAAATATCCTCACATAATAACTAAAGAGAAGCTTTCTGAGAAACTGCATTGCCATGTGTGAATGCAACTCACAGAGTTACACGTTTCTCTTCAGTGACCAGTTTCTTAGCACAGTTTTCTGGAGATCTGCAATTAGATACTTCATAGCGCAATGAACATTACAGTGACAAAGGAAATATCCACAGTGAAAACTAGAAGGAAGCTTTCTTAGAAACTTCTTGTTGATGTGTGAATTCATCTCACAGAGTTACACTTATGTTTCGTGGAACAGTCCATTAACACTGTCTTTGGGGAAACTGAGAAGGGCTTCTTTGGACCACATTGAGGCCTACGCTGATAAAGGAAATTTCATCCGTTCAAAACGTGAAAGAAGCTTTCTGAGAAACTTCTTTCTGATCTGTGAGTTCATCTCACAGAGTTACAACCTCTGCCTCAAGAAGAAGTTTGCTAACACTCTTCTCGTCTAATCTGCAAAGTGATATTTGGGAGCCTATAGGGGCCCATGGTGATAAAGGAAATGTCCTCACATAATAACTAAAGAGAAGCTTTCTGAGAAACTGCATTACCATGTGTGAATGCAACTCACAGAGTTACACGTTTCTCTTCAGTGATCAGTTTGTTAGCATAGTTTTCTGGAGATATGCAATTAGATACTTCATAGCGCAATGAACATTACAGTGACAAAGGAAATATCCAGATGAAAACTAGAAAGAAGCTTTCTTAGAAACTTCTTGGTGATGTGTGAATTCATCTCACAGAGTTACACTTATGTTTCGTGGAGCAGTCCATTAACACTGTCTTTGGGGAAACTGAGAAGAGCTTCTTTGGATCACATTGAGGCCTACGCTGATAAAGGAAATTTCATCCGTTCAAAACGTGAAAGAAGCTTTTTGAGAAACTTCTTTCTGATCTGTGAATTCATCTCACAGAGTTACAAGCTATGCCTCAAGAAGCAGTTTGCTAACACTCTTTTTGTGGAATCTGCAAAGTGATATTTGGGAGCCTATTGGGGCCCATGGTGATAAAGGAAATATCCTCACATAATAACTAAAGAGAAGCTTTCTGAGAAACTGCATTGCCATGTGTGAATGCAACTCACAGAGTTACACGTTTCTCTTCAGTGATCAGTTTCTTAGCACAGTTTTCTGGAGATCTGCAATTAGATACTTCATAGCGCAATGAACATTACAGTGACAAAGGAAATATCCACAGTGAAAACTAGAAGGAAGCTTTCTTAGAAACTTCTTGTTGATGTGTGAATTCATCTCACAGAGTTACACTTATGTTTCGTGGAACAGTCCATTAACACTGTCTTTGGGGAAACTGAGAAGGGCTTCTTTGGACCACATTGAGGCCTACGCTGATAAAGGAAATTTCATCCGTTCAAAACGTGAAAGAAGCTTTCTGAGAAACTTCTTTCTGATCTGTGAGTTCATCTCACAGAGTTACCACCTCTGCCTCAAGAAGAAGTTTGCTAACACTCTTCTCGTCAAATCTGCAACGTGATATTTGGGAGCCTATAGGGGCCCATGGTGATAAAGGAAATGTCCTCACATAATAACTAAAGAGAAGCTTTCTGAGAAACTGCATTACCATGTGTGAATGCAACTCACAGAGTTACACGTTTCTCTTCAGTGATCAGTTTGTTAGCATAGTTTTCTGGAGATCTGCAATTAGATACTTCATAGCGCAATGAACATTACAGTGACAAAGGAAATATCCAGATGAAAACTAGAAAGAAGCTTTCTTAGAAACTTCTTGGTGATGTGTGAATTCATCTCACAGAGTTACACTTATGTTTCGTGGAGCAGTCCATTAACACTGTTTTGGGGAAACTGAGAAGAGCTTCTTTGGATCACATTGAGGCCTACGCTGATAAAGGAAATTTCATCCGTTCAAAACGTGAAAGAAGCTTTCTGAGAAACTTCTTTCTGATCTGTGAGTTCATCTCACCGAGTTCCAATCTCTGCCTCAAGAAGCAGTTTGCTAACACCCTTTTCGTGGAATCTGCAAAGTGATATTTGGTAGCCCATAGGGGCCCATGGTGGAAAAGGAAATATCCTCACATAATAATTACAGAGAAACGTTCTGAGAGATTGCTTTCTGATGTGTGACTTCATCACACAGAGTTCCACCCTTCCCTTCTTGGAACAGTTTGCTAACACTGTTCTCGTGGATTGTGCAAAGGTATATTTGGGAGCTCATTGAGGGCTAGGTTGAAAAAGTAATTATCCTCACATAATAACTAAAGAGAAGCTTTCTGAGAAACTGCATTGCCATGTGTGAATGCAACTCACAGAGTTACACGTTTCTCTTTAGTGATCAGTTTGTTAACACAGTTTTCTGGAAATCTGCAATTTGGTATTGCATAGCGCAATGAACGTGACGGTGACAACGGAAATATCGAGAGATGAAACCTAGAAAGAAGCTTTCTTAGAAACTTCTTGGTGATGTGTGAATTCATCTCACAGAGTTACACTTATGTGTCGTGGAGCAGTCCATTAACACTGTCTTTGAGGAAGCTGAGAAGGGCTTCCTTGGATCGCATTGAGGCCTACGCTGATAAAGGAAATTTCATCCGTTCAAAACGTGAAAGAAGCTTTCTGAGAAACTTCTTTCTGATCTGTGAATTCATCTCACAGAGTTACAAGCTATGCCTCAAGAAGCAGTTTGCTAACACTCTTTTCGTGGAATCTGCAAAGTGATATTTGGGAGCCTATTGGGGCCCATGGTGATAAAGGAAATATCCTCACATAATAACTAAAGAGAAGCTTTCTGAGAAACTGCATTGCCATGTGTGAATGCAACTCACAGAGTTACACGTTTCTCTTCAGTGATCAGTTTCTTAGCACAGTTTTCTGGAGATCTGCAATTAGATACTTCATAGCGCAATGAACATTACAGTGACAAAGGAAATATCCAGATGAAAACTAGAAAGAAGCTTTCTTAGAAACTTCTTGGTGATGTGTGAATTCATCTCACAGAGTTACACTTATGTTTCGTGGAGCAGTCCATTAACACTGTCTTTGGGGAAACTGAGAAGGGCTTCTTTGGATCACATTGAGGCCTACGCTGATAAAGGAAATTTCATCCGTTCAAAACGTGAAAGAAGCTTTCTGAGAAACTTCTTTCTGATCTGTGAATTCATCTCACAGAGTTACAAGCTATGCCTCAAGAAGCAGTTTGCTAACACTCTTTTCGTGGAATCTGCAAAGTGATATTTGGGAGCCTATTGGGGCCCATGGTGATAAAGGAAATATCCTCACATAATAACTAAAGAGAAGCTTTCTGAGAAACTGCATTGCCATGTGTGAATGCAACTCACAGAGTTACACGTTTCTCTTCAGTGATCAGTTTCTTAGCACAGTTTTCTGGAGATCTGCAATTAGATACTTCATAGCGCAATGAACATTACAGTGACAAAGGAAATATCCAGATGAAAACTAGAAGGAAGCTTTCTTAGAAACTTCTTGTTGATGTGTGAATTCATCTCACAGAGTTACACTTATGTTTCGTGGAACAGTCCATTAACACTGTCTTTGGGGAAACTGAGAAGGGCTTCTTTGGACCACATTGAGGCCTACGCTGATAAAGGAAATTTCATGCGTTCAAAACGTGAAAGAAGCTTTCTGAGAAACTTCTTTCTGATCTGTGAGTTCATCTCACAGAGTTACCACCTCTGCCTCAAGAAGAAGTTTGCTAACACTCTTCTCGTCTAATCTGCAAAGTGATATTTGGGAGCCTATAGGGGCCCATGGTGATAAAGGAAATGTCCTCACATAATAACTAAAGAGAAGCTTTCTGAGAAACTGCATTACCATGTGTGAATGCAACTCACAGAGTTACACGTTTCTCTTCAGTGATCAGTTTGTTAGCATAGTTTTCTGGAGATCTGCAATTAGATACTTCATAGCGCAATGAACATTACAGTGACAAAGGAAATATCCAGATGAAAACTAGAAAGAAGTTTTCTTAGAAACTTCTTGGTGATGTGTGAATTCATCTCACAGAGTTACACTTATGTTTCGTGGAGCAGTCCATTAACACTGTCTTTGGGGAAACTGAGAAGAGCTTCTTTGGATCACATAGAGGCCTACGCTGATAAAGGAAATTTCATCCTTTCAAAACGTGAAAGAAGCTTTCTGAGAAACTTCTTTCTGATCTGTGAGTTCATCTCACCGAGTTCCAATCTCTGCCTCAAGAAGCAGTTTGCTAACACTCTTTTCGTGGAATCTGCAAAGTGATATTTGGTAGCCCATGGGGGCCCATGGTGGAAAAGGAAATGTCCTCACATAATAACTACAGAGAAACGTTCTGAGAGATTGCTTTCTGATGTGTGACTTCATCACACAGAGTTCCACCCTTCCCTTCTTGGAACAGTTTGCTAACACTGTTCTCGTGGATTGTGCAAAGGTATATTTGGGAGCTCATTGAGGGCTAGGTTGAAAAAGGAATTATCCTCACATAATAACTAAAGAGAAGCTTTCTGAGAAACTGCATTGCCATGTGTGAATGCAACTCACAGAGTTACACGTTTCTCTTTAGTGATCAGTTTGTTAACACAGTTTTCTGGAAATCTGCAATTTGGTATTGCATAGCGCAATGAACCTGACGGTGACAACGGAAATATCCAGAGATGAAACCTAGAAAGAAGCTTTCTTAGAAACTTCTTGGTGATGTGTGAATTCATCTCACAGAGTTACACTTATGTGTCGTGGAGCAGTCCATTAACACTGTCTTTGAGGAAGCTGAGAAGGGCTTCCTTGGATCGCATTGAGGCCTACGCTGATAAAGGAAATTTCATCCGTTCAAAACGTGAAAGAAGCTTTCTGAGGAACTTCTTTCTGATCTGTGAATTCATCTCACAGAGTTACAAGCTATGCCTCAAGAAGCAGTTTGCTAACACTCTTTTCGTGGAATCTGCAAAGTGATATTTGGGAGCCTATTGGGGCCCATGGTGATAAAGGAAATATCCTCACATAATAACTAAAGAGAAGCTTTCTGAGAAACTGCATTGCCATGTGTGAATGCAACTCACAGAGTTACACGTTTCTCTTCAGTGATCAGTTTCTTAGCACAGTTTTCTGGAGATCTGCAATTAGATACTTCATAGCGCAATGAACATTACAGTGACAAAGGAAATATCCAGATGAAAACTAGAAAGAAGCTTTCTTAGAAACTTCTTGGTGATGTGTGAATTCATCTCACAAAGTTACACTTATGTTTCGTGGAGCAGTCCATTAACACTGTCTTTGGGGAAACTGAGAAGGGCTTCTTTGGATCACATTGAGGCCTACGCTGATAAAGGAAATTACATCCATTCAAAACGTGAAAGAAGCTTTCTGAGAAACTTCTTTCTGATCTGTGAATTCATCTCACAGAGTTACAAGCTATGCCTCAAGAAGCAGTTTGCTAACACTCTTTTCGTGGAATCTGCAAAGTGATATTTGGGAGCCTATAGGGGCCCATGGTGATAAAGGAAATATCCTCACATAATAACTAAAGAGAAGCTTTCTGAGAAACTGCATTGCCATGTGTGAATGCAACTCACAGAGTTACACGTTTCTCTTCAGTGATCAGTTTCTTAGCACAGTTTTCTGGAGATCTGCAATTAGATACTTCATAGCGCTATGAACATTACAGTGACAAAGGAAATATCCACAGTGAAAACTAGAAGGAATCTTTCTTAGAAACTTCTTGTTGATGTGTGAATTCATCTCACAGAGTTACACTTATGTTTCGTGGAACAGTCCATTAACACTGTCTTTGGGGAAACTGAGAAGGGCTTCTTTGGACCACATTGAGGCCTACGCTGATAAAGGAAATTTCATCCGTTGAAAACGTGAAAGAAGCTTTCTGAGAAACTTCTTTCTGATCTGTGAGTTCATCTCACAGAGTTACCACCTCTGCCTCAAGAAGAAGTTTGCTAACACTATTCTCGTCTAATCTGCAAAGTGATATTTGGGAGCCTATAGGGGCCCATGGTGATAAAGGAAATGTCCTCACATAATAACTAAAGAGAAGCTTTCTGAGAAACTGCATTGCCATGTGTGAATGCAACTCACAGAGTTACACGTTTCTCTTCAGTGATCAGTTTGTTAGCATAGTTTTCTGGAGATCTGCAATTAGATACTTCATAGCGCAATGAACGTTACAGTGACAAAGGAAATATCCAGATGAAAACTAGAAAGAAGCTTTCTTAGAAACTTCTTGGTGATGTGTGAATTCATCTCACAGAGTTACACTTATGTTACGTGGAGCAGTCCATTAACACTGTCTTTGGGGAAACTGAGAAGAGCTTCTTTGGATCACATTGAGGCCTACGCTGATAAAGGAAATTTCATCCGTTCAAAACGTGAAAGAAGCTTTCTGAGAAACTTCTTTCTGATCTGTGAGTTCATCTCACCGAGTTCCAATCTCTGCCTCAAGAAACAGTTTGCTTAAAGTCTTTTCGTGGAATCTGCAAAGTGATATTTGGTAGCCCATAGGGGCCCATGGTGGAAAAGGAAATGTCCTCACATAATAACTACAGAGAAACGTTCTGAGAGATTGCTATCTGATGTGTGACTTCATCACACAGAGTTCCACCCTTCCCTTCTTGGAACAGTTTGCTAACACTGTTCTCGTGGATTGTACAAAGGCATATTTGGGAGCTCATTGAGGGCTAGGGTGAAAAAGGAATTATCCTCACATAATAACTAAAGAGAAGCTTTCTGAGAAACTGCATTGCCATGTGTGAATGCAACTCACAGAATTACACGTTTCTCTTCAGTGATCAGTTTGTTAACACAGTTTTCTGGAAATCTGCAATTTGGTATTGCATAGCGCAATGAACATGACGGTGACAAAGGAAATATCCAGAGATGAAACCTAGAAAGAAGCTTTCTTAGAAACTTCTTGGTGATGTGTGAATTCATCTCACAGAGTTACACTTATGTGTCGTGGAGCAGTCCATTAACACTGTCTTTGAGGAAGCTGAGAAGGGCTTCCTTGGATCGCATTGAGGCCTACGCTGATAAAGGAAATTTCATCCGTTCAAAACGTGAAAGAAGCTTTCTGAGAAACTTCTTTCTGATCTGTGAATTCATCTCACAGAGTTACAAGCTATGCCTCAAGAAGCAGTTTGCTAACACTCTTTTCGTGGAATCTGCAAAGTGATATTTGGGAGCCTATAGGGGCCCATGGTGATAAAGGAAATATCCTCACATAATAACTAAAGAGAAGCTTTCTGAGAAACTGCATTATCATGTGTGAATGCAACTCACAGAGTTACACGTTTCTCTTCAGTGATCAGTTTCTTAGCACAGTTTTCTGGAGATCTGCAATTAGATACTTCATAGCGCAATGAACATTACAGTGACAAAGGAAATATCCAGATGAAAACTAGAAAGAAGCTTTCTTAGAAACTTCTTGGTGATGTGTGAATTCATCTCACAGAGTTACACTTATGTTTCGTGGAGCAGTCCATTAACACTGTCTTTGGGGAAACTGAGAAGAGCTTCTTTGGATCACATTGAGGCCTACGCTGATAAAGGAAATTTCATCCGTTCAAAACGTGAAAGAAGCTTTCTGAGAAACTTCTTTCTGATCTGTGAGTTCATCTCACCGAGTTCCAATCTCTGCCTCAAGAAGCAGTTTGCTAACACTCTTTTCGTGGAATCTGCAAAGTGATATTTGGGAGCCTATAGGGGCCCATGGTGATAAAGGAAATATCCTCACATAATAACTAAAGAGAAGCTTTCTGAGAAACTGCATTGCCATGTGTGAATGCAACTCACAGAGTTACGCCATTGTTTTTTGCAGCCGTTTCTGAGGACTGTTTCCGTGGATTCCGAGAAGTGATATTTCAGATAGCTTTGAAGAATAGAAGGAAAAAGAAATATCCTCCAAGAGAAAGCAGAACCAAGCTTTCTGAGAAACTGCTTTGTGATATGTGAATTCATTTCACAGTGTTCTATCACCCTTTCTCGGGGGAGTTTCCTAGCACTCATTTGAGGAATCTCAGATGTGATGTCTTGGATATCGTTGAATCGCATGCTGAATAAGGAACTATCCTCAGAGAAACCTGCAGAGACGCCTTCTCAGAAACTTCTTTGTTGTGGGTGATTTCAGCCCACAGATGTCCATCATTGTTTCCACTGAGAAACTTGCTAGCAGAGTTTTCGCAGAATCTGCAATAGGACACACGGTGGCGCTCCAAGACCACAAATAACCTCGTCTTACTAAAGAAAGGCGCTTTCTGAGAAACCGCTTTGTGATGTGTGAATTCAACTCACTAAGTTGCAGCTGTATTTCATGGGGCCGTGGCCTAGCCCTATTTGTGTGGAATCTCAGAACAGATATTCCCGAACCCTTTGAAAACAATGGGGCCAATGGAAACATCTTCCAATAAAAATGAGAAAGAAGCTTACTGAGAAACTTGTTTCTGATCTGTGAGTTCATCTCACAGAGTTACAATCTCTGCCTCAAGAAGCAGTTTGCTAACACTCTTTTCGTGGAATCTGCAAAGTGATATTTGGGAGCCTATTGGGGTCCATGGTGATAAAGGAAATATCCTCACATAATAACTAAAGAGAAGCTTTCTGAGAAACTGCATTGCCATGTGTGAATGCAACTCACAAAGTTACACGTTCCTCTTCAGTGATCAGTTTGTTAGCACAGTTTTCTGGAGATCTGCAATTAGATACTTCATAGCACAATGAACATTACAGTGACAAAGGAAATATCCGGATGAAAACTAGAAAGAAGCTTTCTTAGAAACGTCTTGGTGATGTGTGAATTCATCTCACAGAGTTACACTTATGTTTCGTGGAGCAGTCCATTAACACTGTCTTTGGGGAAACTGAGAAGAGCTTCTTTGGATCACATTGAGGCCTACGCTGATAAAGGAAATTTCATCCGTTCAAAACGTGAAAGAAGCTTTCTGAGAAACTTCTTTCTGATCTGTGAGTTCATCTCACCGAGTTCCAATCTCTGCCTCAAGAAGCAGTTTGCTAACACTCTTTTCGTGGAATCTGCAAAGTGATATTTGGGAGCCTATAGGGGCCCATGGTGATAAAGGAAATATCCTCACATAATAACTAAAGAGAAGCTTTCTGAGAAACTGCATTGCCATGTGTGAATGCAACTCACAGAGTTACACGTTTCTCTTCAGTGATCAGTTTGTTAGCATAGTTTTCTGGAGATCTGCAATTAGATACTTCATAGCGCAATGAACATTACAGTGACAAAGGAAATATCAAGAGATGAAACCTAGAAAGAAGCTTTCATAGAAACTTCTTGGTGATGTGTGAATTCATCTCACAGAGTTACACTTATATTTCGTGGAGCAGTCCATTAACACTGTCTTTGGGGAAACTGGAAGGGCTACTTTGGATCACATTGAGGCCTACGCTGATAAAGGAAATTTCATCCGTTCAAAACGTGAAAGAAGCTTTCTGAGAAACTTCTTTCTGATCTGTGAGTTCATCTCACAGAGTTACAACCTCTGCCTCAAGAAGAAGTTTGCTAACACTCTTCTCGTCTAATCTGCAAAGTGATATGTGGGAGCCTATAAGGGCCCATGGTGATAAAGGAAATGTCCTCACATAATAACTAAAGAGAAGCTTTCTGAGAAACTGCATTACCATGTGTGAATGCAACTCACAAAGTTACACGTTTCTCTTGAGTGATCAGTTTGTTAGCACAGTTTTCTGGAGATCTGCAATTATATACTTCATAGCGCAATGAACATTACAGTGACAAAGGAAATATCCAGATGAAAACTAGAAAGAAGCTTTCTTAGAAACATCTTGGTGATGTGTGAATTCATCTCACAGAGTTACACTTATGTTTCGTGGAGCAGTCCATTAACACTGTCTTTGGGGAAACTGAGAAGAGCTTCTTTGGATCACATTGAGGCCTACGCTGATAAAGGAAATTTCATCCGTTCAAAACGTGAAAGAAGCTTTCTGAGAAACTTCTTTCTGATCTGTGAGTTCATCTCACCGAGTTCCAATCTCTGCCTCAAGAAGCAGTTTGCTAACACTCTTTTCGTGGAATCTGCAAAGTGATATTTGGGAGCCTATAGGGGCCCATGGTGATAAAGGAAATATCCTCACATAATAACTAAAGAGAAGCTTTCTGAGAAACTGCATTGCCATGTGTGAATGCAACTCACAGAGTTACACGTTTCTCTTCAGTGATCAGTTTGTTAGCACAGTTTTCTGGAGATCTGCAATTAGATACTTCATAGCGCAATGAACATTACAGTGACAAAGGAAATATCCACAGATGAAAACTAGAAGGAAGCTTTCTTAGAAACTTCTTGTTGATGTGTGAATTCATCTCACAGAGTAACACTTATGTTTCGTGGAGCAGTCCATTAACACTGTCTTTGGGGAAACTGAGAAGGGCTTCTTTGGATCACATTGAGGCCTACGCTGATAAAGGAAATTTCATCCACTCAAAACGTGAAAGAAGCTTTCTGAGAAACTTCTTTCTGATCTGTGAGTTCATCTCACAGAGTTACAACCTCTGCCTCAAGAAGAAGTTTGCTAACACTCTTCTCGTCGAATCTGCAAAGTGATATTTGAGAGCCTATAGGGGCCCATGGTGATAAAGGAAATGTCCTCACATAATAACCAAAGAGAAGCTTTCTGAGAAACTGCATTACCATGTGTGAATGCAACTCACAGAGTTACACGTTTCTCTTCAGTGATCAGTTTGTTAGCACAGTTTTCTGGAGATCTGCAATTAGATACTTCATAGCGCAATGAACATTACAGTGACAAAGGAAATATCCACAGTGAAAACTAGAAGGAAGCTTTCTTAGAAACTTCTTGTTAATGTGTGAATTCATCTCACAGAGTTACACTTATGTTTCGTGGAACAGTCCATTAACACTGTCTTTGGGAAACTGAGAAGGGCTTCTTTGGACCACATTGAGGCCTACGCTGATAAAGGCAATTTCATCCATTCAAAACGTGAAAGAAGCTTTCTGAGAAACTTCTTTCTGATCTGTGAGTTCATCTCACAGAGTTACAACCTCTGCCTCAAGAAGAAGTTTGCTAACACTCTTCTCGTCTAATCTGCAAAGTGATATTTGGGAGCCTATAGGGGCCCATGGTGATAAAGGAAATGTCCTCACATAATAACTAAAGAGAAGCTTTCTGAGAAACTGCATTACCATGTGTGAATGCAACTCACAGAGTTACACGTTTCTCTTCAGTGATCAGTTTGTTAGCATAGTTTAATGGAGATCTGCAATTAGATACTTCATAGCGCAATGAACATTACAGTGACAAAGGAAATATCCACAGTGAAAACTAGAAGGAAGCTTTCTTAGAAACTTCTTGTTGATGTGTGAATTCATCTCACAGAGTTACACTTATGTTTCGTGGAACAGTCCATTAACACTGTCTTTGGGGAAACTGAGAAGGGCTTCTTTGGACCACATTGAGGCCTACGCTGATAAAGGAAATTTCATCCGTTCAAAACGTGAAAGAAGCTTTCTGAGAAACTTCTTTCTGATCTGTGAGTTCATCTCACAGAGTTACCACCTCTGCCTCAAGAAGAAGTTTGCTAACACTCTTCTCGTCTAATCTGCAAAGTGATATTTGGGAGCCTATAGGGGCCCATGGTGATAAAGGAAATGTCCTCACATAATAACTAAAGAGAAGCTTTCTGAGAAACTGCATTACCATGTGTGAATGCAACTCACAGAGTTACACGTTTCTCTTCAGTGATCAGTTTGTTAGCATAGTTTTCTGGAGATCTGCAATTAGATACTTCATAGCGCAATGAACATTACAGTGACAAAGGAAATATCCAGATGAAAACTAGAAAGAAGCTTTCTTAGAAACTTCTTGGTGATGTGTGAATTCATCTCACAAAGTTACACTTATGTTTCGTGGAGCAGTCCATTAACACTGTCTTTGGGGAAACTGAGAAGAGCTTCTTTGGATCACATTGAGGCCTACGCTGATAAAGGAAATTTCATCCGTTCAAAACGTGAAAGAAGCTTTCTGAGAAACTTCTTTCTGATCTGTGAGTTCATCTCACCGAGTTCCAATCTCTGCTCAAGAAGCAGTTTGCTAACACTCTTTTCGTGGAATCTGCAAAGTGATATTTGGAAGCCCATAGGGGCCCATGGTGGAAAAGGAAATGTCCTCACATAATAACTACAGAGAAACGTTCTGAGAGATTGCTTTCTGATGTGTGACTTCATCACACAGAGTTCCACCCTTCCCTTCTTGGAACAGTTTGCTAACACTGCTCTCGTGGATTGTGCAAAGGTATATTTGGGAGCTCATTGAGGGCTACGGTGAAAAAGGAATTATCCTCACATAATAACTAAAGAGAAGCTTTCTGAGAAACTGCATTGCCATGTGTGAATGCAACTCACAGAGTTACACGTTTCTCTTCAGTGATCAGTTTGTTAACACAGTTTACTGGAAATCTGCAATTTGGTATTGCATAGCGCAATGAACCTGACGGTGACAAAGGAAATATCCAGAGATGAAACCTAGAAAGAAGCTTTCTTAGAAACTTCTTGGTGATGTGTGAATTCATCTCACAGAGTTACACTTATGTGTCGTGGAGCAGTCCATTAACACTGTCTTTGAGGAAGCTGAGAAGGGCTTCCTTGGATCGCATTGAGGCCTACGCTGATAAAGGAAATTTCTTCCGTTCAAAACGTGAAAGAAGCTTTCTGAGAAACTTCTTTCTGATCTGTGAATTCATCTCACAGAGTTACAAGCTATGCCTCAAGAAGCAGTTTGCTAACACTCTTTTCGTGGAATCTGCAAAGTGATATTTGGGAGCCTATTGGGGCCCATGGTGATAAAGGAAATATCCTCACATAATAACTAAAGAGAAGCTTTCTGAGAAACTGCATTGCCATGTGTGAATGCAACTCACAGAGTTACACGTTTCTCTTCAGTGACCAGTTTCTTAGCACAGTTTTCTGGAGATCTGCAATTAGATACTTCATAGCGCAATGAACATTACAGTGACAAAGGAAATATCCACAGTGAAAACTAGAAGGAAGCTTTCTTAGAAACTTCTTGTTGATGTGTGAATTCATCTCATAGAGTTACACTTATGTTTCGTGGAACAGTCCATTAACACTGTCTTTGGGGAAACTGAGAAGGGCTTCTTTGGACCACATTGAGGCCTACGCTGATAAAGGAAATTTCATCCGTTCAAAACGTGAAAGAAGCTTTCTGAGAAACTTCTTTCTGATCTGTGAGTTCATCTCACAGAGTTACAACCTCTGCCTCAAGAAGAAGTTTGCTAACACTCTTCTCGTCTAATCTGCAAAGTGATATTTGGGAGCCTATAGGGGCCCATGGTGATAAAGGAAATGTCCTCACATAATAACTAAAGAGAAGCTTTCTGAGAGACTGCATTACCATGTGTGAATGCAACTCACAGAGTTACACGTTTCTCTTCAGTGATCAGTTTGTTAGCATAGTTTTCTGGAGATCTGCAATTAGATACTTCATAGCGCAATGAACATTACAGTGACAAAGGAAATATCCAGATGAAAACTAGAAAGAAGCTTTCTTAGAAACTTCTTGGTGATGTGTGAATTCATCTCACAGAGTTACACTTATGTTTCGTGGAGCAGTCCATTAACACTGTCTTTGGGGAAACTGAGAAGAGCTTCTTTGGATCACATTGAGGCCTACGCTGATAAAGGAAATTTCATCCGTTCAAAACGTGAAAGAAGCTTTTTGAGAAACTTCTTTCTGATCTGTGAATTCATCTCACAGAGTTACAAGCTATGCCTCAAGAAGCAGTTTGCTAACACTCTTTTCGTGGAATCTGCAAAGTGATATTTGGGAGCCTATTGGGGCCCATGGTGATAAAGGAAATATCCTCACATAATAACTAAAGAGAAGCTTTCTGAGAAACTGCATTGCCATGTGTGAATGCAACTCACAGAGTTACACGTTTCTCTTCAGTGATCAGTTTCTTAGCACAGTTTTCTGGAGATCTGCAATTAGATACTTCATAGCGCAATGAACATTACAGTGACAAAGGAAATATCCACAGTGAAAACTAGAAGGAAGCTTTCTTAGAAACTTCTTGTTGATGTGTGAATTCATCTCACAGAGTTACACTTATGTTTCGTGGAACAGTCCATTAACACTGTCTTTGGGGAAACTGAGAAGGGCTTCTTTGGACCACATTGAGGCCTACGCTGATAAAGGAAATTTCATCCGTTCAAAACGTGAAAGAAGCTTTCTGAGAAACTTCTTTCTGATTTGTGAGTTCATCTCACAGAGTTACCACCTCTGCCTCAAGAAGAAGTTTGCTAACACTCTTCTCGTCTAATCTGCAACGTGATATTTGGGAGCCTAGAGGGGCCCATGGTGATAAAGGAAATGTCCTCACATAATAACTAAAGAGAAGCTTTCTGAGAAACTGCATTACCATGTGTGAATGCAACTCACAGAGTTACACGTTTCTCTTCAGTGATCAGTTTGTTAGCATAGTTTTCTGGAGATCTGCAATTAGATACTTCATAGCGCAATGAACATTACAGTGACAAAGGAAATATCCAGATGAAAACTAGAAAGAAGCTTTCTTAGAAACTTCTTGGTGATGTGTGAATTCATCTCACAGAGTTACACTTATGTTTCGTGGAGCAGTCCATTAACACTGTTTTGGGGAAACTGAGAAGAGCTTCTTTGGATCACATTGAGGCCTACGCTGATAAAGGAAATTTCATCCGTTCAAAACGTGAAAGAAGCTTTCTGAGAAACTTCTTTCTGATCTGTGAGTTCATCTCACCGAGTTCCAATCTCTGCCTCAAGAAGCAGTTTGCTAACACTCTTTTCGTGGAATCTGCAAAGTGATATTTGGTAGCCCATAGGGGCCCATGGTGGAAAGGGAAATGTCCTCACATAATAACTACAGAGAAACGTTCTGAGAGATTGCTTTCTGATGTGTGACTTCATCACACAGAGTTCCACCCTTCCCTTCTTGGAACAGTTTGCTAACACTGTTCTCGTGGATTGTGCAAAGGTATATTTGGGAGCTCATTGAGGGCTAGGTTGAAAAAGGAATTATCCTCACATAATAACTAAAGAGAAGCTTTCTGAGAAACTGCATTGCCATGTGTGAATGCAACTCACAGAGTTACACGTTTCTCTTCAGTGATCAGTTTGTTAACACAGTTTTCTGGAAATCTGCAATTTGGTATTGCATAGCGCAATGAACTTGACGGTGACAACGGAAATATCCAGAGATGAAACCTAGAAAGAAGCTTTCTTAGAAACTTCTTGGTGATGTGTGAATTCATCTCACAGAGTTACACTTATGTGTCGTGGAGCAGTCCATTAACACTGTCTTTGAGGAAGCTGAGAAGGGCTTCCTTGGATCGCATTGAGGCCTACGCTGATAAAGGAAATTTCATCCGTTCAAAACGTGAAAGAAGCTTTCTGAGAAACTTCTTTATGATCTGTGAATTCATCTCACAGAGTTACAAGCTATGCCTCAAGAAGCAGTTTGCTAACACTCTTTTCGTGGAATCTGCAAAGTGATATTTGGGAGCCTATTGGGGCCCATGGTGATAAAGGAAATATCCTCACATAATAACTAAAGAGAAGCTTTCTGAGAAACTGCATTGCCATGTGTGAATGCAACTCACAGAGTTACACGTTTCTCTTCAGTGATCAGTTTCTTAGCACAGTTTTCTGGAGATCTGCAATTAGATACTTCATAGCGCAATGAACATTACAGTGACAAAGGAAATATCCAGATGAAAACTAGAAAGAAGCTTTCTTAGAAACTTCTTGGTGATGTGTGAATTCATCTCACAGAGTTACACTTATGTTTCGTGGAGCAGTCCATTAACACTGTCCTTGGGGAAACTGAGAAGGGCTTCTTTGGATCACATTGAGGCCTACGCTGATAAAGGAAATTTCATCCGTTCAAAACGTGAAAGAAGCTTTCTGAGAAACTTCTTTCTGATCTGTGAATTCATCTCACAGAGTTACAAGCTATGCCTCAAGAAGCAGTTTGCTAACACTCTTTTCGTGGAATCTGCAAAGTGATATTTGGGAGCCTATTGGGGCCCATGGTGATAAAGGAAATATCCTCACATAATAACTAAAGAGAAGCTTTCTGAGAAACTGCATTGCCATGTGTGAATGCAACTCACAGAGTTACACGTTTCTCTTCAGTGATCAGTTTCTTAGCACAGTTTTCTGGAGATCTGCAATTAGATACTTCATAGCGCAATGAACATTACAGTGACAAAGGAAATATCCACAGTGAAAACTAGAAGGAAGCTTTCTTAGAAACTTCTTGTTGATGTGTGAATTCATCTCACAGAGTTACACTTATGTTTCGTGGAGCAGTCCATTAACACTGTCTTTGGGGAAACTGAGAAGAGCTTCTTTGGATCACATTGAGGCCTACGCTGATAAAGGAAATTTCATCCGTTCAAAACGTGAAAGAAGCTTTCTGAGAAACTTCTTTCTGATCTGTGAGTTCATCTCACCGAGTTCCAATCTCTGCCTCAAGAAGCAGTTTGCTAACACTCTTTTCGTGGAATCTGCAAAGTGATATTTGGTAGCCCATAGGGGCCCATGGTGGAAAAGGAAATATCCTCACATAATAATTACAGAGAAACGTTCTGAGAGATTGCTTTCTGATGTGTGACTTCATCACACAGAGTTCCACCCTTCCCTTCTTGGAACAGTTTGCTAACACTGTTCTCGTGGATTGTGCAAAGGTATATTTGGGAGCTCATTGAGGGCTAGGTTGAAAAAGTAATTATCCTCACATAATAACTAAAGAGAAGCTTTCTGAGAAACTGCATTGCCATGTGTGAATGCAACTCACAGAGTTACACGTTTCTCTTTAGTGATCAGTTTGTTAACACAGTTTTCTGGAAATCTGCAATTTGGTATTGCATAGCGCAATGAACGTGACGGTGACAACGGAAATATCCAGAGATGAAACCTAGAAAGAAGCTTTCTTAGAAACTTCTTGGTGATGTGTGAATTCATCTCACAGAGTTACACTTATGTGTCGTGGAGCAGTCCATTAACACTGTCTTTGAGGAAGCTGAGAAGGGCTTCCTTGGATCGCATTGAGGCCTACGCTGATAAAGGAAATTTCATCCGTTCAAAACGTGAAAGAAGCTTTCTGAGAAACTTCTTTCTGATCTGTGAATTCATCTCACAGAGTTACAAGCTATGCCTCAAGAAGCAGTTTGCTAACACTCTTTTCGTGGAATCTGCAAAGTGATATTTGGGAGCCTATTGGGGCCCATGGTGATAAAGGAAATATCCTCACATAATAACTAAAGAGAAGCTTTCTGAGAAACTGCATTGCCATGTGTGAATGCAACTCACAGAGTTACACGTTTCTCTTCAGTGATCAGTTTCTTAGCACAGTTTTCTGGAGATCTGCAATTAGATACTTCATAGCGCAATGAACATTACAGTGACAAAGGAAATATCCAGATGAAAACTAGAAAGAAGCTTTCTTAGAAACTTCTTGGTGATGTGTGAATTCATCTCACAGAGTTACACTTATGTTTCGTGGAGCAGTCCATTAACACTGTCTTTGGGGAAACTGAGAAGGGCTTCTTTGGATCACATTGAGGCCTACGCTGATAAAGGAAATTTCATCCGTTCAAAACGTGAAAGAAGCTTTCTGAGAAACTTCTTTCTGATCTGTGAATTCATCTCACAGAGTTACAAGCTATGCCTCAAGAAGCAGTTTGCTAACACTCTTTTCGTGGAATCTGCAAAGTGATATTTGGGAGCCTATTGGGGCCCATGGTGATAAAGGAAATATCCTCACATAATAACTAAAGAGAAGCTTTCTGAGAAACTGCATTGCCATGTGTGAATGCAACTCACAGAGTTACACGTTTCTCTTCAGTGATCAGTTTCTTAGCACAGTTTTCTGGAGATCTGCAATTAGATACTTCATAGCGCAATGAACATTACAGTGACAAAGGAAATATCCAGATGAAAACTAGAAGGAAGCTTTCTTAGAAACTTCTTGTTGATGTGTGAATTCATCTCACAGAGTTACACTTATGTTTCGTGGAACAGTCCATTAACACTGTCTTTGGGGAAACTGAGAAGGGCTTCTTTGGACCACATTGAGGCCTACGCTGATAAAGGAAATTTCATGCGTTCAAAACGTGAAAGAAGCTTTCTGAGAAACTTCTTTCTGATCTGTGAGTTCATCTCACAGAGTTACCACCTCTGCCTCAAGAAGAAGTTTGCTAACACTCTTCTCGTCTAATCTGCAAAGTGATATTTGGGAGCCTATAGGGGCCCATGGTGATAAAGGAAATGTCCTCACATAATAACTAAAGAGAAGCTTTCTGAGAAACTGCATTACCATGTGTGAATGCAACTCACAGAGTTACACGTTTCTCTTCAGTGATCAGTTTGTTAGCACAGTTTTCTGGAGATCTGCAATTAGATACTTCATAGCGCAATGAACATTACAGTGACAAAGGAAATATCCAGATGAAAACTAGAAAGAAGCTTTCTTAGAAACTTCTTGGTGATGTGTGAATTCATCTCACAGAGTTACACTTATGTTTCGTGGAGCAGTCCATTAACACTGTCTTTGGGGAAACTGAGAAGAGCTTCTTTGGATCACATTGAGGCCTACGCTGATAAAGGAAATTTCATCCTTTCAAAACGTGAAAGAAGCTTTCTGAGAAACTTCTTTCTGATCTGTGAGTTCATCTCACCGAGTTCCAATCTCTGCCTCAAGAAGCAGTTTGCTAACACTCTTTTCGTGGAATCTGCAAAGTGATATTTGGTAGCCCATAGGGGCCCATGGTGGAAAAAGAAATGTCCTCACATAATAACTACAGAGAAACGTTCTGAGAGATTGCTTTCTGATGTGTGACTTCATCACACAGAGTTCCACCCTTCCCTTCTTGGAACAGTTTGCTAACACTGTTCTCGTGGATTGTGCAAAGGTATATTTGGGAGCTCATTGAGGGCTAGGTTGAAAAAGGAATTATCCTCACATAATAACTAAAGAGAAGCTTTCTGAGAAACTGCATTGCCATGTGTGAATGCAACTCACAGAGTTACACGTTTCTCTTTAGTGATCAGTTTGTTAACACAGTTTTCTGGAAATCTGCAATTTGGTATTGCATAGCGCAATGAACCTGACGGTGACAACGGAAATATCCAGAGATGAAACCTAGAAAGAAGCTTTCTTAGAAACTTCTTGGTGATGTGTGAATTCATCTCACAGAGTTACACTTATGTGTCGTGGAGCAGTCCATTAACACTGTCTTTGAGGAAGCTGAGAAGGGCTTCCTTGGATCGCATTGAGGCCTACGCTGATAAAGGAAATTTCATCCGTTCAAAACGTGAAAGAATCTTTCTGAGGAACTTCTTTCTGATCTGTGAATTCATCTCACAGAGTTACAAGCTATGCCTCAAGAAGCAGTTTGCTAACACTCTTTTCGTGGAATCTGCAAAGTGATATTTGGGAGCCTATTGGGGCCCATGGTGATAAAGGAAATATCCTCACATAATAACTAAAGAGAAGCTTTCTGAGAAACTGCATTGCCATGTGTGAATGCAACTCACAGAGTTACACGTTTCTCTTCAGTGATCAGTTTCTTAGCACAGTTTTCTGGAGATCTGCAATTAGATACTTCATAGCGCAATGAACATTACAGTGACAAAGGAAATATCCAGATGAAAACTAGAAAGAAGCTTTCTTAGAAACTTCTTGGTGATGTGTGAATTCATCTCACAAAGTTACACTTATGTTTCGTGGAGCAGTCCATTAACACTGTCTTTGGGGAAACTGAGAAGGGCTTCTTTGGATCACATTGAGGCCTACGCTGATAAAGGAAATTACATCCATTCAAAACGTGAAAGAAGCTTTCTGAGAAACTTCTTTCTGATCTGTGAATTCATCTCACAGAGTTACAAGCTATGCCTCAAGAAGCAGTTTGCTAACACTCTTTTCGTGGAATCTGCAAAGTGATATTTGGGAGCCTATAGGGGCCCATGGTGATAAAGGAAATATCCTCACATAATAACTAAAGAGAAGCTTTCTGAGAAACTGCATTGCCATGTGTGAATGCAACTCACAGAGTTACACGTTTCTCTTCAGTGATCAGTTTCTTAGCACAGTTTTCTGGAGATCTGCAATTAGATACTTCATAGCGCTATGAACATTACAGTGACAAAGGAAATATCCACAGTGAAAACTAGAAGGAAGCTTTCTTAGAAACTTCTTGTTGATGTGTGAATTCATCTCACAGAGTTACACTTATGTTTCGTGGAACAGTCCATTAACACTGTCTTTGGGGAAACTGAGAAGGGCTTCTTTGGACCACATTGAGGCCTACGCTGATAAAGGAAATTTCATCCGTTGAAAACGTGAAAGAAGCTTTCTGAGAAACTTCTTTCTGATCTGTGAGTTCATCTCACAGAGTTACCACCTCTGCCTCAAGAAGAAGTTTGCTAACACTATTCTCGTCTAATCTGCAAAGTGATATTTGGGAGCCTATAGGGGCCCATGGTGATAAAGGAAATGTCCTCACATAATAACTAAAGAGAAGCTTTCTGAGAAACTGCATTGCCATGTGTGAATGCAACTCACAGAGTTACACGTTTCTCTTCAGTGATCAGTTTGTTAGCATAGTTTTCTGGAGATCTGCAATTAGATACTTCATAGCGCAATGAACGTTACAGTGACAAAGGAAATATCCAGATGAAAACTAGAAAGAAGCTTTCTTAGAAACTTCTTGGTGATGTGTGAATTCATCTCACAGAGTTACACTTATGTTTCGTGGAGCAGTCCATTAACACTGTCTTTGGGGAAACTGAGAAGAGCTTCTTTGGATCACATTGAGGCCTACGCTGATAAAGGAAATTTCATCCGTTCAAAACGTGAAAGAAGCTTTCTGAGAAACTTCTTTCTGATCTGTGAGTTCATCTCACCGAGTTCCAATCTCTGCCTCAAGAAACAGTTTGCTAACACTCTTTTCGTGGAATCTGCAAAGTGATATTTGGTAGCCCATAGGGGCCCATGGTGGAAAAGGAAATGTCCTCACATAATAACTACAGAGAAACGTTCTGAGAGATTGCTATCTGATGTGTGACTTCATCACACAGAGTTCCACCCTTCCCTTCTTGGAACAGTTTGCTAACACTGTTCTCGTGGATTGTACAAAGGCATATTTGGGAGCTCATTGAGGGCTAGGGTGAAAAAGGAATTATCCTCACATAATAACTAAAGAGAAGCTTTCTGAGAAACTGCATTGCCATGTGTGAATGCAACTCACAGAATTACACGTTTCTCTTCAGTGATCAGTTTGTTAGCACAGTTTTCTGGAGATCTGCAATTATATACTTCATAGCGCAATGAACATTACAGTGACAAAGGAAATATCCAGATGAAAACTAGAAAGAAGCTTTCTTAGAAACATCTTGGTGATGTGTGAATTCATCTCACAGAGTTACACTTATGTTTCGTGGAGCAGTCCATTAACACTGTCTTTGGGGAAACTGAGAAGAGCTTCTTTGGATCACATTGAGGCCTACGCTGATAAAGGAAATTTCATCCGTTCAAAACGTGAAAGAAGCTTTCTGAGAAACTTCTTTCTGATCTGTGAGTTCATCTCACCGAGTTCCAATCTCTGCCTCAAGAAGCAGTTTGCTAACACTCTTTTCGTGGAATCTGCAAAGTGATATTTGGGAGCCTATAGGGGCCCATGGTGATAAAGGAAATATCCTCACATAATAACTAAAGAGAAGCTTTCTGAGAAACTGCATTGCCATGTGTGAATGCAACTCACAGAGTTACACGTTTCTCTTCAGTGATCAGTTTGTTAGCATAGTTTTCTGGAGATCTGCAATTAGATACTTCATAGCGCAATGAACATTACAGTGACAAAGGAAATATCCACAGATGAAAACTAGAAGGAAGCTTTCTTAGAAACTTCTTGTTGATGTGTGAATTCATCTCACAGAGTTACACTTATGTTTCGTGGAGCAGTCCATTAACACTGTCTTTGGGGAAACTGAGAAGGGCTTCTTTGGATCACATTGAGGCCTACGCTGATAAAGGAAATTTCATCCATTCAAAACGTGAAAGAAGCTTTCTGAGAAACTTCTTTCTGATCTGTGAGTTCATCTCACAGAGTTACAACCTCTGCCTCAAGAAGAAGTTTGCTAACACTCTTCTCGTCGAATCTGCAAAGTGATATTTGAGAGCCTATAGGGGCCCATGGTGATAAAGGAAATGTCCTCACATAATAACCAAAGAGAAGCTTTCTGAGAAACTGCATTACCATGTGTGAATGCAACTCACAGAGTTACACGTTTCTCTTCAGTGATCAGTTTGTTAGCACAGTTTTCTGGAGATCTGCAATTAGATACTTCATAGCGCAATGAACATTACAGTGACAAAGGAAATATCCACAGTGAAAACTAGAAGGAAGCTTTCTTAGAAACTTCTTGTTAATGTGTGAATTCATCTCACAGAGTTACACTTATGTTTCGTGGAACAGTCCATTAACACTGTCTTTGGGAAACTGAGAAGGGCTTCTTTGGACCACATTGAGGCCTACGCTGATAAAGGCAATTTCATCCATTCAAAACGTGAAAGAAGCTTTCTGAGAAACTTCTTTCTGATCTGTGAGTTCATCTCACAGAGTTACAACCTCTGCCTCAAGAAGAAGTTTGCTAACACTCTTCTCGTCTAATCTGCAAAGTGATATTTGGGAGCCTATAGGGGCCCATGGTGATAAAGGAAATGTCCTCACATAATAACTAAAGAGAAGCTTTCTGAGAAACTGCATTACCATGTGTGAATGCAACTCACAGAGTTACACGTTTCTCTTCAGTGATCAGTTTGTTAGCATAGTTTTCTGGAGATCTGCAATTAGATACTTCATAGCGCAATGAACATTACAGTGACAAAGGAAATATCCAGATGAAAACTAGAAAGAAGCTTTCTTAGAAACTTCTTGGTGATGTGTGAATTCATCTCACAGAGTTACACTTATGTTTCGTGGAGCAGTCCATTAACACTGTCTTTGGGGAAACTGAGAAGGGCTTCTTGGGATCACATTGAAGCCTACGCTGATAAAGGAAATTTCATCCGTTCAAAACGTGAAAGAAGCTTTCTGAGAAACTTCTTTCTGATCTGTGAGTTCATCTCACAGAGTTACAAGCTATGCCTCAAGAAGCAGTTTGCTAACACTCTTTTCGTGGAATCTGCAAAGTGATATTTGGGAGCCTATTGGGGCCCATGGTGATAAAGGAAATATCCTCACATAATAACTAAAGAGAAGCTTTCTGAGAAACTGCATTGCCATGTGTGAATGCAACTCACAGAGTTACACGTTTCTCTTCAGTGATCAGTTTCTTAGCACAGTTTTCTGGAGATCTGCAATTAGATACTTCATAGCGCAATGAACATTACAGTGACAAAGGAAATATTAACAGTGAAAACTAGAAGGAAGCTTTCTTAGAAACTTCTTGGTGATGTGTGAATTCATCTCACAGAGTTACACTTATGTTTCGTGGAACAGTCCATTAACACTGTCTTTGGGGAAACTGAGAAGGGCTTCTTTGGACCACATTGAGGCCTACGCTGATAAAGGAAATTTCATCCGTTCAAAACGTGAAAGAATCTTTCTGAGAAACTTCTTTCTGATCTGTGAGTTCATCTCACAGAGTTACCACCTCTGCCTCAAGAAGAAGTTTGCTAACACTCTTCTCGTCTAATCTGCAAAGTGATATTTGGGAGCCTATAGGGGCCCATGGTGGAAAAGGAAATGTCCTCACATAATAACTACAGAGAAACGTTCTGAGAGATTGCTTTCTGATGTGTGACTTCATCACACAGAGTTCCACCCTTCCCTTCTTGGAACAGTTTGCTAACACTGTTCTCGTGGATTGTGCAAAGGTATATTTGGGAGCTCATTGAGGGCTAGGGTGAAAAAGGAATTATCCTCACATAATAACTAAAGAGAAGCTTTCTGAGAAACTGCATTGCCATGTGTGAATGCAACTCACAGAATTACACGTTTCTCTTCAGTGATCAGTTTGTTAACACAGTTTACTGGAAATCTGCAATTTGGTATTGCATAGCGCAATGAACCTGACGGTGACAAAGGAAATATCCAGAGATGAAACCTAGAAAGAAGCTTTCTTAGAAACTTCTTGGTGATGTGTGAATTCATCTCACAGAGTTACACTTATGTGTCGTGGAGCAGTCCATTAACACTGTCTTTGAGGAAGCTGAGAAGGGCTTCCTTGGATCGCATTGAGGCCTACGCTGATAAAGGAAATTTCATCCGTTCAAAACGTGAAAGAAGCTTTCTGAGAAACTTCTTTCTGATCTGTGAATTCATCTCACAGAGTTACAAGCTATGCCTCAAGAAGCAGTTTGCTAACACTCTTTTCGTGGAATCTGCAAAGTGATATTTGGGAGCCTATAGGGGCCCATGGTGATAAAGGAAATATCCTCACATAATAACTAAAGAGAAGCTTTCTGAGAAACTGCATTACCATGTGTGAATGCAACTCACAGAGTTACACGTTTCTCTTCAGTGATCAGTTTCTTAGCACAGTTTTCTGGAGATCTGCAATTAGATACTTCATAGCGCAATGAACATTCCAGTGACAAAGGAAATATCCAGATGAAAACTAGAAAGAAGCTTTCTTAGAAACTTCTTGGTGATGTGTGAATTCATCTCACAAAGTTACACTTATGTTTCGTGGAGCAGTCCATTAACACTGTCTTTGGGGAAACTGAGAAGGGCTTCTTTGGATCACATTGAGGCCTACGCTGATAAAGGAAATTACATCCATTCAAAACGTGAAAGAAGCTTTCTGAGAAACTTCTTTCTGATCTGTGAATTCATCTCACAGAGTTACAAGCTATGCCTCAAGAAGCAGTTTGCTAACACTGTTTTCGTGGAATCTGCAAAGTGATATTTGGGAGCCTATAGGGGCCCATGGTGATAAAGGAAATATCCTCACATAATAACTAAAGAGAAGCTTTCTGAGAAACTGCATTGCCATGTGTGAATGCAACTCACAGAGTTACACGTTTCTCTTCAGTGATCAGTTTCTTAGCACAGTTTTCTGGAGATCTGCAATTAGATACTTCATAGCGCTATGAACATTACAGTGACAAAGGAAATATCCACAGTGAAAACTAGAAGGAAGCTTTCTTAGAAACTTCTTGTTGATGTGTGAATTCATCTCACAGAGTTACACTTATGTTTCGTGGAACAGTCCATTAACACTGTCTTTGGGGAAACTGAGAAGGGCTTCTTTGGACCACATTGAGGCCTACGCTGATAAAGGAAATTTCATCCGTTGAAAACGTGAAAGAAGCTTTCTGAGAAACTTCTTTCTGATCTGTGAGTTCATCTCACAGAGTTACCACCTCTGCCTCAAGAAGAAGTTTGCTAACACTATTCTCGTCTAATCTGCAAAGTGATATTTGGGAGCCTATAGGGGCCCATGGTGATAAAGGAAATGTCCTCACATAATAACTAAAGAGAAGCTTTCTGAGAAACTGCATTGCCATGTGTGAATGCAACTCACAGAGTTACACGTTTCTCTTCAGTGATCAGTTTGTTAGCATAGTTTTCTGGAGATCTGCAATTAGATACTTCATAGCGCAATGAACGTTACAGTGACAAAGGAAATATCCAGATGAAAACTAGAAAGAAGCTTTCTTAGAAACTTCTTGGTGATGTGTGAATTCATCTCACAGAGTTACACTTATGTTTCGTGGAGCAGTCCATTAACACTGTCTTTGGGGAAACTGAGAAGAGCTTCTTTGGATCACATTGAGGCCTACGCTGATAAAGGAAATTTCATCCGTTCAAAACGTGAAAGAAGCTTTCTGAGAAACTTCTTTCTGATCTGTGAGTTCATCTCACCGAGTTCCAATCTCTGCCTCAAGAAACAGTTTGCTAACACTCTTTTCGTGGAATCTGCAAAGTGATATTTGGTAGCCCATAGGGGCCCATGGTGGAAAAGGAAATGTCCTCACATAATAACTACAGAGAAACGTTCTGAGAGATTGCTATCTGATGTGTGACTTCATCACACAGAGTTCCACCCTTCCCTTCTTGGAACAGTTTGCTAACACTGTTCTCGTGGATTGTACAAAGGCATATTTGGGAGCTCATTGAGGGCTAGGGTGAAAAAGGAATTATCCTCACATAATAACTAAAGAGAAGCTTTCTGAGAAACTGCATTGCCATGTGTGAATGCAACTCACAGAATTACACGTTTCTCTTCAGTGATCAGTTTGTTAGCACAGTTTTCTGGAGATCTGCAATTATATACTTCATAGCGCAATGAACATTACAGTGACAAAGGAAATATCCAGATGAAAACTAGAAAGAAGCTTTCTTAGAAACATCTTGGTGATGTGTGAATTCATCTCACAGAGTTACACTTATGTTTCGTGGAGCAGTCCATTAACACTGTCTTTGGGGAAACTGAGAAGAGCTTCTTTGGATCACATTGAGGCCTACGCTGATAAAGGAAATTTCATCCGTTCAAAACGTGAAAGAAGCTTTCTGAGAAACTTCTTTCTGATCTGTGAGTTCATCTCACCGAGTTCCAATCTCTGCCTCAAGAAGCAGTTTGCTAACACTCTTTTCGTGGAATCTGCAAAGTGATATTTGGGAGCCTATAGGGGCCCATGGTGATAAAGGAAATATCCTCACATAATAACTAAAGAGAAGCTTTCTGAGAAACTGCATTGCCATGTGTGAATGCAACTCACAGAGTTACACGTTTCTCTTCAGTGATCAGTTTGTTAGCATAGTTTTCTGGAGATCTGCAATTAGATACTTCATAGCGCAATGAACATTACAGTGACAAAGGAAATATCCACAGATGAAAACTAGAAGGAAGCTTTCTTAGAAACTTCTTGTTGATGTGTGAATTCATCTCACAGAGTTACACTTATGTTTCGTGGAGCAGTCCATTAACACTGTCTTTGGGGAAACTGAGAAGGGCTTCTTTGGATCACATTGAGGCCTACGCTGATAAAGGAAATTTCATCCATTCAAAACGTGAAAGAAGCTTTCTGAGAAACTTCTTTCTGATCTGTGAGTTCATCTCACAGAGTTACAACCTCTGCCTCAAGAAGAAGTTTGCTAACACTCTTCTCGTCGAATCTGCAAAGTGATATTTGAGAGCCTATAGGGGCCCATGGTGATAAAGGAAATGTCCTCACATAATAACCAAAGAGAAGCTTTCTGAGAAACTGCATTACCATGTGTGAATGCAACTCACAGAGTTACACGTTTCTCTTCAGTGATCAGTTTGTTAGCACAGTTTTCTGGAGATCTGCAATTAGATACTTCATAGCGCAATGAACATTACAGTGACAAAGGAAATATCCACAGTGAAAACTAGAAGGAAGCTTTCTTAGAAACTTCTTGTTAATGTGTGAATTCATCTCACAGAGTTACACTTATGTTTCGTGGAACAGTCCATTAACACTGTCTTTGGGAAACTGAGAAGGGCTTCTTTGGACCACATTGAGGCCTACGCTGATAAAGGCAATTTCATCCATTCAAAACGTGAAAGAAGCTTTCTGAGAAACTTCTTTCTGATCTGTGAGTTCATCTCACAGAGTTACAACCTCTGCCTCAAGAAGAAGTTTGCTAACACTCTTCTCGTCTAATCTGCAAAGTGATATTTGGGAGCCTATAGGGGCCCATGGTGATAAAGGAAATGTCCTCACATAATAACTAAAGAGAAGCTTTCTGAGAAACTGCATTACCATGTGTGAATGCAACTCACAGAGTTACACGTTTCTCTTCAGTGATCAGTTTGTTAGCATAGTTTTCTGGAGATCTGCAATTAGATACTTCATAGCGCAATGAACATTACAGTGACAAAGGAAATATCCAGATGAAAACTAGAAAGAAGCTTTCTTAGAAACTTCTTGGTGATGTGTGAATTCATCTCACAGAGTTACACTTATGTTTCGTGGAGCAGTCCATTAACACTGTCTTTGGGGAAACTGAGAAGGGCTTCTTGGGATCACATTGAAGCCTACGCTGATAAAGGAAATTTCATCCGTTCAAAACGTGAAAGAAGCTTTCTGAGAAACTTCTTTCTGATCTGTGAGTTCATCTCACAGAGTTACAAGCTATGCCTCAAGAAGCAGTTTGCTAACACTCTTTTCGTGGAATCTGCAAAGTGATATTTGGGAGCCTATTGGGGCCCATGGTGATAAAGGAAATATTCTCACATAATAACTAAAGAGAAGCTTTCTGAGAAACTGCATTGCCATGTGTGAATGCAACTCACAGAGTTACACGTTTCTCTTCAGTGATCAGTTTCTTAGCACAGTTTTCTGGAGATCTGCAATTAGATACTTCATAGCGCAATGAACATTACAGTGACAAAGGAAATATTAACAGTGAAAACTAGAAGGAAGCTTTCTTAGAAACTTCTTGGTGATGTGTGAATTCATCTCACAGAGTTACACTTATGTTTCGTGGAACAGTCCATTAACACTGTCTTTGGGGAAACTGAGAAGGGCTTCTTTGGACCACATTGAGGCCTACGCTGATAAAGGAAATTTCATCCGTTCAAAACGTGAAAGAATCTTTCTGAGAAACTTCTTTCTGATCTGTGAGTTCATCTCACAGAGTTACCACCTCTGCCTCAAGAAGAAGTTTGCTAACACTCTTCTCGTCTAATCTGCAAAGTGATATTTGGGAGCCTATAGGGGCCCATGGTGGAAAAGGAAATGTCCTCACATAATAACTACAGAGAAACGTTCTGAGAGATTGCTTTCTGATGTGTGACTTCATCACACAGAGTTCCACCCTTCCCTTCTTGGAACAGTTTGCTAACACTGTTCTCGTGGATTGTGCAAAGGTATATTTGGGAGCTCATTGAGGGCTAGGGTGAAAAAGGAATTATCCTCACATAATAACTAAAGAGAAACTTTCTGAGAAACTGCATTGCCATGTGTGAATGCAACTCACAGAATTACACGTTTCTCTTCAGTGATCAGTTTGTTAACACAGTTTACTGGAAATCTGCAATTTGGTATTGCATAGCGCAATGAACCTGACGGTGACAAAGGAAATATCCAGAGATGAAACCTAGAAAGAAGCTTTCTTAGAAACTTCTTGGTGATGTGTGAATTCATCTCACAGAGTTACACTTATGTGTCGTGGAGCAGTCCATTAACACTGTCTTTGAGGAAGCTGAGAAGGGCTTCCTTGGATCGCATTGAGGCCTACGCTGATAAAGGAAATTTCATCCGTTCAAAACGTGAAAGAAGCTTTCTGAGAAACTTCTTTCTGATCTGTGAATTCATCTCACAGAGTTACAAGCTATGCCTCAAGAAGCAGTTTGCTAACACTCTTTTCGTGGAATCTGCAAAGTGATATTTGGGAGCCTATAGGGGCCCATGGTGATAAAGGAAATATCCTCACATAATAACTAAAGAGAAGCTTTCTGAGAAACTGCATTACCATGTGTGAATGCAACTCACAGAGTTACACGTTTCTCTTCAGTGATCAGTTTCTTAGCACAGTTTTCTGGAGATCTGCAATTAGATACTTCATAGCGCAATGAACATTCCAGTGACAAAGGAAATATCCAGATGAAAACTAGAAAGAAGCTTTCTTAGAAACTTCTTGGTGATGTGTGAATTCATCTCACAGAGTTACACTTATGTTTCGTGGAGCAGTCCATTAACACTGTCTTTGGGGAAACTGAGACGAGTTTCTTTGGATCACATTGAGGCCTACGCTGATAAAGGAAATTTCATCCGTTCAAAACGTGAAAGAAGCTTTCTGAGAACCTTCTTTCTGATCTGTGAGTTCATCTCACCGAGTTCCAATCTCTGCCTCAAGAAGCAGTTTGCTAACACTCTTTTCGTGGAATCTGCAAAGTGATATTTGGGAGCCTATAGGGGCCCATGGTGATAAAGGAAATATCCTCACATAATAACTAAAGAGAAGCTTTCTGAGAAACTGCATTACCATGTGTGAATGCAACTCACAGAGTTACACGTTTCTCTTCAGTGATCAGTTTCTTAGCACAGTTTTCTGGAGATCTGCAATTAGATACTTCATAGCGCAATGAACATTACAGTGACAAAGGAAATATCCAGATGAAAACTAGAAAGAAGCTTTCTTAGAAACTTCTTGGTGATGTGTGAATTCATCTCACAGAGTTACACTTATGTTTCGTGGAGCAGTCCATTAACACTGTCTTTGGGGAAACTGAGAAGAGCTTCTTTGGATCACATTGAGGCCTACGCTGATAAAGGAAATTTCATCCGTTCAAAACGTGAAAGAAGCTTTCTGAGAAACTTCTTTCTGATCTGTGAGTTCATCTCACCGAGTTCCAATCTCTGCCTCAAGAAGCAGTTTGCTAACACTCTTTTCGTGGAATCTGCAAAGTGATATTTGGTAGCCCATAGGGGCCCATGGTGGAAAAGGAAATGTCCTCACATAATAACTACAGAGAAACGTTCTGAGAGATTGCTTTCTGATGTGTGACTTCATCACACAGAGTTCCACCCTTCCCTTCTTGGAACAGTTTGCTAACACTGTTCTCGTGGATTGTACAAAGGCATATTTGGGAGCTCATTGAGGGCTAGGGTGAAAAAGGAATTATCCTCACATAATAACTAAAGAGAAGCTTTCTGAGAAACTGCATTGCCATGTGAAAATGCAACTCACAGAATTACACGTTTCTCTTCAGTGATCAGTTTGTTAACACAGTTTTCTGGAAATCTGCAATTTGGTATTGCATAGCGCAATGAACCTGACGGTGACAAAGGAAATATCCAGAGATGAAACCTAGAAAGAAGCTTTCTTAGAAACTTCTTAGTGATGTGTGAATTCATCTCACAGAGTTACACTTATGTGTCGTGGAGCAGTCCATTAACACTGTCTTTGAGGAAGCTGAGAAGGGCTTCCTTGGATCGCATTGAGGCCTACGCTGATAAAGGAAATTTCATCCGTTCAAAACGTGAAAGAAGCTTTCTGAGAAACTTCTTTCTGATCTGTGAATTCATCTCACAGAGTTACAAGCTATGCCTCAAGAAGCAGTTTGCTAACACTCTTTTCGTGGAATCTGCAAAGTGATATTTGGGAGCCTATAGGGGCCCATGGTGATAAAGGAAATATCCTCACATAATAACTAAAGAGAAGCTTTCTGAGAAACTGCATTACCATGTGTGAATGCAACTCACAGAGTTACACGTTTCTCTTCAGTGATCAGTTTCTTAGCACAGTTTTCTGGAGATCTGCAATTAGATACTTCATAGCGCAATGAACATTACAGTGACAAAGGAAATATCCAGATGAAAACTAGAAAGAAGCTTTCTTAGAAACTTCTTGGTGATGTGTGAATTCATCTCACAGAGTTACACTTATGTTTCGTGGAGCAGTCCATTAACACTGTCTTTGGGGAAACTGAGAAGAGCTTCTTTGGATCACATTGAGGCCTACGCTGATAAAGGAAATTTCATCCGTTCAAAACGTGAAAGAAGCTTTCTGAGAAACTTCTTTCTGATCTGTGAGTTCATCTCACCGAGTTCCAATCTCTGCCTCAAGAAGCAGTTTGCTAACACTCTTTTCGTGGAATCTGCAAAGTGATATTTGGGAGCCTATAGGGGCCCATGGTGATAAAGGAAATATCCTCACATAATAACTAAAGAGAAGCTTTCTGAGAAAGTGCATTGCCATGTGTGAATGCAACTCACAGAGTTACGCCATTGTTTTTTGCAGCCGTTTCTAAGGACTGTTTCCGTTAATTCCGAGAAGTGATATTTCAGATAGCTTTGAAGAATAGAAGGAAAAAGAAATATCCTCCAAGAGAAAGCAGAACCAAGCTTTCTGAGAAACTGCTTTGTGATATGTGAATTCATTTCACAGTGTTCTATCACCCTTTCTCGGGGGAGTTTCCTAGCACTCATTTGAGGAATCTCAGATGTGATGTCTTGGATATCGTTGAATCGCATGCTGAATAAGGAACTATCCTCAGAGAAAGCTGCAGAGACGCCTTCTCAGAAACTTCTTTGTTGTGGGTGATTTCAGCCCACAGATGTCCATCATTGTTTCCACTGAGAAACTTGCTAGCAGAGTTTTCGCAGAATCTGCAATAGGACACACGGTGGCGCTCCAAGACCACAAATAACCTCGTCTTACTAAAGAAAGGCGCTTTCTGAGAAACCGCTTTGTGATGTGTGAATTCAACTCACTAAGATGCAGCTGTATTTCATGGGGCCGTGGCCTAGCCCTATTTGTGTGGAATCTGAGAACAGATATTCCCGAACCCTTTGAAAACAATGGGGCCAATGGAAACATCTTCCAATAAAAATGAGAAAGAAGCTTACTGAGAAACTTGTTTCTGATCTGTGAGTTCATCTCACAGAGTTACAATCTCTGCCTCAAGAAGCAGTTTGCTAACACTCTTTTCGGGGAATCTGCAAAGTGATATTTGGGAGCCTATTGGGGCCCATGGTGATAAAGGAAATATCCTCACATAATAACTAAAGAGAAGCTTTCTGAGAAACTGCATTGCCATGTGTGAATGCAACTCACAGAGTTACACGTTTCTCTTCAGTGATCAGTTTGTTAGCATAGTTTTCTGGAGATCTGCAATTAGATACTTCATAGCGCAGTGAACATTACAGTGACAAAGGAAATATCCAGATGAAAATTAGAAAGAAGCTTTCTTAGAAACTTCTTGGTGATGTGTGAATTCATCTCACAGAGTTACACTTATGTTTCGTGGAGCAGTCCATTAACACTGTCTTTGGGGAAACTGAGAAGGGCTTCTTTGGATCACATTGAGGCCTACGCTGATAAAGGAAATTTCATCCGTTCAAAACGTGAAAGAAGCTTTCTGAGAAACTTCTTTCTGATCTGTGAGTTCATCTCACAGAGTTACAACCTCTGCCTCAAGAAGAAGTTTGCTAACACTCTTCTCGTCTAATCTGCAAAGTGATATGTGGGAGCCTATAGGGGCCCATGGTGATAAAGGAAATGTCCTCACATAATAACTAAAGAGAAGCTTTCTGAGAAACTGCATTACCATGTGTGAATGCAACTCACAAAGTTACACGTTTCTCTTCAGTGATCAGTTTGTTAGCACAGTTTTCTGGAGATCTGCAATTATATACTTCATAGCGCAATGAACATTACAGTGACAAAGGAAATATCCAGATGAAAACTAGAAAGAAGCTTTCTTAGAAACATCTTGTGATGTGTGAATTCATCTCACAGAGTTACACTTATGTTTCGTGGAGCAGTCCATTAACACTGTCTTTGGGGAAACTGAGAAGAGCTTCTTTGGATCACATTGAGGCCTACGCTGATAAAGGAAATTTCATCCGTTCAAAACGTGAAAGAAGCTTTCTGAGAAACTTCTTTCTGATCTGTGAGTTCATCTCACCGAGTTCCAATCTCTGCCTCAAGAAGCAGTTTGCTAACACTCTTTTCGTGGAATCTGCAAAGTGATATTTGGGAGCCTATAGGGGCCCATGGTGATAAAGGAAATATCCTCACATAATAACTAAAGAGAAGCTTTCTGAGAAACTGCATTGCCATGTGTGAATGCAACTCACAGAGTTACACGTTTCTCTTCAGTGATCAGTTTGTTAGCATAGTTTTCTGGAGATCTGCAATTAGATACTTCATAGCGCAATGAACATTACAGTGACAAAGGAAATATCCACAGATGAAAACTAGAAGGAAGCTTTCTTAGAAACTTCTTGGTGATGTGTGAATTCATCTCACAGAGTTACACTTATGTTTCGTGGAGCAGTCCATTAACACTGTCTTTGGGGAAACTGAGAAGGGCTTCTTTGGATCACATTGAGGCCTACGCTGATAAAGGAAATTTCATCCGTTCAAAACGTGAAAGAAGCTTTCTGAGAAACTTCTTTCTGATCTGTGAGTTCATCTCACAGAGTTACAACCTCTGCCTCAAGAAGAAGTTTGCTAACACTCTTCTCGTCGAATCTGCAAAGTGATATTTGAGAGCCTATAGGGGCCCATGGTGATAAAGGAAATGTCCTCACATAATAACCAAAGAGAAGCTTTCTGAGAAACTGCATTACCATGTGTGAATGCAACTCACAGAGTTACACGTTTCTCTTCAGTGATCAGTTTGTTAGCACAGTTTTCTGGAGATCTGCAATTAGATACTTCATAGCGCAATGAACATTACAGTGACAAAGGAAATATCCACAGTGAAAACTAGAAGGAAGCTTTCTTAGAAACTTCTTGTTAATGTGTGAATTCATCTCACAGAGTTACACTTATGTTTCGTGGAACAGTCCATTAACACTGTCTTTGGGAAACTGAGAAGGGCTTCTTTGGACCACATTGAGGCCTACGCTGATAAAGGCAATTTCATCCATTCAAAACGTGAAAGAAGCTTTCTGAGAAACTTCTTTCTGATCTGTGAGTTCATCTCACAGAGTTACAACCTCTGCCTCAAGAAGAAGTTTGCTAACACTCTTCTCGTCTAATCTGCAAAGTGATATTTGGGAGCCTATAGGGGCCCATGGTGATAAAGGAAATGTCCTCACATAATAACTAAAGAGAAGCTTTCTGAGAAACTGCATTACCATGTGTGAATGCAACTCACAGAGTTACACGTTTCTCTTCAGTGATCAGTTTGTTAGCATAGTTTTCTGGAGATCTGCAATTAGATACTTCATAGCGCAATGAACATTACAGTGACAAAGGAAATATCCAGATGAAAACTAGAAAGAAGCTTTCTTAGAAACTTCTTGGTGATGTGTGAATTCATCTCACAGAGTTACACTTATGTTTCGTGGAGCAGTCCATTAACACTGTCTTTGGGGAAACTGAGAAGGGCTTCTTGGGATCACATTGAGGCCTACGCTGATAAAGGAAATTTCATCCGTTCAAAACGTGAAAGAAGCTTTCTGAGAAACTTCTTTCTGATCTGTGAGTTCATCTCACAGAGTTACAAGCTATGCCTCAAGAAGCAGTTTGCTAACACTCTTTTCGTGGAATCTGCAAAGTGATATTTGGGAGCCTATTGGGGCCCATGGTGATAAAGGAAATATCCTCACATAATAACTAAAGAGAAGCTTTCTGAGAAACTGCATTGCCATGTGTGAATGCAACTCACAGAGTTACACGTTTCTCTTCAGTGATCAGTTTCTTAGCACAGTTTTCTGGAGATCTGCAATTAGATACTTCATAGCGCAATGAACATTACAGTGACAAAGGAAATATTAACAGTGAAAACTAGAAGGAAGCTTTCTTAGAAACTTCTTGGTGATGTGAGAATTCATCTCACAGAGTTACACTTATGTTTCGTGGAACAGTCCATTAACACTGTCTTTGGGGAAACTGAGAAGGGCTTCTTTGGACCACATTGAGGCCTACGCTGATAAAGGAAATTTCATCCGTTCAAAACGTGAAAGAATCTTTCTGAGAAACTTCTTTCTGATCTGTGAGTTCATCTCACAGAGTTACCACCTCTGCCTCAAGAAGAAGTTTGCTAACACTCTTCTCGTCTAATCTGCAAAGTGATATTTGGGAGCCTATAGGGGCCCATGGTGGAAAAGGAAATGTCCTCACATAATAACTACAGAGAAACGTTCTGAGAGATTGCTTTCTGATGTGTGACTTCATCACACAGAGTTCCACCCTTCCCTTCTTGGAACAGTTTGCTAACACTGTTCTCGTGGATTGTGCAAAGGTATATTTGGGAGCTCATTGAGGGCTAGGGTGAAAAAGGAATTATCCTCACATAATAACTAAAGAGAAGCTTTCTGAGAAACTGCATTGCCATGTGTGAATGCAACTCACAGAATTACACGTTTCTCTTCAGTGATCAGTTTGTTAACACAGTTTACTGGAAATCTGCAATTTGGTATTGCATAGCGCAATGAACCTGACGGTGACAAAGGAAATATCCAGAGATGAAACCTAGAAAGAAGCTTTCTTAGAAACTTCTTGGTGATGTGTGAATTCATCTCACAGAGTTACACTTATGTGTCGTGGAGCAGTCCATTAACACTGTCTTTGAGGAAGCTGAGAAGGGCTTCCTTGGATCGCATTGAGGCCTACGCTGATAAAGGAAATTTCATCCGTTCAAAACGTGAAAGAAGCTTTCTGAGAAACTTCTTTCTGATCTGTGAATTCATCTCACAGAGTTACAAGCTATGCCTCAAGAAGCAGTTTGCTAACACTCTTTTCGTGGAATCTGCAAAGTGATATTTGGGAGCCTATAGGGGCCCATGGTGATAAAGGAAATATCCTCACATAATAACTAAAGAGAAGCTTTCTGAGAAACTGCATTACCATGTGTGAATGCAACTCACAGAGTTACACGTTTCTCTTCAGTGATCAGTTTCTTAGCACAGTTTTCTGGAGATCTGCAATTAGATACTTCATAGCGCAATGAACATTACAGTGACAAAGGAAATATCCAGATGAAAACTAGAAAGAAGCTTTCTTAGAAACTTCTTGGTGATGTGTGAATTCATCTCACAGAGTTACACTTATGTTTCGTGGAGCAGTCCATTAACACTGTCTTTGGGGAAACTGAGACGAGTTTCTTTGGATCACATTGAGGCCTACGCTGATAAAGGAAATTTCATCCGTTCAAAACGTGAAAGAAGCTTTCTGAGAAACTTCTTTCTGATCTGTGAGTTCATCTCACCGAGTTCCAATCTCTGCCTCAAGAAGCAGTTTGCTAACACTCTTTTCGTGGAATCTGCAAAGTGATATTTGGGAGCCTATAGGGGCCCATGGTGATAAAGGAAATATCCTCACATAATAACTAAAGAGAAGCTTTCTGAGAAACTGCATTGCCATGTGTGAATGCAACTCACAGAGTTACGCCATTGTTTTTTGCAGCCGTTTCTAAGGACTGTTTCCGTTAATTCCGAGAAGTGATATTTCAGATAGCTTTGAAGAATAGAAGGAAAAAGAAATATCCTCCAAGAGAAAGCAGAACCAAGCTTTCTGAGAAACTGCTTTGTGATATATGAATTCATTTCACAGTGTTCTATCACCCTTTCTCGGGGGAGTTTCCTAGCACTCATTTGAGGAATCTCAGATGTGATGTCTTGGATATCGTTGAATCGCATGCTGAATAAGGAACTATCCTCAGAGAAACCTGCAGAGACGCCTTCTCAGAAACTTCTTTGTTGTGGGTGATTTCAGCCCACAGATGTCCATCATTGTTTCCACTGAGAAACTTGCTAGCAGAGTTTTCGCAGAATCTGCAATAGGACACACGGTGGCGCTCCAAGACCACAAATAACCTCGTCTTACTAAAGAAAGGCGCTTTCTGAGAAACCGCTTTGTGATATGTGAATTCAACTCACTAAGTTGCAGCTGTATTTCATGGGGCCGTGGCCTAGCCCTATTTGTGTGGAATCTGAGAACAGATATTCCCGAACCCTTAGAAAACAATGGGGCCAATGGAAACATCTTCCAATAAAAATGAGAAAGAAGCTTACTGAGAAACTTCTGTCTGATCTGTGAGTTCATCTCACAGAGTTACAAACTCTGCCTCAAGAAGCAGTTTGCTAACACTCTTTTCGGGGAATCTGCAAAGTGATATTTGGGAGCCTATTGGGGCCCATGGTGATAAAGGAAATATCCTCACATAATAACTAAAGAGAAGCTTTCTGAGAAACTGCATTGCCATGTGTGAATGCAACTCACAGAGTTACACGTTTCTCTTCAGTGATCAGTTTGTTAGCACTAGTTTTCTGGAGATCTGCAATTAGATACTTCATAGCGCAGTGAACATTACAGTGACAAAGGAAATATCCAGATGAAAACTAGAAAGAAGCTTTCTTAGAAACTTCTTGGTGATGTGTGAATTCATCTCACAGAGTTACACTTATGTTTCGTGGAGCAGTCCATTAACACTGTCTTTGGGGAAACTGAGAAGGGCTTCTTTGGATCACATTGAGTCCTACGCTGATAAAGGAAATTTCATCCGTTCAAAACGTGAAAGAAGCTTTCTGAGAAACTTCTTTCTGATCTGTGAGTTCATCTCACAGAGTTACAACCTCTGGCTCAAGAAGAAGTTTGCTAACACTCTTCTCGTCTAATCTGCAAAGTGATATTTGGGAGCCTATAAGGGCCCATGGTGATAAAGGAAATGTCCTCACATAATAACTAAAGAGAAGCTTTCTGAGAAACTGCATTACCATGTGTGAATGCAACTCACAAAGTTACACGTTTCTCTTCAGTGATCAGTTTGTTAGCACAGTTTTCTGGAGATCTGCAATTAGATACTTCATAGCGCAATGAACATTACAGTGACAAAGGAAATATCCAGATGAAAACTAGAAAGAAGCTTTCTTAGAAACTTCTTGGTGATGTGTGAATTCATCTCACAGAGTTACACTTATGTTTCGTGGAGCAGTCCATTAACACTGTCTTTGGGGAAACTGAGAAGAGCTTCTTTGGATCACATTGAGGCCTACGCTGATAAAGGAAATTTCATCCGTTCAAAACACGAAAGAAGCTGTCTGAGAAACTTCTTTCTGATCTGTGAGTTCATCTCACAGAGTTACAACCTCTGCCTCTAGAAGAAGTTTGCTAACACTCTTCTCGTGGAATCTGCAAAGTGATATTTGGGAGCCTATAGGGGCCCATGGTGATAAAGGAAATATCCTCACATAGTAACTAAAGAGAAGCTTTCTGAGAAACTGCATTGCCATGTGTGAATGCAACTCACAGAGTTACACGTTTCTCTTCAGTGATCAGTTTGTTAGCACAGTTTTCTGGAAATCTGCAATTAGATACTTCATAGCGCAATGAACATTACAGTGACAAAGGAAATATCCACAGATGAAAACTAGAAGGAAGCTTTCTTAGAAACTTCTTGTTGATGTGTGAATTCATCTCACAGAGTTACACTTATGTTTCGTGGAGCAGTCCATTAACACTGTCTTTGGGGAAACTGAGAAGAGCTTCTTTGGATCACATTGAGGCCTACGCTGATAAAGGAAATTTCATCCGTTCAAAACGTGAAAGAAGCTTTCTGAGAAACTTCTTTCTGATCTGTGAATTCATCTCACCGAGTTCCAATCTCTGCCTCAAGAAGCAGTTTGCTAACACTCTTTCGTGGAATCTGCAAAGTGATATTTGGGAGCCTATAGGGGCCCATGGTGATAAAGGAAATATCCTCACATAATAACTAAAGAGAAGCTTTCTGAGAAACTGCATTGCCATGTGTGAATGCAACTCACAGAGTTACACGTTTCTCTTCAGTGATCAGTTTGTTAGCATAGTTTTCTGGAGATCTGCAATTAGATACTTCATAGCGCAATGAACATTACAGTGACAAAGGAAATATCCAGAGATGAAACCTAGAAAGAAGCTTTCATAGAAACTTCTTGGTGATGTGTGAATTCATCTCAGAGAGTTACACTTATGTTTCGTGGAGCAGTCCATTAACACTGTCTTTGGGGAAACTGAGAAGGGCTTCTTTGGATCACATTGAGGCCTACGCTGATAAAGGAAATTTCATCCGTTCAAAACGTGAAAGAAGCTTTCTGAGAAACTTCTTTCTGATCTGTGAGTTCATCTCACAGAGTTACAACCTCTGCCTCAAGAAGAAGTTTGCTAACACTCTTCTCGTCTAATCTGCAAAGTGATATTTGGGAGCCTATAAGGGCCCATGGTGATAAAGGAAATGTCCTCACATAATAACTAAAGAGAAGCTTTCTGAGAAACTGCATTACCATGTGTGAATGCAGCTCACAAAGTTACACGTTTCTCTTCAGTGATCAGTTTGTTAGCACAGTTTTCTGGAGATCTGCAATTAGATACTTCATAGCGCAATGAACATTACAGTGACAAAGGAAATATCCAGATGAAAACTAGAAAGAAGCTTTCTTAGAAACTTCTTGGTGATGTGTGAATTCATCTCACAGAGTTACACTTATGTTTCGTGGAGCAGTCCATTAACACTGTCTTTGGGGAAACTGAGAAGAGCTTCTTTGGATCACATTGAGGCCTACGCTGATAAAGGAAATTTCATCCATTTAAAACGTGAAAGAAGCTTTCTGAGAAACTTCTTTCTGATCTGTGAGTTCATCTCACAGAGTTACAACCTCTGCCTCAAGAAGAAGTTTGCTAACACTCTTCTCGTCGAATCTGCAAAGTGATATTTGAGAGCCTATAGGGGCCCATGGTGATAAAGGAAATGTCCTCACATAATAACTAAAGAGGAGCTTTCTGAGAAACTGCATTACCATGTGTGAATGCAACTCACAAAGTTACACGTTCCTCTTCAGTGATCAGTTTGTTAGCACAGTTTTCTGGAGATCTGCAATTAGATACTTCATAGCACAATGAACATTACAGTGACAAAGGAAATATCCGGATGAAAACTAGAAAGAAGCTTTCTTAGAAACGTCTTGGTGATGTGTGAATTCATCTCACAGAGCTACACTTATGTTTCGTGGAGCAGTCCATTAACACTGTCTTTGGGGAAACTGAGAAGAGCTTCTTTGGATCACATTGAGGCCTACGCTGATAAAGGAAATTTCATCCGTTCAAAACGTGAAAGAAGCTTTCTGAGAAACTTCTTTCTGATCTGTGAGTTCATCTCACCGAGTTCCAATCTCTGCCTCAAGAAGCAGTTTGCTAACACTCTTTTCGTGGAATCTGCAAAGTGATATATGGGAGCCTATAGGGGCCCATGGTGATAAAGGAAATATCCTCACATAATAACTAAAGAGAAGCTTTCTGAGAAACTGCATTGCCATGTGTGAATGCAACTCACAGAGTTACACGTTTCTCTTCAGTGATCAGTTTGTTAGCATAGTTTTCTGGAGATCTGCAATTAGATACTTCATAGCGCAATGAACATTACAGTGACAAAGGAAATATCCAGAGATGAAAGCTAGAAAGAAGCTTTCATAGAAACTTCTTGGTGATGTGTGAATTCATCTCACAGAGTTACACTTATGTTTCGTGGAGCAGTCCATTAACACTGTCTTTGGGGAAACTGAGAAGGGCTTCTTTGGATCACATTGAGGCCTACGCTGATAAAGGAAATTTCATCCGTTCAAAACGTGAAAGAAGCTTTCTGAGAAACTTCTTTCTGATCTGTGAATTCATCTCACAGAGTTACAAGCTATGCCTCAAGAAGCAGTTTGCTAACACTCTTTTCGTGGAATCTGCAAAGTGATATTTGGGAGCCTATTGGGGCCCATGGTGATAAAGGAAATATCCTCACATAATAACTAAAGAGAAGCTTTCTGAGAAACTGCATTGCCATGTGTGAATGCAACTCACAGAGTTACACGTTTCTCTTCAGTGATCAGTTTCTTAGCACAGTTTTCTGGAGATCTGCAATTAGATACTTCTAGCGCAATGAACATTACAGTGACAAAGGAAATATCCACAGTGAAAACTAGAAGGAAGCTTTCTTAGAAACTTCTTGTTGATGTGTGAATTCATCTCACAGAGTTACACTTATGTTTAGTGGAACAGTCCATTAACACTGTCTTTGGGGAAACTGAGAAGGGCTTCTTTGGACCACATTGAGGCCTACGCTGATAAAGGAAATTTCATCCGTTCAAAACGTGAAAGAAGCTTTCTGAGAAACTTCTTTCTGATCTGTGAGTTCATCTCACAGAGTTACCACCTCTGCCTCAAGAAGAAGTTTGCTAACACTCTTCTCGTCTAATTTGCAAAGTGATATTTGGGAGCCTATAGGGGCCCATGGTGATAAAGGAAATGTCCTCACATAATAACTAAAGAGAAGCTTTCTGAGAAACTGCATTACCATGTGTGAATGCAACTCACAGAGTTACACGTTTCTCTTCAGTGATCAGTTTGTTAGCATAGTTTTCTGGAGATCTGCAATTAGATACTTCATAGCGCAATGAACATTACAGTGACAAAGGAAATATCCAGATGAAAACTAGAAAGAAGCTTTCTTAGAAACTTCTTGGTGATGTGTGAATTCATCTCACAGAGTTACAATTATGTTTCGTGGAGCAGTCCATTAACACTGTCTTTGGGGAAACTGAGAAGAGCTTCTTTGGATCACATTGAGGCCTACGCTGATAAAGGAAATTTCATCCGTTCAAAACGTGAAAGAAGCTTTCTGAGAAACTTCTTTCTGATCTGTGAGTTCATCTCACCGAGTTCCAATCTCTGCCTCAAGAAGCAGTTTGCTAACACTCTTTTCGTGGAATCTGCAAAGTGATATTTGGTAGCCCATAGGGGCCCATGGTGGAAAAGGAAATGTCCTCACATAATAACTACAGAGAAACGTTCTGAGAGATTGCTTTCTGATGTGTGACTTCATCACACAGAGTTCCACCCTTCCCTTCTTGGAACAGTTTGCTAACACTGTTCTCGTGGATTGTACAAAGGCATATTTGGGAGCTCATTGAGGGCTAGGGTGAAAAAGGAATTATCCTCACATAATAACTAAAGAGAAGCTTTCTGAGAAACTGCATTGCCATGTGAAAATGCAACTCACAGAATTACACGTTTCTCTTCAGTGATCAGTTTGTTAACACAGTTTTCTGGAAATCTGCAATTTGGTATTGCATAGCGCAATGAACCTGACGGTGACAAAGGAAATATCCAGAGATGAAACCTAGAAAGAAGCTTTCTTAGAAACTTCTTAGTGATGTGTGAATTCATCTCACAGAGTTACACTTATGTGTCGTGGAGCAGTCCATTAACACTGTCTTTGAGGAAGCTGAGAAGGGCTTCCTTGGATCGCATTGAGGCCTACGCTGATAAAGGAAATTTCATCCGTTCAAAACGTGAAAGAAGCTTTCTGAGAAACTTCTTTCTGATCTGTGAATTCATCTCACAGAGTTACAAGCTATGCCTCAAGAAGCAGTTTGCTAACACTCTTTTCGTGGAATCTGCAAAGTGATATTTGGGAGCCTATAGGGGCCCATGGTGATAAAGGAAATATCCTCACATAATAACTAAAGAGAAGCTTTCTGAGAAACTGCATTACCATGTGTGAATGCAACTCACAGAGTTACACGTTTCTCTTCAGTGATCAGTTTCTTAGCACAGTTTTCTGGAGATCTGCAATTAGATACTTCATAGCGCAATGAACATTACAGTGACAAAGGAAATATCCAGATGAAAACTAGAAAGAAGCTTTCTTAGAAACTTCTTGGTGATGTGTGAATTCATCTCACAGAGTTACACTTATGTTTCGTGGAGCAGTCCATTAACACTGTCTTTGGGGAAACTGAGAAGAGCTTCTTTGGATCACATTGAGGCCTACGCTGATAAAGGAAATTTCATCCGTTCAAAACGTGAAAGAAGCTTTCTGAGAAACTTCTTTCTGATCTGTGAGTTCATCTCACCGAGTTCCAATCTCTGCCTCAAGAAGCAGTTTGCTAACACTCTTTTCGTGGAATCTGCAAAGTGATATTTGGGAGCCTATAGGGGCCCATGGTGATAAAGGAAATATCCTCACATAATAACTAAAGAGAAGCTTTCTGAGAAAGTGCATTGCCATGTGTGAATGCAACTCACAGAGTTACGCCATTGTTTTTTGCAGCCGTTTCTAAGGACTGTTTCCGTTAATTCCGAGAAGTGATATTTCAGATAGCTTTGAAGAATAGAAGGAAAAAGAAATATCCTCCAAGAGAAAGCAGAACCAAGCTTTCTGAGAAACTGCTTTGTGATATGTGAATTCATTTCACAGTGTTCTATCACCCTTTCTCGGGGGAGTTTCCTAGCACTCATTTGAGGAATCTCAGATGTGATGTCTTGGATATCGTTGAATCGCATGCTGAATAAGGAACTCTCCTCAGAGAAACCTGCAGAGACGCCTTCTCAGAAACTTCTTTGTTGTGGGTGATTTCAGCCCACAGATGTCCATCATTGTTTCCACTGAGAAACTTGCTAGCAGAGTTTTCGCAGAATCTGCAATAGGACACACGGTGGCGCTCCAAGACCACAAATAACCTCGTCTTACTAAAGAAAGGCGCTTTCTGAGAAACCGCTTTGTGATGTGTGAATTCAACTCACTAAGATGCAGCTGTATTTCATGGGGCCGTGGCCTAGCCCTATTTGTGTGGAATCTGAGAACAGATATTCCCGAACCCTTTGAAAACAATGGGGCCAATGGAAACATCTTCCAATAAAAATGAGAAAGAAGCTTACTGAGAAACTTGTTTCTGATCTGTGAGTTCATCTCACAGAGTTACAATCTCTGCCTCAAGAAGCAGTTTGCTAACACTCTTTTCGGGGAATCTGCAAAGTGATATTTGGGAGCCTATTGGGGCCCATGGTGATAAAGGAAATATCCTCACATAATAACTAAAGAGAAGCTTTCTGAGAAACTGCATTGCCATGTGTGAATGCAACTCACAGAGTTACACGTTTCTCTTCAGTGATCAGTTTGTTAGCATAGTTTTCTGGAGATCTGCAATTAGATACTTCATAGCGCAGTGAACATTACAGTGACAAAGGAAATATCCAGATGAAAATTAGAAAGAAGCTTTCTTAGAAACTTCTTGGTGATGTGTGAATTCATCTCACAGAGTTACACTTATGTTTCGTGGAGCAGTCCATTAACACTGTCTTTGGGGAAACTGAGAAGGGCTTCTTTGGATCACATTGAGGCCTACGCTGATAAAGGAAATTTCATCCGTTCAAAACGTGAAAGAAGCTTTCTGAGAAACTTCTTTCTGATCTGTGAGTTCATCTCACAGAGTTACAACCTCTGCCTCAAGAAGAAGTTTGCTAACACTCTTCTCGTCGAATCTGCAAAGTGATATTTGAGAGCCTATAGGGGCCCATGGTGATAAAGGAAATGTCCTCACATAATAACCAAAGAGAAGCTTTCTGAGAAACTGCATTACCATGTGTGAATGCAACTCACAGAGTTACACGTTTCTCTTCAGTGATCAGTTTGTTAGCACAGTTTTCTGGAGATCTGCAATTAGATACTTCATAGCGCAATGAACATTACAGTGACAAAGGAAATATCCACAGTGAAAACTAGAAGGAAGCTTTCTTAGAAACTTCTTGTTAATGTGTGAATTCATCTCACAGAGTTACACTTATGTTTCGTGGAACAGTCCATTAACACTGTCTTTGGGAAACTGAGAAGGGCTTCTTTGGACCACATTGAGGCCTACGCTGATAAAGGCAATTTCATCCATTCAAAACGTGAAAGAAGCTTTCTGAGAAACTTCTTTCTGATCTGTGAGTTCATCTCACAGAGTTACAACCTCTGCCTCAAGAAGAAGTTTGCTAACACTCTTCTCGTCTAATCTGCAAAGTGATATTTGGGAGCCTATAGGGGCCCATGGTGATAAAGGAAATGTCCTCACATAATAACTAAAGAGAAGCTTTCTGAGAAACTGCATTACCATGTGTGAATGCAACTCACAGAGTTACACGTTTCTCTTCAGTGATCAGTTTGTTAGCATAGTTTTCTGGAGATCTGCAATTAGATACTTCATAGCGCAATGAACATTACAGTGACAAAGGAAATATCCAGATGAAAACTAGAAAGAAGCTTTCTTAGAAACTTCTTGGTGATGTGTGAATTCATCTCACAGAGTTACACTTATGTTTCGTGGAGCAGTCCATTAACACTGTCTTTGGGGAAACTGAGAAGGGCTTCTTGGGATCACATTGAAGCCTACGCTGATAAAGGAAATTTCATCCGTTCAAAACGTGAAAGAAGCTTTCTGAGAAACTTCTTTCTGATCTGTGAGTTCATCTCACAGAGTTACAAGCTATGCCTCAAGAAGCAGTTTGCTAACACTCTTTTCGTGGAATCTGCAAAGTGATATTTGGGAGCCTATTGGGGCCCATGGTGATAAAGGAAATATCCTCACATAATAACTAAAGAGAAGCTTTCTGAGAAACTGCATTGCCATGTGTGAATGCAACTCACAGAGTTACACGTTTCTCTTCAGTGATCAGTTTCTTAGCACAGTTTTCTGGAGATCTGCAATTAGATACTTCATAGCGCAATGAACATTACAGTGACAAAGGAAATATTAACAGTGAAAACTAGAAGGAAGCTTTCTTAGAAACTTCTTGGTGATGTGTGAATTCATCTCACAGAGTTACACTTATGTTTCGTGGAACAGTCCATTAACACTGTCTTTGGGGAAACTGAGAAGGGCTTCTTTGGACCACATTGAGGCCTACGCTGATAAAGGAAATTTCATCCGTTCAAAACGTGAAAGAATTTCTGAGAAACTTCTTTCTGATCTGTGAGTTCATCTCACAGAGTTACCACCTCTGCCTCAAGAAGTTTGCTAACACTCTTCTCGTCTAATCTGCAAAGTGATATTTGGGAGCCTATAGGGGCCCATGGTGGAAAAGGAAATGTCCTCACATAATAACTACAGAGAAACGTTCTGAGATTGCTTTCTGATGTGTGACTTCATCACACAGAGTTCCACCCTTCCCTTCTTGGAACAGTTTGCTAACACTGTTCTCGTGGATTGTGCAAAGGTATATTTGGGAGCTCATTGAGGGCTAGGGTGAAAAAGGAATTATCCTCACATAATAACTAAAGAGAAGCTTTCTGAGAAACTGCATTGCCATGTGTGAATGCAACTCACAGAATTACACGTTTCTCTTCAGTGATCAGTTTGTTAACACAGTTTACTGGAAATCTGCAATTTGGTATTGCATAGCGCAATGAACCTGACGGTGACAAAGGAAATATCCAGAGATGAAACCTAGAAAGAAGCTTTCTTAGAAACTTCTTGGTGATGTGTGAATTCATCTCACAGAGTTACACTTATGTGTCGTGGAGCAGTCCATTAACACTGTCTTTGAGGAAGCTGAGAAGGGCTTCCTTGGATCGCATTGAGGCCTACGCTGATAAAGGAAATTTCATCCGTTCAAAACGTGAAAGAAGCTTTCTGAGAAACTTCTTTCTGATCTGTGAATTCATCTCACAGAGTTACAAGCTATGCCTCAAGAAGCAGTTTGCTAACACTCTTTTCGTGGAATCTGCAAAGTGATATTTGGGAGCCTATAGGGGCCCATGGTGATAAAGGAAATATCCTCACATAATAACTAAAGAGAAGCTTTCTGAGAAACTGCATTACCATGTGTGAATGCAACTCACAGAGTTACACGTTTCTCTTCAGTGATCAGTTTCTTAGCACAGTTTTCTGGAGATCTGCAATTAGATACTTCATAGCGCAATGAACATTACAGTGACAAAGGAAATATCCAGATGAAAACTAGAAAGAAGCTTTCTTAGAAACTTCTTGGTGATGTGTGAATTCATCTCACAGAGTTACACTTATGTTTCGTGGAGCAGTCCATTAACACTGTCTTTGGGGAAACTGAGACGAGTTTCTTTGGATCACATTGAGGCCTACGCTGATAAAGGAAATTTCATCCGTTCAAAACGTGAAAGAAGCTTTCTGAGAAACTTCTTTCTGATCTGTGAGTTCATCTCACCGAGTTCCAATCTCTGCCTCAAGAAGCAGTTTGCTAACACTCTTTTCGTGGAATCTGCAAAGTGATATTTGGGAGCCTATAGGGGCCCATGGTGATAAAGGAAATATCCTCACATAATAACTAAAGAGAAGCTTTCTGAGAAACTGCATTGCCATGTGTGAATGCAACTCACAGAGTTACGCCATTGTTTTTTGCAGGGCCGTTTCTAAGGACTGTTTCCGTTAATTCCGGAAGTGATATTTCAGATAGCTTTGAAGAATAGAAGGAAAAAGAAATATCTCCAAAGAAAGCAGAACCAAGCTTTCTGAGAAACTGCTTTGTGATATATGAATTCATTTCACAGTGTTCTATCACCCTTTCTCGGGGGAGTTTCCTAGCACTCATTTGAGGAATCTCAGATGGATGTCTTGGATATCGTGAATCGCATGCTGAATAAGGAACTATCCTCAGAGAAACCTGCAGAGACGCCTTCTCAGAAACTTCTTTGTTGTGGGTGATTTCAGCCCACAGATGTCCATCATTGTTTCCACTGAGAAACTTGCTAGCAGAGTTTTCGCAGAATCTGCAATAGACACACGGTGGCGCTCCAAGACCACAATAACCTCGTCTTACTAAAGAAAGGCGCTTTCTGAGAAACCGCTTTGTGATATGTGAATTCAACTCACTAAGTTGCAGCTGTATTTCATGGGGCCGTGGCCTAGCCCTATTTGTGTGGAATCTGAGAACAGATATTCCCGAACCCTTAGAAAACAATGGGGCCAATGGAAACATCTTCCAATAAAAATGAGAAAGAAGCTTACTGAGAAACTTCTGTCTGATCTGTGAGTTCATCTCACAGAGTTACAAACTCTGCCTCAAGAAGCAGTTTGCTAACACTCTTTTCGGGGAATCTGCAAAGTGATATTTGGGAGCCTATTGGGGCCCATGGTGATAAAGGAAATATCCTCACATAATAACTAAAGAGAAGCTTTCTGAGAAACTGCATTGCCATGTGTGAATGCAACTCACAGAGTTACACGTTTCTCTTCAGTGATCAGTTTGTTAGCATAGTTTTCTGGAGATCTGCAATTACATACTTCATAGCGCAGTGAACATTACAGTGACAAAGGAAATATCCAGATGAAAACTAGAAAGAAGCTTTCTTAGAAACTTCTTGGTGATGTGTGAATTCATCTCACAGAGTTACACTTATGTTTCGTGGAGCAGTCCATTAACACTGTCTTTGGGGAAACTGAGAAGGGCTTCTTTGGATCACATTGAGTCCTACGCTGATAAAGGAAATTTCATCCGTTCAAAACGTGAAAGAAGCTTTCTGAGAAACTTCTTTCTGATCTGTGAGTTCATCTCACAGAGTTACAACCTCTGGCTCAAGAAGAAGTTTGCTAACACTCTTCTCGTCTAATCTGCAAAGTGATATTTGGGAGCCTATAAGGGCCCATGGTGATAAAGGAAATGTCCTCACATAATAACTAAAGAGAAGCTTTCTGAGAAACTGCATTACCATGTGTGAATGCAACTCACAAAGTTACACGTTTCTCTTCAGTGATCAGTTTGTTAGCACAGTTTTCTGGAGATCTGCAATTAGATACTTCATAGCGCAATGAACATTACAGTGACAAAGGAAATATCCAGATGAAAACTAGAAAGAAGCTTTCTTAGAAACTTCTTGGTGATGTGTGAATTCATCTCACAGAGTTACACTTATGTTTCGTGGAGCAGTCCATTAACACTGTCTTTGGGGAAACTGAGAAGAGCTTCTTTGGATCACATTGAGGCCTACGCTGATAAAGGAAATTTCATCCGTTCAAAACACGAAAGAAGCTGTCTGAGAAACTTCTTTCTGATCTGTGAGTTCATCTCACAGAGTTACAACCTCTGCCTCTAGAAGAAGTTTGCTAACACTCTTCTCGTGGAATCTGCAAAGTGATATTTGGGAGCCTATAGGGGCCCATGGTGATAAAGGAAATATCCTCACATAGTAACTAAAGAGAAGCTTTCTGAGAAACTGCATTGCCATGTGTGAATGCAACTCACAGAGTTACACGTTTCTCTTCAGTGATCAGTTTGTTAGCACAGTTTTCTGGAAATCTGCAATTAGATACTTCATAGCGCAATGAACATTACAGTGACAAAGGAAATATCCACAGATGAAAACTAGAAGGAAGCTTTCTTAGAAACTTCTTGTTGATGTGTGAATTCATCTCACAGAGTTACACTTATGTTTCGTGGAGCAGTCCATTAACACTGTCTTTGGGGAAACTGAGAAGAGCTTCTTTGGATCACATTGAGGCCTACGCTGATAAAGGAAATTTCATCCGTTCAAAACGTGAAAGAAGCTTTCTGAGAAACTTCTTTCTGATCTGTGAATTCATCTCACCGAGTTCCAATCTCTGCCTCAAGAAGCAGTTTGCTAACACTCTTTCCGTGGAATCTGCAAAGTGATATTTGGGAGCCTATAGGGGCCCATGGTGATAAAGGAAATATCCTCACATAATAACTAAAGAGAAGCTTTCTGAGAAACTGCATTGCCATGTGTGAATGCAACTCACAGAGTTACACGTTTCTCTTCAGTGATCAGTTTGTTAGCATAGTTTTCGGGAGATCTGCAATTAGATACTTCATAGCGCAGTGAACATTACAGTGACAAAGGAAATATCCAGAGATGAAACCTAGAAAGAAGCTTTCATAGAAACTTCTTGGTGATGTGTGAATTCATCTCAGAGAGTTACACTTATGTTTCGTGGAGCAGTCCATTAACACTGTCTTTGGGGAAACTGAGAAGGGCTTCTTTGGATCACATTGAGGCCTACGCTGATAAAGGAAATTTCATCCGTTCAAAACGTGAAAGAAGCTTTCTGAGAAACTTCTTTCTGATCTGTGAGTTCATCTCACAGAGTTACAACCTCTGCCTCAAGAAGAAGTTTGCTAACACTCTTCTCGTCTAATCTGCAAAGTGATATTTGGGAGCCTATAAGGGCCCATGGTGATAAAGGAAATGTCCTCACATAATAACTAAAGAGAAGCTTTCTGAGAAACTGCATTACCATGTGTGAATGCAGCTCACAAAGTTACACGTTTCTCTTCAGTGATCAGTTTGTTAGCACAGTTTTCTGGAGATCTGCAATTAGATACTTCATAGCGCAATGAACATTACAGTGACAAAGGAAATATCCAGATGAAAACTAGAAAGAAGCTTTCTTAGAAACTTCTTGGTGATGTGTGAATTCATCTCACAGAGTTACACTTATGTTTCGTGGAGCAGTCCATTAACACTGTCTTTGGGGAAACTGAGAAGAGCTTCTTTGGATCACATTGAGGCCTACGCTGATAAAGGAAATTTCATCCATTTAAAACGTGAAAGAAGCTTTCTGAGAAACTTCTTTCTGATCTGTGAGTTCATCTCACAGAGTTACAACCTCTGCCTCAAGAAGAAGTTTGCTAACACTCTTCTCGTCGAATCTGCAAAGTGATATTTGAGAGCCTATAGGGGCCCATGGTGATAAAGGAAATGTCCTCACATAATAACTAAAGAGGAGCTTTCTGAGAAACTGCATTACCATGTGTGAATGCAACTCACAAAGTTACACGTTTCTCTTCAGTGATCAGTTTGTTAGCACAGTTTTCTGGAGATCTGCAATTAGATACTTCATAGCACAATGAACATTACAGTGACAAAGGAAATATCCGGATGAAAACTAGAAAGAAGCTTTCTTAGAAACGTCTTGGTGATGTGTGAATTCATCTCACAGAGCTACACTTATGTTTCGTGGAGCAGTCCATTAACACTGTCTTTGGGGAAACTGAGAAGAGCTTCTTTGGATCACATTGAGGCCTACGCTGATAAAGGAAATTTCATCCGTTCAAAACGTGAAAGAAGCTTTCTGAGAAACTTCTTTCTGATCTGTGAGTTCATCTCACCGAGTTCCAATCTCTGCCTCAAGAAGCAGTTTGCTAACACTCTTTTCGTGGAATCTGCAAAGTGATATATGGGAGCCTATAGGGGCCCATGGTGATAAAGGAAATATCCTCACATAATAACTAAAGAGAAGCTTTCTGAGAAACTGCATTGCCATGTGTGAATGCAACTCACAGAGTTACACGTTTCTCTTCAGTGATCAGTTTGTTAGCATAGTTTTCTGGAGATCTGCAATTAGATACTTCATAGCGCAATGAACATTACAGTGACAAAGGAAATATCCAGAGATGAAAGCTAGAAAGAAGCTTTCATAGAAACTTCTTGGTGATGTGTGAATTCATCTCACAGAGTTACACTTATGTTTCGTGGAGCAGTCCATTAACACTGTCTTTGGGGAAACTGAGAAGGGCTTCTTTGGATCACATTGAGGCCTACGCTGATAAAGGAAATTTCATCCGTTCAAAACGTGAAAGAAGCTTTCTGAGAAACTTCTTTCTGATCTGTGAATTCATCTCACAGAGTTACAAGCTATGTCTCAAGAAGCAGTTTGCTAACACTCTTTTCGTGGAATCTGCAAAGTGATATTTGGGAGCCTATTGGGGCCCATGGTGATAAAGGAAATATCCTCACATAATAACTAAAGAGAAGCTTTCTGAGAAACTGCATTGACATGTGTGAATGCAACTCACAGAGTTACACGTTTCTCTTCAGTGATCAGTTTCTTAGCACAGTTTTCTGGAGATCTGCAATTAGATACTTCTAGCGCAGTGAACATTACAGTGACAAAGGAAATATCCACAGTGAAAACTAGAAGGAAGCTTTCTTAGAAACTTCTTGTTGATGTGTGAATTCATCTCACAGAGTTACACTTATGTTTAGTGGAACAGTCCATTAACACTGTCTTTGGGGAAACTGAGAAGGGCTTCTTTGGACCACATTGAGGCCTACGCTGATAAAGGAAATTTCATCCGTTCAAAACGTGAAAGAAGCTTTCTGAGAAACTTCTTTCTGATCTGTGAGTTCATCTCACAGAGTTACCACCTCTGCCTCAAGAAGAAGTTTGCTAACACTCTTCTCGTCTAATTTGCAAAGTGATATTTGGGAGCCTATAGGGGCCCATGGTGATAAAGGAAATGTCCTCACATAATAACTAAGGAGAAGCTTTCTGAGAAACTGCATTACCATGTGTGAATGCAACTCACAGAGTTACACGTTTCTCTTCAGTGATCAGTTTGTTAGCATAGTTTTCTGGAGATCTGCAATTAGATACTTCATAGCGCAATGAACATTACAGTGACAAAGGAAATATCCAGATGAAACTAGAAAGAAGCTTTCTTAGAAACTTCTTGGTGATGTGTGTTTCATCTCACAGAGTTACAATTATGTTTCGTGGAGCAGTCCATTAACACTGTCTTTGGGGAAACTGAGAAGAGCTTCTTTGGATCACATTGAGGCCTACGCTGATAAAGGAAATTTCATCCGTTCAAACGTGAAAGAAGCTTTCTGAGAAACTTCTTTCTGATCTGTGAGTTCATCTCACCGAGTTCCAACTCTGCCTCAAGAAGCAGTTTGCTAACACTCTTTTCGTGAATCTGCAAAGTGATATTTGGTAGCCCATAGGGCCCATGGTGAAAAGGAAATGTCCTCACATAATAACTACAGAGAAACGTTCTGAGGATTGCTTTCTGATGTGTGACTTCATCACACAGAGTTCCACCCTTCCCTCTGAAGAGTTTTGCTAACACTGTTCTCGTGGATTGTACAAAGGCATATTTGGGAGCTCATTGAGGGCTAGGGTGAAAAAGGAATTATCCTCACATAATAACTAAAGAGAAGCTTTCTGAGAAACTGCATTGCCATGTGAAATGCAACTCACAGAATTACACGTTTCTCTTCAGTGATCAGTTTGTTAACACAGTTTTCTGGAAATCTGCAATTTGGTATTGCATAGCGCAATGAACCTGACGGTGACAAAGGAAATATCCAGAGATGAAACCTAGAAAGAAGCTTTCTTAGAAACTTCTTAGTGATGTGTGAATTCATCTCACAGAGTTACACTTATGTGTCGTGGAGCAGTCCATTAACACTGTCTTTGAGGAAGCTGAGAAGGGCTTCCTTGGATCGCATTGAGGCCTACGCTGATAAAGGAAATTTCATCCGTTCAAAACGTGAAAGAAGCTTTCTGAGAAACTTCTTTCTGATCTGTGAATTCATCTCACAGAGTTACAAGCTATGCCTCAAGAAGCAGTTTGCTAACACTCTTTTCGTGGAATCTGCAAAGTGATATTTGGGAGCCTATAGGGGCCCATGGTGATAAAGGAAATATCCTCACATAATAACTAAAGAGAAGCTTTCTGAGAAACTGCATTACCATGTGTGAATGCAACTCACAGAGTTACACGTTCCTCTTCAGTGATCAGTTTCTTAGCACAGTTTTCTGGAGATCTGCAATTAGATACTTCATAGCGCAATGAACATTACAGTGACAAAGGAAATATCCAGATGAAAACTAGAAAGAAGCTTTCTTAGAAACTTCTTGGTGATGTGTGAATTCATCTCACAGAGTTACACTTATGTTTCGTGGAACAGTCCATTAACACTGTCTTTGGGGAAACTGAGAAGGGCTTCTTTGGACCACATTGAGGCCTACGCTGATAAAGGAAATTTCATCCGTTCAAAACGTGAAAGAAGCTTTCTGAGAAACTTCTTTCTGATCTGTGAGTTCATCTCACAGAGTTACCACCTCTGCCTCAAGAAGAAGTTTGCTAACACTCTTCTCGTCTAATCTGCAAAGTGATATTTGGGAGCCTATTGGGGCCCATGGTGATAAAGGAAATGTCCTCACATAATAACTAAAGAGAAGCTTTCTGAGAAACTGCATTGCCATGTGTGAATGCAACTCACAGAGTTACGCCATTGTTTTTTGCAGCCGTTTCTTAGGACTGTTTCCGTGGATTCCGTGAAGTGATATTTCAGATAGCTTTGAAGAATAGAAGGAAAAAGAAATATCCTCCAAGAGAAAGCAGAACCAAGCTTTCTGAGAAACTGCTTTTTGATATGTGAATTCATTTCACAGTGTTCTATCACCCTTTCTCGGGGGAGTTTCCTAGCACTCATTTGAGGAATCTCAGATGTGATGTCTTGGATATCGTTGAATCGCATGCTGAATAAGGAACTATCCTCAGAGAAACCTGCAGAGACGCCTTCTCAGAAACTTCTTTGTTGTGGGTGATTTCAGCCCACAGATGTCCATCATTGTTTCCACTGAGAAACTTGCTAGCAGAGTTTTCGCAGAATCTGCAAGAGGACACACGGTGGCGCTCCAAGACCACAAATAACCTCGTCTTACTAAAGAAAGACGCTTTCTGAGAAACCGCTTTGTGATGTGTGAATTCAACTCACTAAGTTGCAGCAGTATTTCGTGGGGCCGTGGCCTAGCCCTATTTGTGTGGAATCTGAGAACAGATATTCCCGAACCCTTTGAAAACAATGGGGCCAAGGGAAACATCTTCCAATAAAAATGAGAAAGAAGCTTACTGAGAAACTTCTTTCTGATCTGTGAGTTCATCTCACAGAGTTACAATCTCTGCCTCAAGAAGCAGTTTGCTAACACTCTTTTCGTGGAATCTGCAAAGTGATATTTGGGAGCCTATTGGGGCCCATGGTGATAAAGGAAATATCCTCACATAATAACTAAAGAGAAGCTTTCTGAGAAACTGCATTGCCATATGTGAATGCAACTCACAGAGTTACACGTTTCTCTTCAGTGATCAGTTTGTTAGCACAGTTTTCTGGAGATCTGCAATTAGATACTTCATAGCGCAATGAACATTACAGTGACAAAGGAAATATCCAGAGGAAAACAAGAAAGAAGCTTTCTTAGAAACTTCTTGGTGATGTGTGAATTCATCTCACAGAGTTACACTTATGTTTCGTGGAGCAGTCCATTAACACTGTCTTTGGGGAAACTGAGAAGGGCTTCTTTGGATCACATTGAGGCCTACGCTGATAAAGGAAATTTCATCCGTTCAAAACGTGAAAGAAGCTTTCTGAGAAACTTCTTTCTGATCTGTGAATTCATCTCACAGAGTTACAAGCTATGCCTCAAGAAGCAGTTTGCTAACACTCTTTTCGTGGAATCTGCAAAGTGATATTTGGGAGCCTATTGGGGCCCATGGTGATAAAGGAAATATCCTCACATAATAACTAAAGAGAAGCTTTCTGAGAAACTGCATTGCCATGTGTGAATGCAACTCACAGAGTTACACGTTTCTCTTCAGTGATCAGTTTCTTAGCACAGTTTTCTGGAGATCTGCAATTAGATACTTCATAGCGCAATGAACATTACAGTGACAAAGGAAATATCCACAGTGAAAACTAGAAGGAAGCTTTCTTAGAAACTTCTTGTTGATGTGTGAATTCATCTCACAGAGTTACACTTATGTTTCGTGGAACAGTCCATTAACACTGTCTTTGGGGAAACTGAGAAAGGCTTCTTTGGACCATATTGAGGCCTACGCTGATAAAGGAAATTTCATCCATTCAAAACGTGAAAGAAGCTTTCTGAGAAACTTCTTTCTGATCTGTGAGTTCATCTCACAGAGTTACAACCTCTGCCTCAAGAAGAAGTTTGCTAACACTCTTCTCGTCGAATCTGCAAAGTGATATTTGGGAGCCTATAGGGGCCCATGGTGATAAAGGAAATGTCCTCACATAATAACTAAAGAGAAGCTTTCTGAGAAACTGCATTACCATGTGTGAATGCAACTCACAGAGTTACACGTTTCTCTTCAGTGATCAGTTTGTTAGCACAGTTTTCTGGAGATCTGCAATTAGATACTTCATAGCGCAATGAACATTACAGTGACAAAGGAAATATCCACAGTGAAAACTAGAAGGAAGCTTTCTTAGAAACTTCTTGTTGATGTGTGAATTCATCTCACAGAGTTACACTTATGTTTCGTGGAACAGTCCATTAACACTGTCTTTGGGGAAACTGAGAGGGGCTTCTTTGGATCACATTGAGGTCTACGCTGATAAAGGAAATTTCATCCGTTCAAAACGTGAAAGAAGCTTTCTGAGAAACTTCTTTCTGATCTGTGAGTTCATCTCACAGAGTTACAATCTCTGCCTCAAGAAGAAGTTTGCTAACACTCTTCTCGTCTAATCTGCAAAGTGATATTTGGGAGCTTATAGGGGCCTATGGTGATAAAGGAAATGTCCTCACATAATAACTAAAGAGAAGCTTTCTGAGAAACTGCATTACCATGTGTGAATGCAACTCACAGAGTTACACGTTTCTCTTCAGTGATCAGTTTCTTAGCACAGGTTTCTGGAGATCTGCAATTAGATACTTCATAGCGCAATGAACATTACAGTGACAAAGGAAATATCCAGATGAAAACTAGAAAGAAGCTTTCTTAGAAACTTCTTGGTGATGTGTGAATTCATCTCACAGAGTTACACTTATGTTTCGTGGAGCAGTCCATTAACACTGTCTTTGGGGAAACTGAGAAGAGCTTCTTTGGATCACATTGAGGCCTACGCTGATAAAGGAAATTTCATCCGTTCAAAACGTGAAAGAAGCTTTCTGAGAAACTTCTTTCTGATCTGTGAGTTCATCTCACCGAGTTCCAATCTCTGCCTCAAGAAGCAGTTTGCTAACACTCTTTTCGTGGAATCTGCAAAGTGATATTTGGGAGCCTATAGGGGCCCATGGTGATAAAGGAAATATCCTCACATAATAACTAAAGAGAAGCTTTCTGAGAAACTGCATTGCCATGTGTGAATGCAACTCACAGAGTTACGCCATTGTTTTTTGCAGCCGTTTCTTAGGACTGTTTCCGTGGATTCCGAGAAGTGATATTTCAGATAGCTTTGAAGAATAGAAGGAAAAAGAAATATCCTCCAAGAGAAAGCAGAACCAAGCTTTCTGAGAAACTGCTTTGTGATATGTGAATTCATTTCACAGTGTTCTATCACCCTTTCTCGGGGGAGTTTCCTAGCACTCATTTGAGGAATCTCAGATGTGATGTCTTGGATATCGTTGAATCGCATGCTGAATAAGGAACTATCCTCAGAGAAACCTGCAGAGAAGCCTTCTCAGAAACTTCTTTGTTGTGGGTGATTTCAGCCCACAGATGTCCATCATTGTTTCCACTGAGAAACTTGCTAGGAGAGTTTTCGCAGAATCTGCAAGAGGACACACGGTGGCGCTCCATGACCACAAATAACTTCGTCTTAGTAAAGAAAGAAGCTTTCTGAGAAACCGCTTTGTGATATGTGAATTCAACACACTAAGTTGCAGCTGTATTTCGTGGGGCCGTGGCCTAGCCCTATTTGTGTGGAATCTGAGAACAGATATTCCCGAACCCTTTGAAAACAATGGGGCCAAGGGAAACATCTTCCAATAAAAATGAGAAAGAAGCTTACTGAGAAACTTCTTTCTGATCTGTGAGTTCATCTCACAGAGTTACAATCTCTGCCTCAAGAAGCAGTTTGCTAACACTCTTTTCGTGGAATCTGCAAAGTGATATTTGGGAGCCTATTGGGGCCCATGGTGATAAAGGAAATATCCTCACATAATAACTAAAGAGAAGCTTTCTGAGAAACTGCATTGCCATGTGTGAATGCAACTCACAGAGTTACACGTTTCTTTTCAGTGATCAGTTTCTTAGCACAGTTTTCTGGAGATCTGCAATTAGATACTTCATAGCGCAATGAACATTACAGTGACAAAGGAAATATCCAGATGAAAACTAGAAAGAAGCTTTCTTAGAAACTTCTTGGTGATGTGTGAATTCATCTCACAAAGTTACACTTATGTTTCGTGGAGCAGTCCATTAACACTGTCTTTGGGGAAACTGAGAAGGGCTTCTTTGGATCACATTGAGGCCTACGCTGATAAAGGAAATTTCATCCGTTCAAAACGTGAAAGAAGCTTTCTGAGAAACTTCTTTCTGATCTGAGAGTTCATCTCACAGAGTTACAACCTCTGCCTCAAGAAGAAGTTTGCTAACACTCTTCTCGTCTAATCTGCAAAGTGATATTTGGAGGCCACTAAGGGCCCATGGTGATAAAGGAAATGTCCTCACATAATAACTAAAGAGAAGCTTTCTGAGAAACTGCATTACCATGTGTGAATGCAACTCACAGAGTTACACGTTTCTCTTCAGTGATCAGTTTGTTAGCATAGTTTTCTGGAGATCTGCAATTAGATACTTCATAGCGCAATGAACATTACAGTGACAAAGGAAATATCCAGATGAAAACTAGAAAGAAGCTTTCTTAGAAACTTCTTGGTGGTGTGTGAATTCATCTCACAGAGTTACACTTATGTTTCGTGGAGCAGTCCATTAACACTGTCTTTGGGGAAACTGAGAAGAGCTTCTTTGGATCACATTGAGGCCTACGCTGATAAAGGAAATTTCATCCGTTCAAAACGTGAAAGAAGCTTTCTGAGAAACTTCTTTCTGATCTGTGAGTTCATCTCACAGAGTTCCAATCTCTGCCTCAAGAAGCAGTTTCCTAACACTCTTTTCGTGGAATCTGCAAAGTGATATTTGGGAGCCTATAGGGGCCCATGGTGATAAAGGAAATATCCTCACATAATAACTAAAGAGAAGCTTTCTGAGAAACTGCATTGCCATGTGTGAATGCAACTCACAGAGTTACACGTTTCTCTTCAGTGATCAGTTTGTTAGCACAGTTTTCTAGAAATCTGCAATTAGATACTTCATAGCGCAATGAACATTACAGTGACAAAGGAAATATCCACAGTGAAAACTAGAAGGAAGCTTTCTTAGAAACTTCTTGTTGATGTGTGAATTCATCTCACAGAGTTACACTTATGTTTCGTGGAGCAGTCCATTAACACTGTCTTTGGGGAAACTGAGAAGAGCTTCTTTGGATCACATTGAGGCCTACGCTGATAAAGGAAATTTCATCCGTTCAAAACGTGAAAGAAGCTTTCTGAGAAACTTCTTTCGGATCTGTGAGTTCATCTCACCGAGTTCCAATCTCTGCCTCAAGAAGCAGTTTGCTAACACTCTTTTCGTGGTATCTGCAAAGTGATATTTGGGAGCCTATAGGGGCCCATCGTGATAAAGGAAATATCCTCACATAATAACTAAAGAGAAGCTTTCTGAGAAACTGCATTGCCATGTGTGAATGCAACTCACAGAGTTACGCCATTGTTTTTTGCAGCCGTTTCTTAGGACTGTTTCCGTGGATTCCGTGAAGTGATATTTCAGATAGCTTTGAAGAATAGAAGGAAAAAGAAATATCCTCCAAGAGAAAGCAGAACCAAGCTTTCTGAGAAACTGCTGTGTGATATGTGAATTCATTTCACAGTGTTCTATCACCCTTTCTCGGGGGAGTTTCCTAGCACTCATTTGAGGAATCTCAGATGTGATGTCTTGGATATCGTTGAATCGCATGCTGAATAAGGAACTATCCTCAGAGAAACCTGCAGAGACGCCTTCTCAGAAACTTCTTTGTTGTGGGTGATTTCAGCCCACAGATGTCCATCATTGTTTCCACTGAGAAACTTGCTAGCAGAGTTTTCGCAGAATCTGCAAGAGGACACACGGTGGCGCTCCAAGACCACAAATAACCTCGTCTTACTAAAGAAAGACGCTTTCTGAGAAACCGCTTTGTGATGTGTGAATTCAACTCACTAAGTTGCAGCTGTATTTCGTGGGGCCGTGGCCTAGCCCTATTTGTGTGGAATCTGAGAACAGATATTCCAGAACCCTTTGAAAACAATGGGGCCAAGGGAAACATCTTCCAATAAAAATGAGAAAGAAGCTTACTGAGAAACTTCTTTCTGATCTGTGAGTTCATCTCACAGAGTTACAATCTCTGCCTCAAGAAGCAGTTTGCTAACACTCTTTTCGTGGAATCTGCAAAGTGATATTTGGGAGCCTATTCGGGCCCATGGTGATAAAGGAAATATCCTCACATAATAACTAAAGAGAAGCTTTCTGAGAAACTGCATTACCATGTGTGAATGCAACTCACAGAGTTACACGTTTCTCTTCAGTGATCAGTTTCTTAGCACAGTTTTCTGGAGATCTGCAATTAGATACTTCATAGCGCAATGAACATTACAGTGACAAAGGAAATATCCAGATGAAAACTAGAAAGAAGCTTTCTTAGAAACTTCTTGGTGATGTGTGAATTCATCTCACAGAGTTACACTTATGTTTCGTGGAGCAGTCCATTAACACTGTCTTTGGGGAAACTGAGAAGGGCTTCTATGGATCACATTGAGGCCTACGCTGATAAAGGAAATTTCATCCGTTCAAAACGTGAAAGAAGCTTTCTGAGAAACTTCTTTCTGATCTGTGAGTTCATCTCACAGAGTTACAATCTCTGCCTCAAGAAGCAGTTTGCTAACACTCTTCTCGTCGAATCTGCAAAGTGATATTTGAGAGCTTATAGGGGCCCATGGTGATAAAGGAAATGTCCTCACATAATAACTAAAGAGAAGCTTTCTGAGAAACTGCATTACCATGTGTGAATGCAACTCACAAAGTTACACGTTCCTCTTCAGTGATCAGTTTGTTAGCACAGTTTTCTGGAGATCTGCAATTAGATACTTCATAGCACAATGAACATTACAGTGACAAAGGAAATATCCGGATGAAAACTAGAAAGAAGCTTTCTTAGAAAAGTCTTGGTGATGTGTGAATTCATCTCACACAGTTACACTTATGTTTCGTGGAACAGTCCATTAACACTGTCTTTGGGGAAACTGAGAAGGGCTTCTTTGGACCACATTGAGGCCTACGCTGATAAAGGAAATTTCATCCGTTCAAAACGTGAAAGAAGCTTTCTGAGAAACTTCTTTCTGATCTGTGAGTTCATCTCACCGAGTTCCAATCTCTGCCTCAAGAAGCAGTTTGCTAACACTCTTTTCGTGGAATCTGCAAAGTGATATTTGGTAGCCCATAGGGGCCCATGGTGGAAAAGGAAATGTCCTCACATGATAACTACAGAGAAACGTTCTGAGAGATTGCTTTCTGATGTGTGACTTCATCACACAGAGTTCCACCCTTCCCTTCTTGGTACAGTTTCCTAACACTGTTCTCGTGGATTGTGCAAAGGTATATTTGGGAGCTCATTGAGGGCTAGGGTGAAAAAGGAATTATCCTCACATAATAACTAAAGAGAAGCTTTCTGAGAAACTGCATTGCCATGTGTGAATGCAACTCACAGAGTTACACGTTTCTCTTCAGTGATCAGTTTGTTAACACAGTTTTCTGGAAATCTGCAATTGGTATTGCATAGCGCAATGAACCTGACGGTGACAAAGGAAATATCCAGAGATGAAACCTAGAAAGAAGCTTTCTTAGAAACTTCTTGGTGATGTGTGAATTCATCTCACAGAGTTACACTTATGTTTCGTGGAGCAGTCCATTAACACTGTCTTTGAGGAAGCTGAGAAGGGCATCCTTGGATCGCATTGAGGCCTACGCTGATAAAGGAAATTTCATCCGTTCAAAACGTGAAAGAAGCTTTCTGAGAAACTTCTTTCTGATCTGTGAGTTCATCTCACAGAGTTACAACCTCTGCCTCAAGAAGCAGTTTGCTAACACTCTTTTCGTGGAATCTGCAAAGTGATATTTGGGAGCCTATAGGGGCCCATGGTGATAAAGGAAATATCCTCACATAATAACTAAAGAGAAGCATTCTGAGAAACTGCATTACCATGTGTGAATGCAACTAACAGAGTTACACGTTTCTCTTCAGTGATCAGTTTGTTAGCATAGTTTTCAGGAGATCTACAATTAGATACTTCATAGCGCAATGAACATTACAGTGACAAAGGAAATATCCAGATGAATACTAGAAAGAAGCTTTCTTAGAAACTTCTTGGTGATGTGTGAATTCATCTCACAGAGTTACACTTATGTTTCGTGGAGCAGTCCATTAACACTGTCTTTGGGGAAACTGAGAAGGGCTTCTTTGGATCACATTGAGGCCTACGCTGATAAAGGAAATTTCATCCGTTCAAAACGTGAAAGAAGCTTTCTGAGAAACTTCTTTCTGATCTGTGAGTTCATCTCACAGAGTTACAACCTCTGCCTCAAGAAGAAGTTTGCTAACACTCTTTTCGTGGAATCTGCAAAGTGATATTTGGCAGCCTATTGGGGTCCATGGTGATAAAGGAAATATCCTCACATAATAACTAAAGAGAAGCATTCTGAGAAACTGCATTGCCATGTGTGAATGCAACTCACAGAGTTACACGTTTCTCTTCAGTGATCAGTTTGTTAGCATAGTTTTCTGGAGATCTGCAATTAGATACTTCATAGCGCAATGAACATTACAGTGACAAAGGAAATATCCAGAGATGAAAACTAGAAAGAAGCTTTCATAGAAACTTCTTGGTGATGTGTGAATTCATCTCACAGAGTTACACTTATGTTTCGTGGAGCAGTCCATTAACACTGTCTTTGGGGAAACTGAGAAGGGCTTCTTTGGATCACATTGAGGCCTACGCTGATAAAGGAAATTTCATCCGTTCAAAAAGTGAAAGAAGCTTTCTGAGAAACTTCTTTCTGATCTGAGAGTTCATTTCACAGAGTTACAACCTCTGCCTCAAGAAGAAGTTTGCTAACACTCTTCTCGTCTAATCTGCAAAGTGATATTTGGAGGCCTATAGGGGCCCATGGTGATAAAGGAAATGTCCTCACATAATAACTAAAGAGAAGCTTTCTGAGAAACTGCATTACCATGTGTGAATGCAACTCACAGAGTTACACGTTTCTCTTCAGTGATCAGTTTGTTAGCATAGTTTAATGGAGATCTGCAATTAGATACTTCATAGCGCAATGAACATTACAGTGACAAAGGAAATATCCAGATGAAAACTAGAAAGAAGCTTTCTTAGAAACTTCTTGGTGGTGTGTGAATTCATCTCACAGAGTTACACTTATGTTTCGTGGAGCAGTCCATTAATACTGTCTTTGGGGAAACTGAGAAGAGCTTCTTTGGATCACATTGAGGCCTACGCTGATAAAGGAAATTTCATCCGTTCAAAACGTGAAAGAAGCTTTCTGAGAAACTTCTTTCTGATCTGTGAGTTCATCTCACAGAGTTCCAATCTCTGCCTCAAGAAGCAGTTTCCTAACACTCTTTTCGTGGAATCTGCAAAGTGATATTTGGGAGCCTATAGGGGCCCATGGTGATAAAGGAAATATCCTCACATAATAACTAAAGAGAAGCTTTCTGAGAAACTGCATTACCATGTGTGAATGCAACTCACAGAGTTACAAGTTTCTCTTCAGTGATCAGTTTGTTAGCACAGTTTTCTGGAGATCTGCAATTAGATACTTCATAGCGCAATGAACATTACAGTGACAAAGGAAATATCCACAGTGAAAACTAGAAGGAAGCTTTCTTAGAAACTTCTTGTTGATGTGTGAATTCATCTCACAGAGTTACACTTATATTTCGTGGAGCAGTCCATTAACACTGTCTTTGGGGAAACTGAGAAGGGCTTCTTTGGATCACATTGAGGCCTACGCTGATAAAGGAAATTTCATCCGTTCAAAACGTGAAAGAAGCTTTCTGAGAAACTTCTTTCTGATCTGTGAGTTCATCTCACAGAGTTACAACCTCTGCCTCAAGAAGAAGTTTGCTAACACTCTTCTCGTCGAATCTGCAAAGTGATATTTGAGAGCCTATAGGGGACCATGGTGATAAAGGAAATGTCCTCACATAATAACTAAAGAGAAGCTTTCTGAGAAACTGCATTACCATGTGTGAATGCAACTCACAGAGTTACACGTTTCTCTTCAGTGATCAGTTTGTTAGCATAGTTTTCTGGAGATCTGCAATTAGATACTTCATAGCGCAATGAACATTACAGTGACAAAGGAAATATCCAGATGAAAAGTAGAAAGAAGCTTTCTAAGAAACTTCTTGGTGATGTGTGAATTCATCTCACAGAGTTACACTTATGTTTCGTGGAGCAGTCCATTAACACTGTCTTTGGGGAAACTGAGAAGAGCTTCTTTGGATCACATTGAGGCCCACGCTGATAAAGGAAATTTCATCCGTTCAAAACGTGAAAGAAGCTTTCTGAGAACCTTCTTTCTGATCTGTGAGTTCATCTCACCGAGTTCCAATCTCTGCCTCAAGAAGCAGTTTGCTAACACTCTTTTCGTGGAATCTGCAAAGTGATATTTGGGAGCCTATAGGGGCCCATGGTGATAAAGGAATTATCCTCACATAATAACTAAAGAGAAGCTTTCTGAGAAACTGCATTGCCATGTGTGAATGCAACTAACAGAGTTACGCCATTGTTTTTTGCAGCCGTTTCTTAGGACTGTTTCCGTGGATTCCGAGAAGTGATATTTCAGATAGCTTTGAAGAATAGAAGGAAAAAGAAATATCCTCCAAGAGAAAGCAGAACCAAGCTTTCTGAGAAACTGCTTTGTGATATGTGAATTCATTTCACAGTGTTCTATCACCCTTTCTCGGGGGAGTTTCCTAGCACTCATTTGAGGAATCTCAGATGTGATGTCTTGGATATCGTTGAATCGCATGCTGAATAAGGAACTATCCTCAGAGAAACCTGCAGAGAAGCCTTCTCAGAAACTTCTTTGTTGTGGGTGATTTCAGCCCACAGATGTCCATCATTGTTTCCACTGAGAAACTTGGTAGGAGAGTTTTCGCAGAATCTGCAATAGGACACACGGTGGCGCTCCAAGAACACAAATAACTTCGTCTTAGTAAAGAAAGAAGCTTTCTGAGAAACCGCTTTGTGATATGTGAATTCAACTCACTAAGTTGCAGCTGTATTTCGTGGGGCCGTGGCCTAGCCCTATTTGTGTGGAATCTGAGAACAGATATTCCCGAACCCTTTGAAAACAATGGGGCCAAGGGAAACATCTTCCAATAAAAATGAGAAAGAAGCTTACTGAGAAACTTCTTTCTGATCTGTGAGTTCATCTCACAGAGTTACAATCTCTGCCTCAAGAAGCAGTTTGCTAACACTCTTTTCGTGGAATCTGCAAAGTGATATTTGGGAGCCTATTGGGGCCCATGGTGATAAAGGAAATATCCTCACATAATAACTAAAGAGAAGCTTTCTGAGAAACTGCATTGCCATGTGTGAATGCAACTCACAGAGTTACACGTTTCTCTTCAGTGATCAGTTTCTTAGCACAGTTTTCTGGAGATCTGCAGTTAGATACTTCATAGCGCAATGAACATTACAGTGACAAAGGAAATATCCAGATGAAAACTAGAAAGAAGCTTTCTTAGAAACTTCTTGGTGATGTGTGAATTCATCTCACAGAGTTACACTTATGTTTCGTGGAGCAGTCCATTAACACTGTCTTTGGGGAAACTGAGAAGGGCTTCTTTGGATCACATTGAGGCCTACGCTGATAAAGGAAATTTCATCCGTTCAAAACGTGAAAGAAGCTTTCTGAGAAACTTCTTTCTGATCTGTGAGTTCATCTCACAGAGTTACAACCTCTGCCTCAAGAAGAAGTTTGCTAACACTCTTTTCGTGGAATCTGCAAAGTGATATTTGGCAGCCTATTGGGGTCCCATGGTGATAAAGGAAATATCCTCACATAATAACTAAAGAGAAGCATTCTGAGAAACTGCATTGCCATGTGTGAATGCAACTCACAGAGTTACACGTTTCTCTTCAGTGATCAGTTTGTTAGCATAGTTTTCTGGAGATCTGCAATTAGATACTTCATAGCGCAATGAACATTACAGTGACAAAGGAAATATCCAGATGAAAACTAGAAAGAAGCTTTCATAGAAACTTCTTGGTGATGTGTGAATTCATCTCACAGAGTTACACTTATGTTTCGTGGAGCAGTCCATTAACACTGTCTTTGGGGAAACTGAGAAGAGCTTCTTTGGATCACATTGAGGCCTACGCTGATAAAGGAAATTTCATCCGTTCATAACGTGAAAGAAGCTTTCTGAGAAACTTCTTTCTGATCTGTGAGTTCATCTCACCGAGTTCCAATCTCTGCCTCAAGAAGCAGTTTGCTAACACTCTTTTCGTGGAATCTGCAAAGTGATATTTGGGAGCCTATAGGGGCCCATGGTGATAAAGGAAATATCCTCACATAATAACTAAAGAGAAGCTTTCTGAGAAACTGCATTGCCATGTGTGAATGCAACTCACAGAGTTACACGTTTCTCTTCAGTGATCAGTTTGTTAGCACAGTTTTCTGGAAATCTGCAATTAGATACTTCATAGCGCAATGAACATTACAGTGACAAAGGAAATATCCACAGTGAAAACTAGAAGGAAGCTTTCTTAGAAATTTCTTGTTGATGTGTGAATTCATCTCACAGAGTTACACTGATGTTTCGTGGAACAGTCCATTAAAACTGTCTTTGGGGAAACTGAGAGGGGCTTCTCTGGATCACATTGAGGCCTACGCTGATAAAGGAAATTTCATCGATTCAAAACGTGAAAGAAGCTTTCTGAGAAACTTCTTTCTGATCTGTGAGTTCATCTCACAGAGTTACAACCTCTGCCTCAAGAAGAAGTTTGCTAACACTCTTCTCGTCGAATCTGCAAAGTGATATTTGAGAGCCTATAGGGGACCATGGTGATAAAGGAAATGTCCTCACATAATAACTAAAGAGAAGCTTTCTGAGAAACTGCATTACCATGTGTGAATGCAACTCACAGAGTTACACGTTTCTCTTCAGTGATCAGTTTGTTAGCACAGTTTTCTGGAGATCTGCAATTAGATACTTCATAGCGCAATGAACATTACAGTGACAAAGGAAATATCCACAGTGAAAACTAGAAAGAAGCTTTCTTAGAAACTTCTTGTTGATGTGTGAATTCATCTCACAGAGTTACACTTATGTTTCGTGGAACAGTCCATTAACACTGTCTTTGGGGAAACTGAGAAGGGCTTCTTTGGATCACATTGAGGTCTACGCTGATAAAGGAAATTTCATCCGTTCAAAACGTGAAAGAAGCTTTCTGAGAAACTTCTTTCTGATCTGTGAGTTCATCTCACAGAGTTACAATCTCTGCCTCAAGAAGAAGTTTGCTAACACTCTTCTCGTCTAATCTGCAAAGTGATATTTGGGAGCCTATAGGGGCCCATGGTGATAAAGGAAATGTCCTCACATAATAACTAAAGAGAAGCTTTCTGAGAAACTGCATTACCATGTGTGAATGCAACTCACAGAGTTACACGTTTCTCTTCAGTGATCAGTTTGTTCGCATAGTTTTCTGGAGATCTGCAATTAGATACTTCATAGCGTAATGAACATTACAGTGACAAAGGAAATATCCAGATGAAAACTAGAAAGAAGCTTTCTTAGAAACTTCTTGGTGATGTGTGAATTCATCTCACAGAGTTACACTTATGTTTCGTGGAGCAGTCCATTAACACTGTCTTTGGGGAAACTGAGAAGAGCTTCTTTGGATCACATTGAGGCCTACGCTGATAAAGGAAATTTCATCCGTTCAAAACGTGAAAGAAGCTTTCTGAGAAACTTCTTTCTGATCTGTGAGTTCATCTCACCGAGTTCCAATCTCTGCCTCAAGAAGCAGTTTGCTAACACTCTTTTCGTGGAATCTGCAAAGTGATATTTGGGAGCCTATAGGGGCCCATGGTGATAAAGGAAATATCCTCACATAATAACTAAAGAGAAGCTTTCTGAGAAACTGCATTGCCATGTGTGAATGCAACTCACAGAGTTACACGTTTCTCTTCAGTGATCAGTTTGTTAGCACAGTTTTCTGGAAATCTGCAATTAGATACTTCATAGCGCAATGAACATTACAGTGACAAAGGAAATATCCACAGTGAAAACTAGAAGGAAGCTTTCTTAGAAATTTCTTGTTGATGTGTGAATTCATCTCACAGAGTTACACTTATGTTTCGTGGAGCAGTCCATTAACACTGTCTTTGGGGAAACTGAGAAGGGCTTCTCTGGATCACATTGAGGCCTACGCTGATAAAGGAAATTTCATCCATTCAAAACGTGAAAGAAGCTTTCTGAGAAACTTCTTTCTGATCTGTGAGTTCATCTCACAGAGTTACAACCTCTGCCTCAAGAAGAAGTTTGCTAACACTCTTCTCGTCTAATCTGCAAAGTGATATTTGAGAGCCTATAGGGGCCCATGGTGATAAAGGAAATGTCCTCACATAATAACTAAAGAGAAGCTTTCTGAGAAACTGCATTACCATGTGTGAATGCAACTCACAGAGTTACACGTTTCTCTTCAGTGATCAGTTTGTTAGCATAGTTTTCTGGAGATCTGCAATTAGATACTTCATAGCGCAATGAACATTACAGTGACAAAGGAAATATCCAGATGAAAACTAGAAAGAAGCTTTCTTAGAAACTTCTTGGTGATGTGTGAATTCATCTCACAGAGTTACACTTATGTTTCGTGGAGCAGTATATTAACACTGTCTTTGGGGAAACTGAGAAGAGCTTTTTTGGATCACATTGAGGCCTACGCTGATAAAGGAAATTTCATCCGTTCAAAACGTGAAAGAAGCTTTCTGAGAAACTTCTTTCTGATCTGTGAGTTCATCTCACCGAGTTCCAATCTCTGCCTCAAGAAGCAGTTTGCTAACACTCTTTTCGTGGAATCTGCAAAGTGATATTTGGGAGCCTATAGGGGCCCATGGTGATAAAGGAAATATCCTCACATAATAACTAAAGAGAAGCTTTCTGAGAAACTGCATTGCCATGTGTGAATGCAACTCACAGAGTTACGCCATTGTTTTTTGCAGCCGTTTCTTAGGACTGTTTCCGTGGATTCCGAGAAGTGATATTTCAGATAGCTTTGAAGAATAGAAGGAAAAAGAAATATCCTCCAAGAGAAAGCAGAACCAAGCTTTCTGAGAAACTGCTTTGTGATATGTGAATTCATTTCACAGTGTTCTATCACCCTTTCTCGGGGGAGTTTCCTAGCACTCATTTGAGGAATCTCAGATGTGATGTCTTGGATATCGTTGAATCGCATGCTGAATAAGGAACTATCCTCAGAGAAACCTGCAGAGACGCCTTCTCAGAAACTTCTTTGTTGTGGGTGATTTCAGCCCACAGATGTCCATCATTGTTTCCACTGAGAAACTTGCTAGCAGAGTTTTCGCAGAATCTGCAATAGGACTCACGGTGGCGCTCCAAGACCACAAATAACCTCGTCTTACTAAAGAAAGGCGCTTTCTGAGAAACCGCTTTGTGATGTGTGAATTCAACTCACTAAGTTGCAGCTGTATTTCATGGGGCCGTGGCCTAGCCCTATTTGTGTGGAATCTGAGAACAGATATTCACGAACCCTTTGAAAACAATGGGGCCAATGGAAACATCTTCCAATAAAAATGAGAAAGAAGCTTACTGAGAAACTTGTTTCTGATCTGTGAGTTCATCTCACAGAGTTACAATCTCTGCCTCAAGAAGCAGTTTGCTAACACTCTTTTCGGGGAATCTGCAAAGTGATATTTGGGAGCCTATTGGGGCCCATGGTGATAAAGGAAATATCCTCACATAATAACTAAAGAGAAGCTTTCTGAGAAACTGCATTGCCATGTGTGAATGCAACTCACAGAGTTACACGTTTCTCTTCAGTGATCAGTTTGTTAGCATAGTTTTCTGGAGATCTGCAATTAGATACTTCATAGCGCAGTGAACATTACAGTGACAAAGGAAATATCCAGATGAAAACTAGAAAGAAGCTTTCTTAGAAACTTCTTGTTGATGTGTGAATTCATCTCACAGAGTTACACTTATGTTTCGTGGAGCAGTCCATTAACACTGTCTTTGGGGAAACTGAGAAGAGCTTCTTTGGATCACATTGAGGCCTACGCTGATAAAGGAAATTTCATCCGTTCAAAACGTGAAAGAAGCTTTCTGAGAAACTTCTTTCTGATCTGTGAGTTCATCTCACCGAGTTCCAATCTCTGCCTCAAGAAGCAGTTTGCTAACACTCCTTTTCGTGGAATCTGCAACGTGCTATTTTGGAGCCTATAGGGGCCCATGGTGATAAAGGAAATATCCTCACATAATAACTAAGGAAGCTTTGAGAAACTGCATGCCTGTGTGAATGCAACCCAAGTTACGCATCTGATTGTTTGCACCGTTTTCTACTGCATGCCATGATGTTGAAGATAGCAGGACAAAAAAATCTTCACAGAAAGCTACCGTTTCTAGAAACGTTTTGATTGTGAATTCATTCACAGTGTTCTTACCTTTCCGGGGGCAGTTTCCTAGCATCTGCGGAACTCAGATGTGTGTCTTGGATATCGTGAATCAGCGTGAAAGGAACTATCCTCAGAAAACCTGCAGAGACGCCTTCAAACTCTTTGTTGTGGGTGATTTCAGCCCACAGATGTCCATCATTGTTTCCACTGAGAACTTGCTAGCAGAGTTTTCGCAGAATCTGCAATAGGACACACGGTGGCGCTCAAGACCACAAATAACCTCGTCTTACTAAAGAAAGCGCTTTCTGAGAATCGCTTTGTGATGTGTGAATTCAACTCACTAAGTTGCAGCTGTATTTCGTGGGGCCGTGGCCTAGCCCTATTTGTGGGAATCTGAGAACAGATATTCCCGACCCTTTGAAAACAATGGGGCCAATGGAAACATCTTCCACAATGAGAAAGAAGCTTACTGCGAACTTGTTTCTGATCTGTGAGTTCATCTCACAGAGTTACAATCTCTGCCTCAAGAAGCAGTTTGCTAACACTCTTTCGGGAATCTGCAAGTGGATATTTGGGGCCTTGGGGCCCCTGGTGATAGGATATTCCTCACATAATAACTAAAGAGAAGCTTTCTGAGAAACTGCATTGCCATGTGTGAATGCAACTCGCAGAGTTACACGTTTCTCTTCAGTGATCAGTTTGTTAGCATAGTTTTCTGGAGATCTGCAATTAGATACTTCATAGCGCAGTGAACATTACAGTGACAAAGGAAATATCCAGATGAAAACTAGAAAGAAGCTTTCTTAGAAAATTCTTGGTGATGTGTGAATTCATCTCACAGAGTTACACTTATGTTTCGTGGAGCAGTCCATTAACACTGTCTTTGGGGAAACTGAGAAGAGCTTCTTTGGATCACATTGAGGCCTACGCTGATAAAGGAAATTTCATCCGTTCAAAACGTGAAAGAAGCTTTCTGAGAAACTTCTTTCTGATCTGTGAGTTCATCTCACCGAGTTCCAATCTCTGCCTCAAGAAGCAGTTTGCTAACACTCTTTTCGTGGAATCTGCAAAGTGATATTTGGGAGCCTATAGGGGCCCATGGTGATAAAGGAAATATCCTCACATAATAACTAAAGAGAAGCTTTCTGAGAAACTGCATTGCCATGTGTGAATGCAACTCACAGAGTTACGCCATTGTTTTTTGCAGCCGTTTCTTAGGACTGTTTCCGTGGATTCCGAGAAGTGATATTTCAGATAGCTTTGAAGAATAGAAGGAAAAGAATATCCTCCAGAGAAAGCAGAACCAAGCTTCTTCTGGATAAACTGCTTTTGTGATATGTTGAATTCCTTTCAACAGTTTCTATCAACCCTTTCTCGGGGGAGTTTCCTAGCACTCCATTTGAGGACATCTCGCTGTGCTGTCTTGGATATCGTTGAATCGCCTGCTGAATAAGGGAACTATCCTCGAGAAACTGCAGAGAAGCCTTCTTCAGAAACTTCTTTGTTGTGGGTGCTTTCCAGCCCACTAGATGCCCATCATTGATTTCCATGAGAAACTTGCTAGCGAAGAGTTTCGCAGATTGAATCTGCAATAGGACACACCTAGGTGGCGCTCCAAGGATCCACAAATAACTTCGTTCTTAGTAAAGACAGAAGCTTTCTGAGAAAACGCTTTGTGATATTGATTCAACTCACTAAGTTGCCGCTGATATTTCGTGGGGCGTGGCCCTAGCCCTATTTGTGTGGAATCTGAGAACAGATATTCCCGAACCCTTTGAAAACAATGGGGCCAAGGGAAACATCTTCCAATAAAAATGAGAAAGAAGCTTACTGAGAAACTTCTTTCTGATCTGTGAGTTCATCTCACAGAGTTACAATCTCTGCCTCAAGAAGCCGTTTGCTAACACTCTTTTCGTGGAATCTGCAAAGTGATATTTGGGAGCCTATAGGGGCCCATGGTGATAAAGGAAATATCCTCACATAATAACTAAAGAGAAGCTTTCTGAGAAACTGCATTGCCATGTGTGAATGCAACTCACAGAGTTACACGTTTCTCTTCAGTGATCAGTTTGTTAGCACAGTTTTCTGGAGATCTGCAATTAGATACTTCATAGCGCAAAGAACATTACAGTGACAAAGGAAATATCCACAGTGAAAACTAGAAGGAAGCTTTCTTAGAAACTTCTTGGTGATGTGTGAATTCATCTCACAGAGTTACACTTATGTTTCGTGGAAGCAGTCCATTAACACTGTCTTTGGGGAAACTGAGAAGGGCTTCTTTGGATCACATTGAGGCCTACGCTGATAAAGGAAATTTCATCCGTTCAAAACGTGAAAGAAGCTTTCTGAGAAACTTCTTTCTGATCTGTGAGTTCATCTCACAGAGTTACAACCTCTGCCTCAAGAAGAAGTTTGCTAACACTCTTTCGTCGAATCTGCAAAGTGATATTTGGGAGCCTATAGGGGCCCATGGTGATAAAGGAAATGTCCTCACATAATAACTAAAGAGAAGCTTTCTGAGAAACTGCATTACCATGTGTGAATGCAACTCACAGAGTTACACGTTTCTCTTCAGTGATCAGTTTGTTAGCACAGTTTTCTGGAGATCTGCAATTAGATACTTCATAGCGCAATGAACATTACAGTGACAAAGGAAATATCCACAGTGAAAACTAGAAAGGAAGCTTTCTTAGAAACTTCTTGGTGATGTGTGAATTCATCTCACAGAGTTACACTTATGTTTCGTGGAACAGTCCATTAACACTGTCTTTGCGGAAACTGAGAAGGGATTCTTTGGATCACATTGAGGTCTACGCTGATAAAGGAAATTTCATCCGTTCAAACGTGAAAGAAGCTTTCTGAGAAACTTCTTTCTGATCTGTGAGTTCATCTCACAGAGTTACAATCTCTGCCTCAAGAAGAAGTTTGCTAACACTCTTCTGGTCTAATCTGCAAAGTGATATTTGGGAGCCTATAGGGGCCCATGGTGATAAAGGAAATGTCCTCACATAATAACTAAAGAGAAGCTTTCTGAGAAACTGCATTACCATGTGTGAATGCAACTCACAGAGTTACACGTTTCTCTTCAGTGATCAGTTTGTTAGCATAGTTTTCTGGAGATCTGCAATTAGATACTTCATAGCGTAATGAACATTACAGTGACAAAGGAAATATCCAGATGAAAACTAGAAAGAAGCTTTCTTAGAAACTTCTTGGTGATGTGTGAATTCATCTCACAGAGTTACAGCTTATGTTTCGTGGAGCAGTCCATTAACACTGTCTTTGGGGAAACTGAGAAGAGCTTCTTTGGATCACATTGAGGCCTACGCTGATAAAGGAAATTTCATCCGTTCAAAACGTGAAAGAAGCTTTCTGAGAAACTTCTTTCTGATCTGTGAGTTCATCTCACAGAGTTCCAATCTCTGCCTCAAGAAGAAGTTTGCTAACACTCTTCTCGTCGAATCTGCAAAGTGATATTTGGAGCCTATAGGGGCCCATGGTGATAAAGGAAATGTCCTCACATAATAACTAAAGAGAAGCTTTCTGAGAAACTGCATTACCATGTGTGAATGCAACTCACAGAGTTACACGTTTCTCTTCAGTGATCAGTTTGTTAGCACAGTTTTCTGGAGATCTGCAATTAGATACTTCATAGCGCAATGAACATTACATGTGACAAAGGAAATATCCACAGTGAAAACTAGAAGGAAGCTTTCTTAGAAACTTCTTGTTGATGTGTGAATTCATCTCACAGAGTTACACTGATGTTTCGTGGAACAGTCCATTAACACTGTCTTTGGGGAAACTGAGAAGGGCTTCTTTGGATCACATTGAGGCCTACGCTGATAAAGGAAATTTCATCCGATTCAAAACGTGAAAGAAGCTTTCTGAGAAACTTCTTTCTGATCTGTGAGTTCATCTCACAGAGTTACAACCTCTGCCTCAAGAAGAAGTTTGCTAACACTCTTCTCGTCGAATCTGCAAAGTGATATTTGAGAGCCTATAGGGGCCCATGGTGATAAAGGAAATGTCCTCACATAATAACTAAAGAGAAGCTTTCTGAGAAACTGCATTACCATGTGTGAATGCAACTCACAGAGTTACACGTTTCTCTTCAGTGATCAGTTTGTTAGCACAGTTTTCTGGAGATCTGCAATTAGATACTTCATAGCGCAATGAACATTACAGTGATAAAGGAAATATCCACAGTGAAAACTAGAAGGAAGCTTTCTTAGAAACTTCTTGTTGATGTGTGAATTCATCTCACAGAGTTACACTTATGTTTCGTGGAGCAGTCCATTAACACTGTCTTTGGGGAAACTGAGAAGGGATTCTTTGGATCACATTGAGGTCTACGCTGATAAAGGAAATTTCATCCGTTCAAAACGTGAAAGAAGCTTTCTGAGAAACTTCTTTCTGATCTGTGAGTTCATCTCACAGAGTTACAATCTCTGCCTCAAGAAGAAGTTTGCTAACACTCTTCTGGTCTAATCTGCAAAGTGATATTTGGGAGCCTATAGGGGCCCATGGTGATAAAGGAAATGTCCTCACATAATAACTAAAGAGAAGCTTTCTGAGAAACTGCATTACCATGTGTGAATGCAACTCACAGAGTTACACGTTTCTCTTCAGTGATCAGTTTGTTAGCATAGTTTTCTGGAGATCTGCAATTAGATACTTCATAGCGTAATGAACATTACAGTGACAAAGGAAATATCCAGATGAAAACTAGAAAGAAGCTTTCTTAGAAACTTCTTGGTGATGTGTGAATTCATCTCACAGAGTTACAGTTATGTTTCGTGGAGCAGTCCATTAACACTGTCTTTGGGGAAACTGAGAAGAGCTTCTTTGGATCACATTGAGGCCTACGCTGATAAAGGAAATTTCATCCGTTCAAAACGTGAAAGAAGCTTTCTGAGAAACTTCTTTCTGATCTGTGAGTTCATCTCACGAGTTACAATCTCTGCCTCAAGAAGCAGTTTGCTAACACTCTTTCTCGTGGAATCTGCAAAGTGATATTTGGGAGCCTATAGGGGCCCATGGTGATAAAGGAAATATCCTCACATAATAACTAAAGAGAAGCTTTCTGAGAAACTGCATTGCCATGTGTGAATGCAACTCACAGAGTTACACGTTTCTCTTCAGTGATCAGTTTGTTAGCACAGTTTTCTGGAAATCTGCAATTAGATACTTCATAGCGCAATGAACATTACTGTGACAAAGGAAATATCCACAGTGAAAACTAGAAGGAAGCTTTCTTAGAAATTTCTTGTTGATGTGTGAATTCATCTCACAGAGTTACACTGATGTTTCGTGGAACAGTCCATTAACACTGTCTTTGGGGAAACTGAGAAGGGCTTCTCTGGATCACATTGAGGCCTACGCTGATAAAGGAAATTTCATCCATTCAAAACGTGAAAGAAGCTTTCTGAGAAACTTCTTTCTGATCTGTGAGTTCATCTCACAGAGTTACAACCTCTGCCTCAAGAAGAAGTTTGCTAACACTCTTCTCGTCGAATCTGCAAAGTGATATTTGAGAGCCTATAGGGGACCATGGTGATAAAGGAAATGTCCTCACATAATAACTAAAGAGAAGCTTTCTGAGAAACTGCATTACCATGTGTGAATGCAACTCACAGAGTTACACGTTTCTCTTCAGTGATCAGTTTGTTAGCATAGTTTTCTGGAGATCTGCAATTAGATACTTCATAGCGTAATGAACATTACAGTGACAAAGGAAATATCCAGATGAAAACTAGAAAGAAGCTTTCTTAGAAACTTCTTGGTGATGTGTGAATTCATCTCACAGAGTTACACTTATGTTTCGTGGAGCAGTCCATTAACACTGTCTTTGGGGAAACTGAGAAGAGCTTCTTTGGATCACATTGAGGCCTACGCTGATAAAGGAAATTTCATCCGTTCAAAACGTGAAAGAAGCTTTCTGAGAAACTTCTTTCTGATCTGTGAGTTCATCTCACCGAGTTCCAATCTCTGCCTCAAGAAGCAGTTTGCTAACACTCTTTTCGTGGAATCTGCAAAGTGATATTTGGGAGCCTATAGGGGCCCATGGTGATAAAGGAAATATCCTCACATAATAACTAAAGAGAAGCTTTCTGAGAAACTGCATTGCCATGTGTGAATGCAACTCACAGAGTTACACGTTTCTCTTCAGTGATCAGTTTGTTAGCACAGTTTTCTGGAATCTGCAATTAGATACTTCATAGCGCAATGAACATTACTGTGACAAAGGAAATATCCACAGTGAAAACTAGAAGGAAGCTTTCTTAGAAATTTCTTGTTGATGTGTGAATTCATCTCACAGAGTTACACTGATGTTTCGTGGAACAGTCCATTAACACTGTCTTTGGGGAAACTGAGAAGGGCTTCTCTGGATCACATTGAGGCCTACGCTGATAAAGGAAATTTCATCGATTCAAAACGTGAAAGAAGCTTTCTGAGAAACTTCTTTCTGATCTGTGAGTTCATCTCACAGAGTTACAACCTCTGCCTCAAGAAGAAGTTGGCTAACACCCTTCTCGTCGAATCTGCAAAGTGATATTTGAGAGCCTATAGGGGACCATGGTGATAAAGGAAATGTCCTCACATAATAACTAAAGAGAAGCTTTCTGAGAAACTGCATTACCATGTGTCAATGCAACTCACAGAGTTACACGTTTCTCTTCAGTGATCAGTTTGTTAGCATAGTTTTCTGGAGATCTGCAATTAGATACTTCATAGCGTAATGAACATTACAGTGACAAAGGAAATATCCAGATGAAAACTAGAAAGAAGCTTTCTTAGAAACTTCTTGGTGATGTGTGAATTCATCTCACAGAGTTACACTTATGTTTCGTGGAGCAGTATATTAACACTGTCTTTGGGGAAACTGAGAAGAGCTTTTTTGGATCACATTGAGGCCTACGCTGATAAAGGAAATTTCATCCGTTCAAAACGTGAAAGAAGCTTTCTGAGAAACTTCTTTCTGATCTGTGAGTTCATCTCACCGAGTTCCAATCTCTGCCTCAAGAAGCAGTTTGCTAACACTCTTTTCGTGGAATCTGCAAAGTGATATTTGGGAGCCTATAGGGGCCCATGGTGATAAAGGAAATATCCTCACATAATAACTAAAGAGAAGCTTTCTGAGAAACTGCATTGCCATGTGTGAATGCAACTCACAGAGTTACGCCATTGTTTTTTGCAGCCGTTTCTTAGGACTGTTTCCGTGGATTCCGAGAAGTGATATTTCAGATAGCTTTGAAGAATAGAAGGAAAAAGAAATATCCTCCAAGAGAAAGCAGAACCAAGCTTTCTGAGAAACTGCTTTGTGATATGTGAATTCATTTCACAGTGTTCTATCACCCTTTCTCGGGGGGAGTTTCCTAGCACTCATTTGAGGAATCTCAGATTGTGATGCTTGGATATCGTTGAATCGCATGCTGAATAAGGAACTATCCTCAGAGAAACCTTGCAGAGACGCCTTCTCAGAAACTTCTTTGTGTGGGTGATTTCAGCCCACAGATGTCCATCATGTTTTCCACTGAGAACTTGCTAGCAGAGTTTTCGCAGAATCTGCAATAGGACACACGGTGGCGCTCCAAGACCACAAATAACCTCGTCTTACTAAAGAAAGGCGATTTCTGAGAAACCGCTTTGTGATGTGTGAATTCAACTCAGTAAGTTGCAGCTGTATTTCATGGGGCCGTGGCCTAGCCCTATTTGTGTGGAATCTGAGAAACAGATATTCCCGAACCCTTTGAAAACAATGGGGCCAATGGAAACATTTTCCAATAAAAATGAGGAAAGAAGCTTACTGAGAAACTTGTTTCTGATCTGTGAGTTCATCTCACAGAGTTACAATCTCTGCCTCAAGAAGCAGTTTGCTAACACTCTTTTCGGGGAATCTGCAAAGTGATATTTGGGAGCCTATTGGGGCCCATGGTGATAAAGGAAATATCCTCACATAATAACTAAAGAGAAGCTTTCTGAGAAACTGCATTGCCATGTGTGAATGCAACTCACAGAGTTACACGTTTCTCTTCAGTGATCAGTTTGTTAGCATAGTTTTCTGGAGATCTGCAATTAGATACTTCATAGCGCAGTGAACATTACAGTGACAAAGGAAATATCCAGATGAAAACTAGAAAGAAGCTTTCTTAGAAACTTCTTGGTGATGTGTGAATTCATCTCACAGAGTTACACTTATGTTTCGTGGAGCAGTCCATTAACACTGTCTTTGGGGAAACTGAGAAGAGCTTCTTTGGATCACATTGAGGCCTACGCTGATAAAGGAAATTTCATCCGTTCAAAACGTGAAAGAAGCTTTCTGAGAAACTTCTTTCTGATCTGTGAGTTCATCTCACCGAGTTCCAATCTCTGCCTCAAGAAGCAGTTTGCTAACACTCTTTTCGTGGAATCTGCAAAGTGATATTTGGGAGCCTATAGGGGCCCATGGTGATAAAGGAAATATCCTCACATAATAACTAAAGAGAAGCTTTCTGAGAAACTGCATTGCCATGTGTGAATGCAACTCACAGAGTTACACGTTTCTCTTCAGTGATCAGTTTGTTAGCATAGTTTTCTGGAGATCTGCAATTAGATACTTCATAGCGCAATGAACATTACAGTGACAAAGGAAATATCCAGAGATGAAACCTAGAAAGAAGCTTTCATAGAAACTTCTTGGTGATGTGTGAATTCATCTCACAGAGTTACACTTATGTTTCGTGGAACAGTCCATTAACACTGTCTTTGGGGAAACTGAGAAGGGCTTCTTTGGATCACATTGAGGCCTACGCTGATAAAGGAAATTTCATCCGTTCAAAACGTGAAAGAAGCTTTCTGAGAAACTTCTTTCTGATCTGTGAGTTCATCTCACAGAGTTACAACCTCTGCCTCAAGAAGAAGTTTGCTAACACTCTTCTCGTCTAATCTGCAAAGTGATATTTGGGAGCCTATAGGGGCCCATGGTGATAAAGGAAATGTCCTCACATAATAACTAAAGAGAAGCTTTCTGAGAAACTGCATTACCATGTGTGAATGCAACTCACAGAGTTACACGTTTCTCTTCAGTGATCAGTTTGTTAGCACAGTTTTCTGGAGATCTGCAATTAGATACTTCATAGCGCAATGAACATTACAGTGACAAAGGAAATATCCAGATGAAAACTAGAAAGAAGCTTTCTTAGAAACTTCTTGGTGATGTGTGAATTCATCTCACAGAGTTACACTTATGTTTCGTGGAGCAGTCCATTAACACTGTCTTTGGGGAAACTGAGAAGAGCTTCTTTGGATCACATTGAGGCCTACGCTGATAAAGGAAATTTCATCCGTTCAAAACGTGAAAGAAGCTTTCTGAGAAACTTCTTTCTGATCTGTGAGTTCATCTCACAGAGTTACAACCTCTGCCTCAAGAAGAAGTTTGCTAACACTCTTCTCGTGGAATCTGCAAAGTGATATTTGGGAGCCTATAGGGGCCCATGGTGATAAAGGAAATATCCTCACATAGTAACTAAAGAGAAGCTTTCTGAGAAACTGCATTGCCATGTGTGAATGCAACTCACAGAGTTACACGTTTCTCTTCAGTGATCAGTTTGTTAGCACTAGTTTTCTGGAAATCTGCAATTAGATACTTCATAGCGCAATGAACATTACAGTGACAAAGGAAATATCCAGATGAAAACTAGAAGGAAGCTTTCTTAGAAACTTCTTGTTGATGTGTGAATTCATCTCACAGAGTTACACTTATGTTTCGTGGAGCAGTCCATTAACACTGTCTTTGGGGAAACTGAGAAGGGCTTCTTTGGATCACATTGAGGCCTACGCTGATAAAGGAAATTTCATCCATTCAAAACGTGAAAGAAGCTTTCTGAGAAACTTCTTTCTGATCTGTGAGTTCATCTCACAGAGTTACAACCTCTGCCTCAAGAAGAAGTTTGCTAACACTCTTCTCGTCGAATCTGCAAAGTGATATTTGAGAGCCTATAGGGGCCCATGGTGATAAAGGAAATGTCCTCACATAATAACTAAAGAGAAGCTTTCTGAGAAACTGCATTACCATGTGTGAATGCAACTCACAAAGTTACACGTTTCCTCTTCAGTGATCAGTTTGTTAGCACAGTTTTCTGGAGATCTGCAATTAGATACTTCATAGCGTAATGAACATTACAGTGACAAAGGAAATATCCAGATGAAACTAGAAAGAAGCTTTCTTAGAAACTTCTTGGTGATGTGTGAATTCATCTCACAGAGTTACACTTATGTTTCGTGGAGCAGTCCATTAACACTGTCTTTGGGGAAACTGAGAAGAGCTTCTTTGGATCACATTGAGGCCTACGCTGATAAAGGAAATTTCATCCGTTCAAAACGTGAAAGAAGCTTTCTGAGAAACTTCTTTCTGATCTGTGAGTTCATCTCACCGAGTTCCAATCTCTGCCTCAAGAAGCAGTTTGCTAACACTCTTTTCGTGGAATCTGCAAAGTGATATTTGGGAGCCTATAGGGGCCCATGGTGATAAAGGAAATATCCTCACATAATAACTAAAGAGAAGCTTTCTGAGAAACTGCATTGCCATGTGTGAATGCAACTCACAGAGTTACGCCATTGTTTTTTGCAGCCGTTTCTTAGGACTGTTTCCGTGGATTCCGAGAAGTGATATTTCAGATAGCTTTGAAGAATAGAAGGAAAAAGAAATATCCTCCAAGAGAAAGCAGAACCAAGCTTTCTGAGAAACTGCTTTGTGATATGTGAATTCATTTCACAGTGTTCTATCACCCTTTCTCGGGGGAGTTTCCTAGCACTCATTTGAGGAATCTCAGATGTGATGTCTTGGATATCGTTGAATCGCATGCTGAATAAGGAACTATCCTCAGAGAAACCTGCAGAGAAGCCTTCTCAGAAACTTCTTTGTTGTGGGTGATTTCAGCCCACAGATGTCCATCATTGTTTCCACTGAGAAACTTGCTAGCAGAGTTTTCGCAGAATCTGCAATAGGACACACGGTGGCGCTCCAAGACCACAAATAACCTCGTCTTACTAAAGAAAGGCGCTTTCTGAGAAACCGCTTTGTGATGTGTGAATTCAACTCACTAAGTTGCAGCTGTATTTCATGGGGCCGTGGCCTAGCCCTATTTGTGTGGAATCTGAGAACAGATATTCCCGAACCCTTTGAAAACAATGGGGCCAATGGAAACATCTTCCAATAAAAATGAGAAAGAAGCTTACTGAGAAACTTGTTTCTGATCTGTGAGTTCATCTCACAGAGTTACAATCTCTGCCTCAAGAAGCAGTTTGCTAACACTCTTTTCGGGGAATCTGCAAAGTGATATTTGGGAGCCTATTGGGGCCCATGGTGATAAAGGAAATATCCTCACATAATAACTAAAGAGAAGCTTTCTGAGAAACTGCATTGCCATGTGTGAATGCAACTCACAGAGTTACACGTTTCTCTTCAGTGATCAGTTTGTTAGCATAGTTTTCTGGAGATCTGCAATTAGATACTTCATAGCGCAGTGAACATTACAGTGACAAAGGAAATATCCAGATGAAAACTAGAAAGAAGCTTTCTTAGAAAATTCTTGGTGATGTGTGAATTCATCTCACAGAGTTACACTTATGTTTCGTGGAGCAGTCCATTAACACTGTCTTTGGGGAAACTGAGAAGAGCTTCTTTGGATCACATTGAGGCCTACGCTGATAAAGGAAATTTCATTCGTTCAAAACGTGAAAGAAGCTTTCTGAGAAACTTCTTTCTGATCTGTGAGTTCATCTCACCGAGTTCCAATCTCTGCCTCAAGAAGCAGTTTGCTAACACTCTTTTCGTGGAATCTGCAAAGTGATATTTGGGAGCCTATAGGGGCCCATGGTGATAAAGGAAATATCCTCACATAATAACTAAAGAGAAGCTTTCTGAGAAACTGCATTGCCATGTGTGAATGCAACTCACAGAGTTACACGTTTCTCTTCAGTGATCAGTTTGTTAGCCTAGTTTTCTGGAGATCTGCAATTAGATACTTCATAGCGCAATGAACATTACAGTGACAAAGGAAATATCCAGAGATGAAACCTAGAAAGAAGCTTTCATAGAAACTTCTTGGTGATGTGTGAATTCATCTCACAGAGTTACACTTATGTTTCGTGGAACAGTCCATTAACACTGTCTTTGGGGAAACTGAGAAGGGCTTCTTTGGATCACATTGAGGCCTACGCTGATAAAGGAAATTTCATCCGTTCAAAACGTGAAAGAAGCTTTCTGAGAAACTTCTTTCTGATCTGTGAGTTCATCTCACAGAGTTACAACCTCTGCCTCAAGAAGAAGTTTGCTAACACTCTTCTCGTCTAATCTGCAAAGTGATATTTGGGAGCCTATAAGGGCCCATGGTGATAAAGGAAATGTCCTCACATAATAACTAAAGAGAAGCTTTCTGAGAAACTGCATTACCATGTGTGAATGCAACTCACACAGTTACACGTTTCTCTTCAGTGATCAGTTTGTTAGCACAGTTTTCTGGAGATCTGCAATTAGATACTTCATAGCGCAATGAACATTACAGTGACAAAGGAAACATCCAGATGAAAACTAGAAAGAAGCTTTCTTAGAAACTTCTTGGTGATGTGTGAATTCATCTCACAGAGTTACACTTATGTTTCGTGGAGCAGTCCATTAACACTGTCTTTGGGGAAACTGAGAAGAGCTTCTTTGGATCACATTGAGGCCTACGCTGATAAAGGAAATTTCATCCGTTCAAAACGTGAAAGAAGCTTTCTGAGAAACTTCTTTCTGATCTGTGAGTTCATCTCACAGAGTTACAACCTCTGCCTCTAGAAGAAGTTTGCTAACACTCTTCTCGTGGAATCTGCAAAGTGATATTTGGGAGCCTATAGGGGCCCATGGTGATAAAGGAAATATCCTCACATGGTAACTAAAGAGAAGCTTTCTGAGAAACTGCATTGCCATGTGTGAATGCAACTCACAGAGTTACACGTTTCTCTTCAGTGATCAGTTTGTTAGCACTGTTTTCTGGAAATCTGCAATTAGATACTTCATAGCGCAATGAACATTACAGTGACAAAGGAAATATCCACAGATGAAAACTAGAAGGAAGCTTTCTTAGAAACTTCTTGTTGATGTGTGAATTCATCTCACAGAGTTACACTTATGTTTCGTGGAGCAGTCCATTAACACTGTCTTTGGGGAAACTGAGAAGGGCTTATTTGGATCACATTGAGGCCTACGCTGATAAAGGAAATTTCATCCATTCAAAACGTGAAAGAAGCTTTCTGAGAAACTTCTTTCTGATCTGTGAGTTCATCTCCCAGAGTTACAACCTCTGCCTCAAGAAGAAGTTTGCTAACACTCTTCTCGTCGAATCTGCAAAGTGATATTTGAGAGCCTATAGGGGCCCATGGTGATAAAGGAAATGTCCTCACATAATAACTAAAGAGAAGCTTTCTGAGAAACTGCATTACCATGTGTGAATGCAACTCACAAAGTTACACGTTCCTCTTCAGTGATCAGTTTGTTAGCACAGTTTTCTGGAGATCTGCAATTAGATACTTCATAGCGTAATGAACATTACAGTGACAAAGGAATTATCCAGATGAAAACTAGAAAGAAGCTTCTTAGAAACTTCTTGGTGATGTGTGAATTCATCTCACAGAGTTACACTTATGTTTCGTGGAGCAGTCCATTAACACTGTCTTTGGGGAAACTGAGAAGAGCTTCTTTGGATCACATTGAGGCCTACGCTGATAAAGGAAATTTCATCCGTTCAAAACGTGAAAGAAGCTTTCTGAGAAACTTCTTTCTGATCTGTGAGTTCATCTCACCGAGTTCCAAACTCTGCCTCAAGAATCAGTTTGCTAACACTCTTTTCGTGGAATCTGCAAAGTGATATTTGGGAGCCTATAGGGGCCCATGGTGATAAAGGAAATATCCTCACATAATAACTAAAGAGAAGCTTTCTGAGAAACTGCATTGCCATGTGTGAATGCAACTCACAGAGTTACACGTTTCTCTTCAGTGATCAGTTTGTTAGCACAGTTTTCTGGAAATCTGCAATTAGATACTTCATAGCGCAATGAACATTACAGTGACAAAGGAAATATCCACAGTGAAAACTAGAAGGAAGCTTTCTTAGAAATTTCTTGTTGATGTGTGAATTCATCTCACAGAGTTACACTTATGTTTCGTGGAACAGTCCATTAACACTGTCTTTGGGGAAACTGAGAAGGGCTTCTCTGGATCACATTGAGGCCTACGCTGATAACGGAAATTTCATCCATTCAAAACGTGAAAGAAGCTTTCTGAGAAACTTCTTTCTGATCTGTGAGTTCATCTCACAGAGTTACAACCTCTGCCTCAAGAAGAAGTTTGCTAACACTCTTCTCGTCGAATCTGCAAAGTGATATTTGAGAGCCTATAGGGGACCATGGTGATAAAGGAAATGTCCTCACATAATAACTAAAGAGAAGCTTTCTGAGAAACTGCATTACCATGTGTGAATGCAACTCACAGAGTTACACGTTTCTCTTCAGTGATCAGTTTGTTAGCATAGTTTTCTGGAGATCTGCAATTAGATACTTCATAGCGCAATGAACATTACAGTGACAAAGGAAATATCCAGATGAAAACTAGAAAGAAGCTGTCTTAGAAACTTCTTGGTGATGTGTGAATTCATCTCACAGAGTTACACTTATGTTTCGTGGAGCAGTATATTAACACTGTCTTTGGGGAAACTGAGAAGAGCTTTTTTGGATCACATTGAGGCCTACGCTGATAAAGGAAATTTCATCCGTTCAAAACGTGAAAGAAGCTTTCTGAGAAACTTCTTTCTGATCTGTGAGTTCATCTCACCGAGTTCCAATCTCTGCCTCAAGAAGCAGTTTGCTAACACTCTTTTCGTGGAATCTGCAAAGTGATATTTGGGAGCCTATAGGGGCCCATGGTGATAAAGGAAATATCCTCACATAATAACTAAAGAGAAGCTTCCTGAGAAACTGCATTGCCATGTGTGAATGCAACTCACAGAGTTACGCCATTGTTTTTTGCAGCCGTTTCTTAGGACTGTTTCCGTGGATTCCGAGAAGTGATATTTCAGATAGCTTTGAAGAATAGAAGGAAAAAGAAATATCCTCCAAGAGAAAGCAGAACCAAGCTTTCTGAGAAACTGCTTTGTGATATGTGAATTCATTTCACAGTGTTCTATCACCCTTTCTCGGGGGAGTTTCCTAGCACTCATTTGAGGAATCTCAGATGTGATGTCTTGGATATCGTTGAATCGCATGCTGAATAAGGAACTATCCTCAGAGAAACCTGCAGAGACGCCTTCTCAGAAACTTCTTTGTTGTGGGTGATTTCAGCCCACAGATGTCCATCATTGTTTCCACTGAGAAACTTGCTAGCAGAGTTTTCGCAGAATCTGCAATAGGACACACGGTGGCGCTCCAAGACCACAAATAACTCGTCTTACTAAAGAAAGAAGCTTTCTGAGAAACCGCTTTGTGATGTGTGAATTCAACTCACTAAGTTGCAGCTGTATTTCGTGGGCCGTGGCCTAGCCCTATTTGTGTGGAATCTGAGAACAGATATTCCCGAACCCTTTGAAAACAATGGGGCCAAGGAAACATCTTCCAATAAAAGAGAAAGAAGCTTACTGAGAACTGTTTCTGATCTGTGAGTTCATCTCACAGAGTTACAATCTCTGCCTCAAGAAGCAGTTTGCTAACACTCTTTTCGTGGAATCTGCAAAGTGATATTTGGGAGCCTATTGGGGCCCATGGTGATAAAGGAAATATCCTCACATAATAAAAGAGAAGCTTTCTGAGAAACTGCATTGCCATGTGTGAATGCAACTCACAGAGTTACACGTTTCTCTTCAGTGATCAGTTTGTTAGCATAGTTTTCTGGAGATCTGCAATTAGATACTTCATAGCGCAGTGAACATTACAGTGACAAAGGAAATATCCAGATGAAAACTAGAAAGAAGCTTTCTTAGAAACTTCTTGGTGATGTGTGAATTCATCTCACAGAGTTACACTTATGTTTCGTGGAGCAGTCCATTAACACTGTCTTTGAGGAAACTGAGAAGAGCTTCTTTGGATCACATTGAGGCCTACGCTGATAAAGGAAATTTCATCCGTTCAAAACGTGAAAGAAGATTTCTGAGAAACTTCTTTCTGATCTGTGAGTTCATCTCACCGAGTTCCAATCTCTGCCTCAAGAAGCAGTTTGCTAACACTCTTTTCGTGGAATCTGCAAAGTGATATTTGGGAGCCTATAGGGGCCCATGGTGATAAAGGAAATATCCTCACATAATAACTAAAGAGAAGCTTTCTGAGAAACTGCATTGCCATGTGTGAATGCAACTCACAGAGTTACACGTTTCTCTTCAGTGATCAGTTTGTTAGCATAGTTTTCTGGAGATCTGCAATTAGATACTTCATAGCGCAATGAACATTACAGTGACAAAGGAAATATCCAGAGATGAAACCTAGAAAGAAGCTTTCATAGAAACTTCTTGGTGATGTGTGAATTCATCTCACAGAGTTACACTTATGTTGCGTGGAGCAGTCCATTAACACTGTCTTTGGGGAAACTGAGAAGGGCTTCTTTGGATCACATTGAGGCCTACGCTTATAAAGGAAATTTCATCCGTTCAAAACGTGAAAGAAGTTTTCTGAGAAACTTCTTTCTGATCTGTGAGTTCATCTCACAGAGTTACAACCTCTGCCTCAAGAAGAAGTTTGCTAACAGTCTTCTCGTCTAATCTGCAAAGTGATATTTGAGAGCCTATAAGGGCCCATGGTGATAAAGGAAATGTCCTCACATAATAACTAAAGAGAAGCTTTCTGAGAAACTGCATTACCATGTGTGAATGCAACTCACAAAGTTACACGTTTCTCTTCAGTGATCAGTTTGTTAGCACAGTTTTCTGGAGATCTGCAATTAGATACTTCATAGCGCAATGAACATTACAGTGACAAAGGAAATATCCAGATGAAAACTAGAAAGAAGCTTTCTTAGAAACTTCTTGGTGATGTGTGAATTCATCTCACAGAGTTACACTTATGTTTCGTGGAGCAGTCCATTAACACTGTCTTTGGGGAAACTGAGAAGAGCTTCTTTGGATCACATTGAGGCCTACGCTGATAAAGGAAATTTCATCCGTTCAAAACGTGAAAGAAGCTTTCTGAGAAACTTCTTTCTGATCTGTGAGTTCATCTCACAGAGTTACAACCTCTGCCTCAAGAAGAAGTTTGCTAACACTCTTCTCGTGGAATCTGCAAAGTGATATTTGGGAGCCTATAGGGGCCCATGGTGATAAAGGAATTATCCTCACATAATAACTAAAGAGAAGCTTTCTGAGAAACTGCATTGCCATGCGTGAATGCAACTCACAGAGTTACACGTGTCTCTTCAGTGATCAGTTTGTTAGCACAGTTTTCTGGAAATCTGCAATTAGATACTTCATAGCGCAATGAACATTACAGTGACAAAGGAAATATCCACAGATGAAAATTAGAAGGAAGCTTTCTTAGAAACTTCTTGTTGATGTGTGAATTCATCTCACAGAGTTACACTTATGTTTCGTGGAGCAGTCCATTAACACTGTCTTTGGGGAAACTGAGAAGGGCTTCTTTGGATCACATTGAGGCCTACGCTGATAAAGGAAATTTCATCCATTCAAAACGTGAAAGAAGCTTTCTGAGAAACTTCTTTCTGATCTGTGAGTTCATCTCACAGAGTTACAACCTCTGCCTCAAGAAGAAGTTTGCTAACACTCTTCTCGTCGAATCTGAAAAGTGATATTTGGGAGCCTATAGGGGCCCATGGTGATAAAGGAAATGTCCTCACATAATAACTAAAGAGAAGCTTTCTGAGAAACTGCATTGCCATGTGTGAATGCAACTCACAGAGTTACACGTTTCTCTTCAGTGATCAGTTTGTTAGCATAGTTTTCTGGAGATCTGCAATTAGATACTTCATAGCGCAATGAACATTACAGTGACAAAGGAAATATCCAGAGATGAAACCTAGAAAGAAGTTTCATAGAAACTTCTTGGTGATGTGTGAATTCATCTCACAGAGTTACACTTATGTTTCGTGGAGCAGTCCATTAACACTGTCTTTGGGGAAACTGAGAAGGGCTTCTATGGATCACATTGAGGCCTACGCTGATAAAGGAAATTTCATCCGTTCAAAACGTGAAAGAAGCTTTCTGAGAAACTTCTTTCTGATCTGTGAGTTCATCTCACAGAGTTACAACCTCTGCCTCAAGAAGAAGTTTGCTAACACTCTTCTCGTCTAATCTGCAAAGTGATATTTGGGAGCCTATAAGGGCCCATGGTGATAAAGGAAATGTCCTCACATAATAACTAAAGAGAAGCTTTCTGAGAAACTGCATTACCATGTGTGAATGCAACTCACAAAGTTACACGTTTCTCTTCAGTGATCAGTTTGTTAGCACAGTTTTCTGGAGATCTGCAATTAGATACTTCATAGCGCAATGAACATTACAGTGACAAAGGAAATATCCAGATGAAAACTAGAAAGAAGCTTTCTTAGAAACTTCTTGGTGATGTGTGAATTCATCTCACAGAGTTACACTTATGTTTCGTGGAGCAGTCCATTAACACTGTCTTTGGGGAAACTGAGAAGGGCTTCTTTGGATCACATTGAGGCCTACGCTGATAAAGGAAATTTCATCCGTTCAAAACGTGAAAGAAGCTTTCTGAGAAACTTCTTTCTGATCTGTGAGTTCATCTCATCGAGTTCCAATCTCTGCCTCAAGAAGCAGTTTGCTAACACTCTTCGTGGAATCTGCAAAGTGATATTTGGTAACCCATAGGGGCCCATGGTGGAAAAGGAAATGTCCTCACATAATAACTACAGAGAAACGTTCTGAGAGATTGCTTTCTGATGTGTGACTTCATCACACAGAGTTCCACCCTTCCCTTCTTGGAACAGTTTGCTAACACTGTTCTCGTGGATTGTGCAAAGGTATATTTGGGAGCTCATTGAGGGCTAGGGTGAAAAAGGAATTATCCTCACATAATAACTAAAGAGAAGCTTTCTGAGAAACTGCATTGCCATGTGTGAATGCAACTCACAGAATTACACGTTTCTCTTCAGTGACCAGTTTGTTAGCACAGTTTTCTGGAGATCTGCAATTAGATACTTCATAGCGCAATGAACATTACAGTGACAAAGGAAATATCCAGATGAAGACTAGAAAGAAGCTTTCTTAGAAACTTCTTGGTGATGTGTGAATTCATCTCACAGAGTTACACTTATGTTTCGTGGAGCAGTCCATTAACAGTGTCTTAGGGGAAACTGAGAAGGGCTTCTTTGGATCACATTGAGGCCTACGCTGATAAAGGAAATTTCATCCGTTCAAAACGTGAAAGAAGCTTTCTGAGAAACTTCTTTCTGATCTGTGAATTCATCTCACAGAGTTACAAGCTATGCATCAAGAAGCAGTTTGCTAACACTCTTTTCGTGGAATCTGCAAAGTGATATTTGGGAGCCTATAGGGGCCCATGGTGATAAAGGAAATATCCTCACATAATAACTAAAGAGAAGCTTTCTGAGAAACTGCATTACCATGTGTGAATGCAACTCACAGAGTTACACGTTTCTCTTCAGTGATCAGTTTCTTAGCACAGTTTTCTGGAGATCTGCAATTAGATACTTCATAGCGCAATGAACATTACAGTGACAAAGGAAATATCCAGATGAAAACTAGAAAGAAGCTTTCTTAGAAACTTCTTGGTGATGTGTGAATTCATCTCACAGAGTTACACTTATGTTTCGTGGAGCAGTCCATTAACACTGTCTTTGGGGAAACTGAGAAGAGCTTCTTTGGATCACATTGAGGCCTACGCTGATAAAGGAAATTTCATCCGTTCAAAACGTGAAAGAAGCTTTCTGAGAAACTTCTTTCTGATCTGTGAGTTCATCTCACCGAGTTCCAATCTCTGCCTCAAGAAGCAGTTTGCTAACACTCTTTTCGTGGAATCTGCAAAGTGATATTTGGGAGCCTATAGGGGCCCATGGTGATAAAGGAAATATCCTCACATAATAACTAAAGAGAAGCTTTCTGAGAAACTGCATTGCCATGTGTGAATGCAACTCACAGAGTTACGCCATTGTTTTTTGCAGCCGTTTCTAAGGACTGTTTCCGTGGATTCCGAGAAGTGATATTTCAGATAGCTTTGAAGAATAGAAGGAAAAAGAAATATCCTCCAAGAGAAAGCAGAACCAAGCTTTCTGAGAAACTGCTTTGTGATATGTGAATTCATTTCACAGTGTTCTATCACCCTTTCTCGGGGGAGTTTCCTAGCACTCATTTGAGGAATCTCAGATGTGATGTCTTGGATATCGTTGAATCGCATGCTGAATAAGGAACTATCCTCAGAGAACCCTGCAGAGACGCCTTCTCAGAAACTTCTTTGTTGTGGGTGATTTCAGCCCACAGATGTCCATCATTGTTTCCACTGAGAAACTTGCTAGCAGAGTTTTCGCAGAATCTGCAATAGGACACACGGTGGCGCTCCAAGACCACAAATAACCTCGTCTTACTAAAGAAAGGCGCTATCTGAGAAACCGCTTTGTGATGTGTGAATTCAACTCACTAAGTTGCAGCTGTATTTCATGGGGCCGTGGCCTAGCCCTATTTGTGTGGAATCTGAGAACAGATATTCCCGAACCCTTTGAAAACAATGGGGCCAATGGAAACATCTTCCAATAAAAATGAGAAAGAAGCTTACTGAGAAACTTGTTTCTGATCTGTGAGTTCATCTCACAGAGTTACAATCTCTGCCTCAAGAAGCAGTTTGCTAACACTCTTTTTGTGGAATCTGCAAAGTGATATTTGGGAGCCTATTGGGGCCCATGGTGATAAAGGAAATATCCTCACATAATAACTAAAGAGAAGCTTTCTGAGAAACTGCATTGTCATGTGTGAATGCAACTCACAGAGTTACACGTTTCTCTTCAGTGATCAGTTTGTTAGCATAGTTTTCTGGAGATCTGCAATTAGATACTTCATAGCACAATGAACATTACAGTGACAAAGGAAATATCCGGAGGAAAACTAGAAAGAAGCTTTCTTAGAAACGTCTTGGTGATGTGTGAATTCATCTCACAGAGTTACACTTATGTTTCGTGGAGCAGTCCATTAACACTGTCTTTGGGGAAACTGATAAGAGCTTCTTTGGATCACATTGAGGCCTATGCTGATAAAGGAAATTTCATCCGTTCAAAACGTGAAAGAAGCTTTCTGAGAAACTTCTTTCTGATCTGTGAGTTCATCTCACCGAGTTCCAATCTCTGCCTCAAGAAGCAGTTTGCTAACACTCTTATCGTGGAATCGGCAAAGTGATATTTGGGAGCCTATAGGGGCCCATGGTGATAAAGGAAATATCCTCACATAATAACTAAAGAGAAGCTTTCTGAGAAACTGCATTGCCATGTGTGAATGCAACTCACAGAGTTACACGTTTCTCTTCAGTGATCAGTTTGTTATCATAGTTTTCTGGAGATCTGCAATTAGATACTTCATAGCGCAATGAACATTACAGTGACAAAGGAAATATCCAGAGATGAAACCTAGAAAGAAGCTTTCATAGAAACTTCTTGTTGATGTGTGAATTCATCTCACAGAGTTACACTTATGTTTCATGGAGCAGTCCATTAACACTGTCTTTGGGGAAACTGAGAAGGGCTTCTTTGGATCACATTGAGGCCTACGCTGATAAAGGAAATTTCATCCGTTCAAAACGTGAAAGAAGCTTTCTGAGAAACTTCTTTCTGATCTGTGAGTTCATCTCACAGAGTTACAACATCTGCCTCAAGAAGAAGTTTGCTAACACTCTTCTCGTCTAATCTGCAAAGTGATATTTGGGAGCCTATAAGGGCCCATGGTGATAAAGGAAATGTCCTCACATAATAACTAAAGAGAAGCTTTCTGAGAAACTGCATTACCATGTGTGAATGCAACTCACAAAGTTACACGTTTCTCTTCAGTGATCAGTTTGTTAGCACAGTTTTCTGGAGATCTGCAATTAGATACTTCATAGCGCAATGAACATTACAGTGACAAAGGAAATATCCAGATGAAAACTAGAAAGAAGCTTTCTTAGAAACTTCTTGGTGATGTGTGAATTCATCTCACAGAGTTACACTTATGTTTCGTGGAGCAGTCCATTAACACTGTCTTTGGGGAAACTGAGAAGAGCTTCTTTGGATCACATTGAGGCCTACGCTGATAAAGGAAATTTCATCCGTTCAAAACGTGAAAGAAGCTTTCTGAGAAACTTCTTTCTGATCTGTGAGTTCATCTCACAGAGTTACAACCTCTGCCTCTAGAAGAAGTTTGCTAACACTCTTCTCGTGGAATCTGCAAAGTGATATTTGGGAGCCTATAGGGGCCCATGGTGATAAAGGAAATATCCTCACATAATAACTAAAGAGAAGCTTTCTGAGAAACTGCATTGCCATGTGTGAATGCAACTCACAGAGTTACACGTTTCTCTTCAGTGATCAGTTTGTTAGCACAGTTTTCTGGAAATCTGCAATTAGATACTTCATAGCGCAATGAACATTACAGTGACAAAGGAAATATCCACAGTGAAAACTAGAAGGAAGCTTTCTTAGAAACTTCTTGTTGATGTGTGAATTCATCTCACAGAGTTACACTTATGTTTCGTGGAACAGTCCATTAACACTGTCTTTGGGGAAACTGAGAAGGGCTTCTTTGGACCACATTGAGGCCTACGCTGATAAAGTAAATTTCATCCATTCAAAACGTGAAAGAAGCTTTCTGAGAAACTTCTTTCTGATCTGTGAGTTCATCTCACAGAGTTACAACCTCTGCCTCAAGAAGAAGTTTGCTAACACTCTTCTCGTCTAATCTGCAAAGTGATATTTGGGAGCCTATAGGGGCCCATGGTGATAAAGGAAATGTCCTCACATAATAACTAAAGAGAAGCTTTCTGAGAAACTGCATTACCATGTGTGAATGCAACTCACAGAGTTACACGTTTCTCTTCAGTGATCAGTTTGTTAGCATAGTTTTCTGGAGATCTGCAATTAGATACTTCATAGCGCAATGAACATTACAGTGACAAAGGAAATATCCACAGTGAAAACCTAGAAGGAAGCTTTCTTAGAAACTTCTTGTTGATGTGTGAATTCATCTCACAGAGTTACACTTATGTTTCGTGGAACAGTCCATTAACACTGTCTTTGGGGAAACTGAGAAGGGCTTCTTTGGATCACATTGAGGCCTACGCTGATAAAGGAAATTTCATCCGTTCAAAACGTGAAAGAAGCTTTCTGAGAAACTTCTTTCTGATCTCTGAGTTCATCTCACCGAGTTCCAATCTCTGCCTCAAGAAGCAGTTTGCTAACACTCTTTTCGTGGAATCTGCAAAGTGATATTTGGTAGCCCATAGGGGCCCATGGTGGAAAAGGAAATGTCCTCACATAATAACTACAGAGAAACGTTCTGAGAGATTGCTTTCTGATGTGTGACTTCATCACACAGAGTTCCACCCTTCCCTTCTTGGAACAGTTTGCTAACACTGTTCTCGTGGATTGTGCAAAGGTATATTTGGGAGCTCATTGAGGGCTAGGGTGAAAAAGGAATTATCCTCACATAATAACTAAAGAGAAGCTTTCTGAGAAACTGCATTGCCATGTGTGAATGCAACTCACAGAATTACACGTTTCTCTTCAGTGATCAGTTTGTTAACACAGTTTTCTGGAAATCTGCAATTTGGTATTGCATAGCGCAATGAACCTGACGGTGACAAAGGAAATATCCAGAGATGAAACCTAGAAAGAAGCTTTCTTAGAAACTTCTTGGTGATGTGTGAATTCATCTCACAGAGTTACACTTATGTGTCGTGGAGCAGTCCATTAACACTGTCTTTGAGGAAGCTGAGAAGGGCTTCCTTGGATCGCATTGAGGCCTACGCTGATAAAGGAAATTTCATCCGTTCAAAACGTGAAAGAAGCTTTCTGAGAAACTTCTTTCTGATCTGTGAGTTCATCTCACCGAGTTCCAATCTCTGCCTCAAGAAGCAGTTTGCTAACACTCTTTTCGTGGAATCTGCAAAGTGATATTTGGGAGCCTATAGGGGCCCATGGTGATAAAGGAAATATCCTCACATAATAACTAAAGAGAAGCTTTCTGAGAAACTGCATTGCCATGTGTGAATGCAACTCACAGAGTTACACGTTTCTCTTCAGTGATCAGTTTCTTAGCACAGTTTTCTGGAGATCTGCAATTAGATACTTCATAGCGCAATGAACATTACAGTGACAAAGGAAATATCCAGATGAAAACTAGAAAGAAGCTTTCTTAGAAACTTCTTGGTGATGTGTGAATTCATCTCACAGAGTTACACTTATGTTTCGTGGAGCAGTCCATTAACACTGTCTTTGGGGAAACTGAGAAGGGCTTCTTTGGATCACATTGAGGCCTACGCTGATAAAGGAAATTTCATCCGTTCAAAACGTGAAAGAAGTTTTCTGAGAAACTTCTTTCTGATCTGTGAGTTCATCTCACAGAGTTACAATCTCTGCCTCAAGAAGCAGTTTGCTAACACTCTTTTCGTGGAATCTGCAAAGTGATATTTGGCAGCCTATTGGGGCCCATGGTGATAAAGGAAATATCCTCACATAATAACTAAAGAGAAGCTTTCTGAGAAACTGCATTGCCATGTGTGAATGCAACTCACAGAGTTACGCCATTGTTTTTTGCAGCCGTTTCTTAGGACTGTTTCCGTGGATTCCGTGAAGTGATATTTCAGATAGCTTTGAAGAATAGAAGGAAAAAGAAATATCCTCCAAGAGAAAGCAGAACCAAGCTTTCTGAGAAACTGCTTTTTGATATGTGAATTCATTTCACAGTGTTCTATCACCCTTTCTCGGGGGAGTTTCCTAGCACTCATTTGAGGAATCTCAGATGTGATGTCTTGGATATCGTTGAATCGCATGCTGAATAAGGAACTCTCCTCAGAGAAACCTGCAGAGACGCCTTCTCAGAAACTTCTTTGTTGTGGGTGATTTCAGCCCACAGATGTCCATCATTGTTTCCACTGAGAAACTTGCTAGCAGAGTTTTCGCAGAATCTGCAATAGGACACACGGTGGCGCTCCAAGACCACAAATAACCTCGTCTTACTAAAGAAAGACGCTTTCTGAGAAACCGCTTTGTGATGTGTGAATTCAACTCACTAAGTTGCAGCTGTATTTCGTGGGGCCGTGGCCTAGCCCTATTTGTGTGGAATCTGAGAACAGATATTCCCGAACCCTTTGAAAACAATGGGGCCAAGGGAAACATCTTCCAATAAAAATGAGAAAGAAGCTTACTGAGAAACTTCTTTCTGATCTGTGAGTTCATCTCACAGAGTTACAATCTCTGCCTCAAGAAGCAGTTTGCTAACACTCTTTTCGTGGAATCTGCAAAGTGATATTTGGGAGCCTATTCGGGCCCATGGTGATAAAGGAAATATCCTCACATAATAACTAAAGAGAAGCTTTCTGAGAAACTGCATTGCCATGTGTGAATGCAACTCACAGAGTTACACGTTTCTCTTCAGTGATCAGTTTCTTGGCACAGTTTTCTGGAGATCTGCAATTAGATACTTCATAGCGCAATGAACATTACAGTGACAAAGGAAATATCCAGATGAAGACTAGAAAGAAGCTTTCTTAGAAACTTCTTGGTGATGTGTGAATTCATCTCACAGAGTTACACTTATGTTTCGTGGAGCAGTCCATTAACACTGTCTTTGGGGTAACTGAGAAGGGCTTCTTTGGATCACATTGAGGCCTACGCTGATAAAGGAAATTTCATCCGTTCAAAACGTGAAAGAAGCTTTCTGAGAAACTTCTTTCTGATCTGTGAGTTCATCTCACAGAGTTACAACCTCTGCCTCAAGAAGAAGTTTGCTAACACTCTTCTCGTCTAATCTGCAAAGTGATATTTGGGAGCCTATAAGGGCCCATGGTGATAAAGGAAATGTCCTCACATAATAACTAAAGAGAAGCTTTCTGAGAAACTGCATTACCATGTGTGAATGCAACTCACAGAGTTACACGTTTCTCTTCAGTGATCAGTTTGTTAGCATAGTTTTCTGGAGATCTGCAATTAGATACTTCATAGCGCAATGAACATTACAGTGACAAAGGAAATATCCAGATGAAAACTAGAAAGAAGCTTTCGTAGAAACTTCTTGGTGATGTGTGAATTCATCTCACAGAGTTACACTTATGTTTCGTGGAGCAGTCCATTAACACTGTCTTTGGGGAAACTGAGAAGGGCTTCTTTGGATCACATTGAGGCCTACGCTGATAAAGGAAATTTCATCCGTTCAAAACGTGAAAGAAGCTTTCTGAGAAACTTCTTTCTGATCTGTGAATTCATCTCACAGAGTTACAAGCTATGCCTCAAGAAGCAGTTTGCTAACACTCTTTTCGTGGAATCTGCAAAGTGATATTTGGGAGCCTATTGGGGCCCATGGTGATAAAGGAAATATCCTCACATAATAACTAAAGAGAAGCTTTCTGAGAAACTGCATTGCCATGTGTGAATGCAACTCACAGAGTTACACGTTTCTCTTCATTGATCAGTTTCTTAGCACAGTTTTCTGGAGATCTGCAATTAGATACTTCATAGCGCAATGAACATTACAGTGACAAAGGAAATATCCACAGTGAAAACTACAAGGAAGCTTTCTTTGAAACTTCTTGTTGATGTGTGAATTCATCTCACAGAGTTACACTTATGTTTCGTGGAACAGTCCATTAACACTGTCTTTGGGGTAACTGAGAAGGGCTTCTTTGGACCACATTGAGGCCTACGCTGATAATGAAATTTCATCCGTTCAAAACGTGAAAGAAGCTTTCTGAGAAACTTCTTTCTGATCTGTGAGTTCATCTCACAGAGTTACCACCTCTGCCTCAAGAAGAAGTTTGCTAACACTCTTTTTTCGTCTAATCTGCAAAGTGATATTTGGGAGCCTATAGGGGCCCATGGTGATAAAGGAAATGTCCTCACATAATAACTAAAGAGAAGCTTTCTGAGAAACTGCATTACCATGTGTGAATGCAACTCACAGAGATACACGTTTCTCTTCAGTGATCAGTTTGTTAGCATAGTTTTCTGGAGATCTGCAATTAGATACTTCATAGCGCAATGAACATTACAGTGACAAAGGAAATATCCAGATGAAAACTAGAAAGAAGCGTTCTTAGAAACTTCTTGGTGATGTGTGAATTCATCTCACAGAGTTACACTTATGTTTCGTGGAGCAGTCCATTAACACTGTCTTTGGGGAAACTGAGAAGAGCTTCTTTGGATCATATTGAGGCCTACGCTGATAATGGAAATTTCATCCGTTCAAAACGTGAAAGAAGCTTTCTGAGAAACTTCTTTCTGATCTGTGAATTCATCTCACCGAGTTCCAATCTCTGCCTCAAGAAGCAGTTTGCTAACACTCTTTTCGTGGAATCTGCAAAGTGATATTTGGTAGCCCATAGGGGCCCATGGTGGAAAAGGAAATGTCCTCACATAATAACTACAGAGAAATGTTCTGAGAGATTGCTTTCTGATGTGTGACTTCATCACACAGAGTTCCACCCTTCCCTTCTTGGAACAGTTTGCTAACACTGTTCTCGTGGATTGTGCAAAGGTATATTTGGGAGCTCATTGAGGGCTAGGGTGAAAAAGGAATTATCCTCACATAATAACTAAAGAGAAGCTTTCTGAGAAACTGCATTGCCATGTGTGAATGCAACTCACAGAGTTACACGTTTCTCTTCAGTGATCAGTTTGTTAACACAGTTTTCTGGAAATCTGCAATTTGGTATTGCATAGCGCAATGAACCTGACGGTGACAAAGGAAATATCCAGAGATGAAACCTAGAAAGAAGCTTTCTTAAAAACTTCTTGGTGATGTGTGAATTCATCTCACAGAGTTACACTTATGTGTCGTGGAGCAGTCCATTAACACTGTCTTTGAGGAAGCTGAGAAGGGCTTCCTTGGATCGCATTGAGGCCTACGCTGATAAAGGAAATTTCATCCGTTCAAAACGTGAAAGAAGCTTTCTGAGAAACTTCTTTCTGATCTGTGAATTCATCTCACAGAGTTACAAGCTATGCCTCAAGAAGCAGTTTGCTAACACTCTTTTCGTGGAATCTGCAAAGTGATATTTGGCAGCCTATTGGGGCCCATGGTGATAAAGGAAATATACTCACATAATAACTAAAGAGAAGCTTTCTGAGAAACTGCATTGCCATGTGTGAATGCAACTCACAGAGTTACACGTTTCTCTTCAGTGATCAGTTTCTTAGCACAGTTTTCTGGAGATCTGCAATTAGATACTTCATAGCGCAATGAACATTACAGTGACAAAGGAAATATCCAGATGAAAACTAGAAAGAAGCTTTCTTAGAAACTTCTTGGTGATGTGTGAATTCATCTCACAGAGTTACACTTATGTTTCGTGGAGCAGTCCATTAACACTGTCTTTGGGGAAACTGAGAAGAGCTTCTTTGGATCACATTGAGGCCTACGCTGATAAAGGAAATTTCATCCATTCAAAACGTGAAAGAAGCTTTCTGAGAAACTTCTTTCTGATCTGTGAGTTCATCTCACCGAGTTCCAATCTCTGCCTCAAGAAGCAGTTTGCTAACACTCTTTTCGTGGAATCTGCAAAGTGATATTTGGTAGCCCATAGGGGCCCATGGTGGAAAAGGAAATGTCCTCACATAATAACTACAGAGAAACGTTCTGAGAGATTGCTTTCTGATGTGTGACTTCATCACACAGAGTTCCACCCTTCCCTTCTTGGAACAGTTTGCTAACACTGTTCTCGTGGATTGTGCAAAGGTATATTTGTGAGCTCATTGAGGGCTAGGGTGAAAAAGGAATTATCCTCACATAATAACTAAAGAGAAGCTTTCTGAGAAACTGCATTGCCATGTGTGAATGCAACTCACAGAGTTACACGTTTCTCTTCAGTGATCAGTTTGTTAAAACAGTTTTCTGGAAATCTGCAATTTGGTATTGCATAGCGCAATGAACCTGACGGTGACAAAGGAAATATCCAGAGATGAAACCTAGAAAGAAGCTTTCTTAGAAACTTCTTGGTGATGTGTGAATTCATTTCACAGAGTTACACTTATGTGTCGTGGAGCAGTCCATTAACACTGTCTTTGAGGAAGCTGAGAAGGGCTTCCTTGGATCGCATTGAGGCCTACGCTGATAAAGGAAATTTCATCCGTTCAAAACGTGAAAGAAGCTTTCTGAGAAACTTCTTTCTGATCTGTGAATTCATCTCACAGAGTTACAAGCTATGCCTCAAGAAGCAGTTTGCTAACACTCTTTTCGTGGAATCTGCAAAGTGATATTTGGGAGCCTATTGGGGCCCATGGTGATAAAGGAAATAGCCTCACATAATAACTAAAGAGAAGCTTTCTGAGAAACTGCATTGCCATGTGTGAATGCAACTCACAGAGTTACACGTTTCTCTTCAGTGATCAGTTTGTTGGCACAGTTTTCTGGAGATCTGCAATTAGATACTTCATAGCGCAATGAACATTACAGTGACAAAGGAAATATCCACAGTGAAAACTAGAAGGAAGCTTTCTTAGAAACTTCTTGTTGATGTGTGAATTCATCTCACAGAGTTACACTTATGTTTCGTGGAGCAGTCCATTAACACTGTCTTTGGGGAAACTGAGAAGAGCTTCTTTGGATCACATTGAGGCCTACGCTGATAAAGGAAATTTCATCCGTTCAAAACGTGAAAGAAGCTTTCTGAGAAACTTCTTTCTGATCTGTGAGTTCATCTCACAGAGTTACAATCTCTGCCTCAAGAAGCAGTTTGCTAACACTCTTTTCGTGGAATCTGCAAAGTGATATTTGGGAGCCTATAGGGGCCCATGGTGATAAAGGAAATGTCCTCACATAATAACTAAAGAGAAGCTTTCTGAGAAACTGCATTACCATGTGTGAATGCAACTCACAGAGTTACACGTTTCTCTTCAGTGATCAGTTTGTTAGCATAGTTTTCTGGAGATCTGCAATTAGATACTTCATAGCGCAATGAACATTACAGTGAAAAAGGAAATATCCAGATGAAAACTAGAAAGAAGCTTTCGTAGAAACTTCTTGGTGATGTGTGAATTCATCTCACAGAGTTACACTTATGTTTCGTGGAGCAGTCCATTAACACTGTCTTTGGGGAAACTGAGAAGGGCTTCTTTGGATCACATTGAGGCCTACGCTGATAAAGGAAATTTCATCCGTTCAAAACGTGAAAGAAGCTTTCTGAGAAACTTCTTTCTGATCTGTGAATTCATCTCACAGAGTTACAAGCTATGCCTCAAGAAGCAGTTTGCTAACACTCTTTTCGTGGAATCTGCAAAGTGATATTTGGGAGCCTATTGGGGCCCATGGTGATAAAGGAAATATCCTCACATAATAACTAAAGAGAAGCTTTCTGAGAAACTGCATTGCCATGTGTGAATGCAACTCACAGAGTTACACGTTTCTCTTCAGTGATCAGTTTCTTAGCACAGTTTTCTGGAGATCTGCAATTAGATACTTCATAGCGCAATGAACATTACAGTGACAAAGGAAATATCCACAGTGAAAACTAGAAGGAAGCTTTCTTAGAAACTTCTTGTTGATGTGTGAATTCATCTCACAGAGTTACACTTATGTTTCGTGGAACAGTCCATTAACACTGTCTTTGGGGTAACTGAGAAGGGCTTCTTTGGACCACATTGAGGCCTACGCTGATAAAGGAAATTTCATCCGTTCAAAACGTGAAAGAAGCTTTCTGAGAAACTTCTTTCTCATCTGTGAGTTCATCTCACAGAGTTACCACCTCTGCCTCAAGAAGAAGTTTGCTAACACTCTTTTTTCGTCTAATCTGCAAAGTGATATTTGGGAGCCTATAGGGGCCCATGGTGATAAAGGAAATGTCCTCACATAATAACTAAAGAGAAGCTTTCTGAGAAACTGCATTACCATGTGTGAATGCAACTCACAGAGTTACACGTTTCTCTTCAGTGATCAGTTTGTTAGCATAGTTTTCTGGAGATCTGCAATTAGATACTTCATAGCGCAATGAACATTACAGTGACAAAGGAAATATCCAGATGAAAACTAGAAAGAAGCGTTCTTAGAAACTTCTTGGTGATGTGTGAATTCATCTCACAGAGTTACACTTTTGTTTCGTGGAGCAGTCCATTAACACTGTCTTTGGGGAAACTGAGAAGAGCTTCTTTGGATCACATTGAGGCCTACGCTGATAAAGGAAATTTCATCCGTTCAAAACGTGAAAGAAGCTTTCTGAGAAACTTCTTTCTGATCTGTGAATTCATCTCACCGAATTCCAATCTCTGCCTCAAGAAGCAGTTTGCTAACACTCTTTTCGTGGAATCTGCAAAGTGATATTTGGTAGCCCATAGGGGCCCATGGTGGAAAAGGAAATGTCCTCACATAATAACTACAGAGAAACGTTCTGAGAGATTGCTTTCTGATGTGTGACTTCATCACACAGAGTTCCACCCTTCCCTTCTTGGAACAGTTTGCTAACACTGTTCTCGTGGATTGTGCAAAGGTATATTTGGGAGCTCATTGAGGGCTAGGGTGAAAAAGGAATTATCCTCACATAATAACTAAAGAGAAGCTTTCTGAGAAACTGCATTGCCATGTGTGAATGCAACTCACAGAGTTACACGTTTCTCTTCAGTGATCAGTTTGTTAACACAGTTTTCTGGAAATCTGCAATTTGGTATTGCATAGCGCAATGAACCTGACGGTGACAAAGGAAATATCCAGAGATGAAACCTAGAAAGAAGCTTTCTTAAAAACTTCTTGGTGATGTGTGAATTCATCTCACAGAGTTACACTTATGTGTCGTGGAGCAGTCCATTAACACTGTCTTTGAGGAAGCTGAGAAGGGCTTCCTTGGATCGCATTGAGGCCTACGCTGATAAAGGAAATTTCATCCGTTCAAAACGTGAAAGAAGCTTTCTGAGAAACTTCTTTCTGATCTGTGAATTCATCTCACAGAGTTACAAGCTATGCCTCAAGAAGCAGTTTGCTAACACTCTTTTCGTGGAATCTGCAAAGTGATATTTGGGAGCCTATAGGGGCCCATGGTGATAAAGGAAATATCCTCACATAATAACTAAAGAGAAGCTTTCTGAGAAACTGCATTACCATGTGTGAATGCAACTCACAGAGTTACACGTTTCTCTTCAGTGATCAGTTTGTTAGCATAGTTTTCTGGAGATCTGCAATTAGATACTTCATAGCGCAATGAACATTACAGTGACAAAGGAAATATCCAGATGAAAACTAGAAAGAAGCTTTCTTAGAAACTTCTTGGTGATGTGTGAATTCATCTCACAGAGTTACACTTATGTTTCGTGGAGCAGTCCATTAACACTGTCTTTGAGGAAGCTGAGAAGGGCTTCCTTGGATCGCATTGAGGCCTACGCTGATAAGGGAAATTTCATCCGTTCAAAACGTGAAAGAAGCTTTCTGAGAAACTTCTTTCTGATCTGTGAATTCATCTCACAGAGTTACAAGCTATGCCTCAAGAAGCAGTTTGCTAACACTCTTTTCGTGGAATTTGCAAAGTGATATTTGGGAGCCTATTGGGGCCCATGTTGATAAAGGAAATATCCTCACATAATAACTAAAGAGAAGCTTTCTGAGAAACTGCATTGCCATGTGTGAATGCAACTCACAGAGTTACACGTTTCTCTTCAGTGATCAGTTTGTTAGCATAGTTTTCTGGAGATCTGCAATTAGATACTTCATAGCGCAATGAACATTACAGTGACAAAGGAAATATCCACAGTGAAAACTAGAAGGAAGCTTTCTTAGAAACTTCTTCTTGATGTGTGAATTCATCTCACAGAGTTACATTTATGTTTCGTGGAACAGTCCATTAACACTGTCTTTGGGGAAACTGAGAAGGGCTTCTTTGGACCACATTGAGGCCTACGCTGATAAAGGAAATTTCATCCGTTCAAAACGTGAAAGAAGCTTTCTGAGAAACTTCTTTCTGATCTGTGAGTTCATCTCACAGAGTTACCACCTCTGCCTCAAGAAGAAGTTTGCTAACACTCTTCTCGTCTAATCTGCAAAGTGATATTTGGGAGCCTATAGGGGCCCATGGTGATAAAGGAAATGTCCTCACATAATAACTAAAGAGAAGCTTTCTGAGAAACTGCATTACCATGTGTGAATGCAACTCACAGAGTTACACGTTTCTCTTCAGTGATCAGTTTGTTAGCATAGTTTTCTGGAGATCTGCAATTAGATACTTCATAGCGCAATGAACCTTACAGTGACAAAGGAAATATCCAGATGAAAACTAGAAAGAAGCTTTCTTAGAAACTTCTTGGTGATGTGTGAATTCATCTCACAGAGTTACACTTATGTTTCGTGGAGCAGTCCATTAACACTGTCTTTGGGGAAACTGAGAAGAGCTTCTTTGGATCACATTGAGGCCTACGCTGATAAAGGAAATTTCATCCATTCAAAACGTGAAAGAAGCTTTCTGAGAAACTTCTTTCTGATCTGTGAGTTCATCTCACCGAGTTCCAATCTCTGCCTCAAGAAGCAGTTTGCTAACACTCTTTTCGTGGAATCTGCAAAGTGATATTTGGTAGCCCATAGGGGCCCATGGTGGAAAAGGAAATGTCCTCACATAATAACTACAGAGAAACGTTCTGAGAGATTGCTTTCTGATGTGTGACATCATCACACAGAGTTCCACCCTTCCCTTCTTGGAACAGTTTGCTAACACTGTTCTCGTGGATTGTGCAAAGGTATATTTGGGAGCTCATTGAGGGCTAGGGTGAAAAAGGAATTATCCTCACATAATAACTAAAGAGAAGCTTTCTGAGAAACTGCATTGCCATGTGTGAATGCAACTCACAGAGTTACACGTTTCTCTTCAGTGATCAGTTTGTTAAAACAGTTTTCTGGAAATCTGCAATTTGGTATTGCATAGCGCAATGAACCTGACGGTGACAAAGGAAATATCCAGAGATGAAACCTAGAAAGAAGCTTTCTTAGAAACTTCTTGGTGATGTGTGAATTCATTTCACAGAGTTACACTTATGTGTCGTGGAGCAGTCCATTAACACTGTCTTTGAGGAAGCTGAGAAGGGCTTCCTTGGATCGCATTGAGGCCTACGCTGATAAAGGAAATTTCATCCGTTCAAAACGTGAAAGAAGCTTTCTGAGAAACTTCTTTCTGATCTGTGAATTCATCTCACAGAGTTACAAGCTATGCCTCAAGAAGCAGTTTGCTAACACTCTTTTCGTGGAATCTGCAAAGTGATATTTGGGAGCCTATTGGGGCCCATGGTGATAAAGGAAATATCCTCACATAATAACTAAAGAGAAGCTTTCTGAGAAACTGCATTGCCATGTGTGAATGCAACTCACAGAGTTACACGTTTCTCTTCAGTGATCAGTTTGTTGGCACAGTTTTCTGGAGATCTGCTATTAGATACTTCATAGCGCAATGAACATTACAGTGACAAAGGAAATATCCACAGTGAAAACTAGAAGGAAGCTTTCTTAGAAACTTCTTGTTGATGTGTGAATTCATCTCACAGAGTTACACTTATGTTTCGTGGAACAGTCCATTAACACTGTCTTTGGGGAAACTGAGAAGGGCTTCTTTGGACCACATTGAGGCTTACGCTGATAAAGGAAATTTCATCCATTCAAAACGTGAAAGAAGCTTTCTGAGAAACTTCTTTCTGATCTGTGAGTTCATCTCACAGAGTTACAACCTCTGCCTCAAGAAGAAGTTTGCTAACACTCTTCTCGTCTAATCTGCAAAGTGATATTTGGGAGCCTATAGGGGCCCATGGTGATAAAGGAAATGTCCTCACATAATAACTAAAGAGAAGCTTTCTGAGAAACTGCATTACCATGTGTGAATGCAACTCACAGAGTTACACGTTTCTCTTCAGTGATCAGTTTGTTAGCATAGTTTTCTGGAGATCTGCAATTAGATACTTCATAGCGCAATGAACATTACAGTGACAAAGGAAATATCCAGATGAAAACTAGAAAGAAGCTTTCTTAGAAACTTCTTGGTGATGTGTGAATTCATCTCACAGAGTTACACTTATGTTTCGTGGAGCAGTCCATTAACACTGTCTTTGGGGAAACTGAGAAGGGCTTCTTTGGATCACATTGAGGCCTACGCTGATAAAGGAAATTTCATCCGTTCAAAACGTGAAAGAAGCTTTCTGAGAAACTTCTTTATGATCTGTGAATTCATCTCACAGAGTTACAAGCTATGCCTCAAGAAGCAGTTTGCTAACACTCTTTTCGTGGAATTTGCAAAGTGATATTTGGGAGCCTATTGGGGCCCATGTTGATAAAGGAAATATCCTCACATAATAACTAAAGAGAAGCTTTCTGAGAAACTGCATTGCCATGTGTGAATGCAACTCACAGAGTTACACGTTTCTCTTCAGTGATCAGTTTGTTAGCATAGTTTTCTGGAGATCTGCAATTAGATACTTCATAGCGCAATGAACATTACAGTGACAAAGGAAATATCCACAGTGAAAACTAGAAGGAAGCTTTCTTAGAAACTTCTTGTTGATGTGTGAATTCATCTCACAGAGTTACACTTATGTTTCGTGGAACAGTCCATTAACACTGTCTTTGGGGAAACTGAGAAGGGCTTCTTTGGACCACATTGAGGCCTACGCTGATAAAGGAAATTTCATCCGTTCAAAACGTGAAAGAAGCTTTCTGAGAAACTTCTTTCTGATCTGTGAGTTCATCTCACAGAGTTACCACCTCTGCCTCAAGAAGAAGTTTGCTAACACTCTTCTCGTCTAATCTGCAAAGTGATATTTGGGAGCCTATAGGGGCCCATGGTGATAAAGGAAATGTCCTCACATAATAACTAAAGAGAAGCTTTCTGAGAAACTGCATTACCATGTGTGAATGCAATTCACAGAGTTACACGTTTCTCTTCAGTGATCAGTTTGTTAGCATAGTTTTCTGGAGATCTGCAATTAGATACTTCATAGCGCAATGAACCTTACAGTGACAAAGGAAATATCCAGATGAAAACTAGAAAGAAGCTTTCTTAGAAACTTCTTGGTGATGTGTGAATTCATCTCACAGAGTTACACTTATGTTTCGTGGAGCAGTCCATTAACACTGTCTTTGGGGAAACTGAGAAGAGCTTCTTTGGATCACATTGAGGCCTACGCTGATAAAGGAAATTTCATCCGTTCAAAACGTGAAAGAAGCTTTCTGAGAAACTTCTTTCTGATCTGTGAGTTCATCTCACCGAGTTCCAATCTCTGCCTCAAGAAGCAGTTTGCTAACACTCTTTTCGTGGAATCTGCAAAGTGATATTTGGTAGCCCACAGGGGCCCATGGTGGAAAAGGAAATGTCCTCACATAATAACTAAGGAGAAACGTTCTGAGAGATTGCTTTCTGATGTGTGACTTCATCACACAGAGTTCCACCCTTCCCTTCTTGGAACAGTTTGCTAACACTGTTCTCGTGGATTGTGCAAAGGTATATTTGGGAGCTCATTGAGGGCTAGGGTGAAAAAGGAATTATCCTCACATAATAACTAAAGAGAAGCTTTCTGAGAAACTGCATTGCAATTTGTGAATGCAACTCACAGAGTTACACGTTTCTCTTCAGTGATCAGTTTGTTAACACAGTTTTCTGGAAATCTGCAATTTGGTATTGCATAGCGCAATGAACCTGACGGTGACAAAGGAAATATCCAGAGATGAAACCTAGAAAGAAGCCTTCTTAGAAACTTCTTGGTGATGTGTGAATTCATCTCACAGAGTTACACTTATGTTTCCTGGAGCAGTCCATTAACACTGTCTTTGGGGAAACTGAGAAGGGCTTCTTTGGATCACATTGAGGCCTACGCTGAAAAGGAAATTTCATCCGTTCAAAACGTGAAAGAAGCTTTCTGAGAAACGTCTTTCTGATCTGTGAATTCATCTCACAGAGTTACAAGCTATGCCTCAAGAAGCAGTTTGCTAACACTCTTTTCGTGGAATCTGCAAAGTGATATTTGGGAGCCTATTGGGGCCCATGGTGATAAAGGAAATATCCTCACATAATAACTAAAGAGAAGCTTTCTGAGAAACTGCATTGCCATGTGTGAATGCAACTCACAGAGTTACACGTTTCTCTTCAGTGATCAGATTTTTAGCACAGTTTTCTGGAGATCTGCAATTAGATACTTCATAGCGCAATGAACATTACAGTGACAAAGGAAATATCCAGATGAAAACTAGAAAGAAGCTTTCTTAGAAACTTCTTGGTGATGTGTGAATTCATCTCACAGAGTTACACTTATGTTTCGTGGAGCAGTCCATTAACACTGTCTTTGGGAAAACTGAGAAGGGCTTCTTTGGATCACATTGAGGCCTACGCTGATAAAGGAAATTTCATCCGTTCAAAACGTGAAAGAAGCTTTCTGAGAAACTTCTTTCTGATCTGTGAGTTCATCTCACAGTGTTACAATCTCTGCCTCAAGAAGCAGTTTACTAACACTCTTTTCGTGGAATCTGCAAAGTGATATTTGGCAGCCTATTGGGGCCCATGGTGATAAAGGAAATATCCTCACATAATAACTAAAGAGAAGCATTCTGAGAAACTGCATTGCCATGTGTGAATGCAACTCACAGAGTTACACGTTTCTCTTCAGTGATCAGTTTGTTAGCATTGTTTTCTGGAGATCTACAATTAGATACTTCATAGCGCAATGAACATTACAGTGACAAAGGAAATATCCAGAGATGAAAACTAAAAAGAAGCTTTCATAGAAACTTCTTGTTGATGTGTGAATTCATCTCACAGAGTTACACTTATGTTTCGTGGAGCAGTCCATTAACACTGTCTTTGGGGAAACTGAGAAGGGCTTCTTTGGATCACATTGAGGCCTACGCTGATAAAGGAAATTTCATCCGTTCAAAACGTGAAAGAAGCTTTCTGAGAAACTTCTTTCTGATCTGTGAGTTCATCTCACAGAGTTACAATCTCTGCCTCAAGAAGCAGTTTGCTAACTCTCTTTTCGTGGAATCTGCAAAGTGATATTTGGCAGCCTATTGGGGCCCATGGTGATAAAGGAAATATCCTCACATAATAACTAAAGAGAAGCTTTCTGAGAAACTGCATTGCCATGTGTGAATGCAACTCACAGAGTTACGCCATTGTTTTTTGCAGCCGTTTCTTAGGACTGTTTCCGTGGATTCCGTGAAGTGATATTTCAGATAGCTTTGAAGAATAGAAGGAAAAAGAAATATCCTCCAAGAGAAAGCAGAACCAAGCTTTCTGAGAAACTGCTTTTTGATATGTGAATTCATTTCACAGTGTTCTATCACCCTTTCTCGGGGGAGTTTCCTAGCACTCATTTGAGGAATCTCAGATGTGATGTCTTGGATATCGTTGAATCGCATGCTGAATAAGGAACTCTCCTCAGAGAAACCTGCAGAGACGCCTTCTCAGAAACTTCTTTGTTGTGGGTGATTTCAGCCCACAGATGTCCATCATTGTTTCCACTGAGAAACTTGCTAGCAGAGTTTTCGCAGAATCTGCAATAGGACACACGGTGGCGCTCCAAGACCACAAATAACCTCGTCTTACTAAAGAAAGACGCTTTCTGAGAAACCGCTTTGTGATGTGTGAATTCAACTCACTAAGTTGCAGCTGTATTTCGTGGGGCCGTGGCCTAGCCCTATTTGTGTGGAATCTGAGAACAGATATTCCCGAACCCTTTGAAAACAATGGGGCCAAGGGAAACATCTTCCAATAAAAATGAGAAAGAAGCTTACTGAGAAACTTCTTTCTGATCTGTGAGTTCATCTCACAGAGTTACAATCTCTGCCTCAAGAAGCAGTTTGCTAACACTCTTTTCGTGGAATCTGCAAAGTGATATTTGGGAGCCTATTCGGGCCCATGGTGATAAAGGAAATATCCTCACATAATAACTAAAGAGAAGCTTTCTGAGAAACTGCATTGCCATGTGTGAATGCAACTCACAGAGTTACACGTTTCTCTTCAGTGATCAGTTTCTTGGCACAGTTTTCTGGAGATCTGCAATTAGATACTTCATAGCGCAATGAACATTACAGTGACAAAGGAAATATCCAGATGAAGACTAGAAAGAAGCTTTCTTAGAAACTTCTTGGTGATGTGTGAATTCATCTCACAGAGTTACACTTATGTTTCGTGGAGCAGTCCATTAACACTGTCTTTGGGGAAACTGAGAAGGGCTTCTTTGGATCACATTGAGGCCTACGCTGATAAAGGAAATTTCATCCGTTCAAAACGTGAAAGAAGCTTTCTGAGAAACTTCTTTCTGATCTGTGATTTCATCTCACAGAGTTACAACCTCTGCCTCAAGAAGAAGTTTGCTAACACTCTTCTCGTCTAATCTGGAAAGTGATATTTGGGAGCCTATAAGGGCCCATGGTGATAAATGAAATGTCCTCACATAATAACTAAAGAGAAGCTTTCTGAGAAACTGCATTACCATGTGTGAATGCAACTCACAAAGTTACACGTTTCTCTTCAGTGATCAGTTTGTTAGCACAGTTTTCTGGAGATCTGCAATTAGATACTTCATAGCGCAATGAACATTACAGTGACAAAGGAAATATCCACAGTGAAAACTAGAAGGAAGCTTTCTTAGAAACTTCTTGTTGATGTGTGAATTCATCTCACAGAGTTACACTTATGTTTCGTGGAACAGTCCATTAACACTGTCTTTGGGGTAACTGAGAAGGGCTTCTTTGGACCACATTGAGGCCTACGCTGATAAAGGAAATTTCATCCGTTCAAAACGTGAAAGAAGCTTTCTGAGAAACTTCTTTCTGATCTGTGAGTTCATCTCACAGAGTTACCACCTCTGCCTCAAGAAGAAGTTTGCTAACACTCTTTTTTCGTCTAATCTGCAAAGTGATATTTGGGAGCCTATAGGGGCCCATGGTGATAAAGGAAATGTCCTCACATAATAACTAAAGAGAAGCTTTCTGAGAAACTGCATTACCATGTGTGAATGCAACTCACAGAGTTACACGTTTCTCTTCAGTGATCAGTTTCTTAGCATAGTTTTCTGGAGATCTGCAATTAGATACTTCATAGCGCAATGAACATTACAGTGACAAAGGAAATATCCAGATGAAAACTAGAAAGAAGCGTTCTTAGAAACTTCTTGGTGATGTGTGAATTCATCTCACAGAGTTACACTTATGTTTCGTGGAGCAGTCCATTAACACTGTCTTTGGGGAAACTGAGAAGAGCTTCTTTGGATCACATTGAGGCCTACGCTGATAAAGGAAATTTCATCCGTTCAAAACGTGAAAGAAGCTTTCTGAGAAACTTCTTTCTGATCTGTGAATTCATCTCACCGAGTTCCAATCTCTGCCTCAAGAAGCAGTTTGCTAACACTCTTTTCGTGGAATCAGCAAAGTGATATTTGGTAGCCTATAGGGGCCCATGGTGGAAAAGGAAATGTCCTCACATAATAACTACAGAGAAACATTCTGAGAGATTGCTTTCTGATGTGTGACTTCATCACACAGAGTTCCACCCTTCCCTTCTTGGAACAGTTTGCTAACACTGTTCTCGTGGATTGTGCAAAGGTATATTTGGGAGCTCATTGAGGGCTAGGGTGAAAAAGGAATTATCCTCACATAATAACTAAAGAGAAGCTTTCTGAGAAACTGCATTGCCATGTGTGAATGCAACTCACAGAGTTACACGTTTCTCTTCAGTGATCAGTTTGTTAACACAGTTTTCTGGAAATCTGCAATTTGGTATTGCATAGCGCAATGAACCTGACGGTGACAAAGGAAATATCCAGAGATGAAACCTGGAAATAAGCTTTCTTAAAAACTTCTTGGTGATGTGTGAATTCATCTCACAGAGTTACACTTATGTGTCGTGGAGCAGTCCATTAACACTGTCTTTGAGGAAGCTGAGAAGGGCTTCCTTGGATCGCATTGAGGCCTACGCTGATAAAGGAAATTTCATCCGTTCAAAACGTGAAAGAAGCTTTCTGAGAAACTTCTTTCTGATCTGTGAATTCATCTCACAGAGTTACAAGCTATGCCTCAAGAAGCAGTTTGCTAACACTCTTTTCGTGGAATCTGCAAAGTGATATTTGGGAGCCTATTGGGGCCCATGGTGATAAAGGAAATATACTCACATAATAACTAAAGAGAAGCTTTCTGAGAAACTGCATTGCCATGTGTGAATGCAACTCACAGAGTTACACGTTTCTCTTCAGTGATCAGTTTCTTGGCACAGTTTTCTGGAGATCTGCAATTAGATACTTCATAGCGCAATGAACATTACAGTGACAAAGGAAATATCCAGATGAAAACTAGAAAGAAGCTTTCTTAGAAACTTCTTGGTGATGTGTGAATTCATCTCACAGAGTTACACTTATGTTTCGTGGAGCAGTCCATTAACACTGTCTTTGGGGAAACTGAGAAGGGCTTCTTGGATCACATTGAGGCCTACGCTGATAAAGGAAATTTCATCCGTTCAAAACGTGAAAGAAGCTTTCTGAGAAACTTCTTTCTGATCTGTGAGTTCATCTCACAGAGTTACAATCTCTGCCTCAAGAAGCAGTTTGCTAACACTCTTTTCGTGGAATCTGCAAAGTGATATTTGGGAGCCTATTGGGGCCCATGGTGATAAAGGAAATGTCCTCACATAATAACTAAAGAGAAGCTTTCTGAGAAACTGCATTACCATGTGTGAATGCAACTCACAGAGTTACACGTTTCTCTTCAGTGATCAGTTTGTTAGCATAGTTTTCTGGAGATCTGCAATTAGATACTTCATAGCGCAATGAACATTACAGTGACAAAGGAAATATCCAGATGAAAACTAGAAAGAAGCTTTCTTAGAAACTTCTTGGTGATGTGTGAATTCATCTCACAGAGTTACACTTATGTTTCGTGGAGCAGTCCATTAACACTGTCTTTGGGGAAACTGAGAAGAGCTTCTTTGGATCACATTGAGGCCTACGCTGATAAAGGAAATTTCATCCATTCAAAACGTGAAAGAAGCTTTCTGAGAAACTTCTTTCTGATCTGTGAGTTCATCTCACCGAGTTCCAATCTCTGCCTCAAGAAGCAGTTTGCTAACACTCTTTTCGTGGAATCTGCAAAGTGATATTTGGTAGCCCATAGGGGCCCATGGTGGAAAAGGAAATGTCCTCACATAATAACTACAGAGAAACGTTCTGAGAGATTGCTTTCTGATGTGTGACTTCATCACACAGAGTTCCACCCTTCCCTTCTTGGAACAGTTTGCTAACACTGTTCTCGTGGATTGTGCAAAGGTATATTTGGGAGCTCATTGAGGGCTAGGGTGAAAAAGGAATTATCCTCACATAATAACTAAAGAGAAGCTTTCTGAGAAACTGCATTGCCATGTGTGAATGCAACTCACAGAGTTACACGTTTCTCTTCAGTGATCAGTTTGTTAAAACAGTTTTCTGGAAATCTGCAATTTGGTATTGCATAGCGCAATGAACCTGACGGTGACAAAGGAAATATCCAGAGATGAAACCTAGAAAGAAGCTTTCTTAGAAACTTCTTGGTGATGTGTGAATTCATTTCACAGAGTTACACTTATGTGTCGTGGAGCAGTCCATTAACACTGTCTTTGAGGAAGCTGAGAAGGGCTTCCTTGGATCGCATTGAGGCCTACGCTGATAAAGGAAATTTCATCCGTTCAAAACGTGAAAGAAGATTTCTGAGAAACTTCTTTCTGATCTGTGAGTTCATATCACAGAGTTACAAGCTATGCCTCAAGAAGCAGTTTGCTAACACTCTTTTCGTGGAATCTGCAAAGTGATATTTGGGAGCCTATAGGGGCCCATGGTGATAAAGGAAATATCCTCACATAATAACTAAAGAGAAGCTTTCTGAGAAACTGCATTGCCATGTGTGAATGCAACTCACAGAGTTACGCCATTGTTTTTTGCAGCCGTTTCTTAGGACTGTTTCCGTGGATTCCGAGAAGTGATATTTCAGATAGCTTTGAAGAATAGAAGGAAAAAGAAATATCCTCCAAGAGAAAGCAGAACCAAGCTTTCTGAGAAACTGCTTTGTGATATGTGAATTCATTTCACAGTGTTCTATCACCCTTTCTCGGGGGAGTTTCCTAGCACTCATTTGAGGAATCTCAGATGTGATGTCTTGGATATCGTTGAATCGCATGCTGAATAAGGAACTATCCTCAGAGAAACCTGCAGAGACGCCTTCTCAGAAACTTCTTTGTTGTGGGTGATTTCAGCCCACAGATGTCCATCATTGTTTCCACTGAGAAACTTGCTAGCAGAGTTTTCGCAGAATCTGCAATAGGACACACGGTGGCGCTCCAAGACCACAAATAACCTCGTCTTACTAAAGAAAGGCGCTTTCTGAGAAATCGCTTTGTGATGTGTGAATTCAACTCACTAAGTTGCAGCTGTATTTCATGGGGCCGTGGCCTAGCCCTATTTGTGTGGAATCTGAGAACAGATATTCCCGAACCCTTTGAAAACAATGGGGCCAATGGAAACATCTTCCAATAAAAATGAGAAAGAAGCTTACTGAGAAACTTGTTTCTGATCTGTGAGTTCATCTCACAGAGTTACAATCTCTGCCTCAAGAAGCAGTTTGCTAACACTCTTTTCGGGGAATCTGCAAAGTGATATTTGGGAGCCTATTGGGGCCCATGGTGATAAAGGAAATATCCTCACATAATAACTAAAGAGAAGCTTTCTGAGAAACTGCATTGCCATGTGTGAATGCAACTCGCAGAGTTACACGTTTCTCTTCAGTGATCAGTTTGTTAGCATAGTTTTCTGGAGATCTGCAATTAGATACTTCATAGCGCAGTGAACATTACAGTGACAAAGGAAATATCCAGATGAAAACTAGAAAGAAGCTTTCTTAGAAAATTCTTGGTGATGTGTGAATTCATCTCACAGAGTTACACTTATGTTTCGTGGAGCAGTCCATTAACACTGTCTTTGGGGAAACTGAGAAGAGCTTCTTTGGATCACATTGAGGCCTACGCTGATAAAGGAAATTTCATCCGTTCAAAACGTGAAAGAAGCTTTCTGAGAAACTTCTTTCTGATCTGTGAGTTCATCTCACCGAGTTCCAATCTCTGCCTCAAGAAGCAGTTTGCTAACACTCTTTTCGTGGAATCTGCAAAGTGATATTTTGGAGCCTATAGGGGCCCATGGTGATAAAGGAAATATCCTCACATAATAACTAAAGAGAAGCTTTCTGAGAAACTGCATTGCCATGTGTGAATGCAACTCACAGAGTTACGCCATTGTTTTTTGCAGCCGTTTCTTAGGACTGTTTCCGTGGATTCCGAGAAGTGATATTTCAGATAGCTTTGAAGAATAGAAGGAAAAAGAAATATCCTCCAAGAGAAAGCAGAACCAAGCTTTCTGAGAAACTGCTTTGTGATATGTGAATTCATTTCACAGTGTTCTATCACCCTTTCTCGGGGGAGTTTCCTAGCACTCATTTGAGGAATCTCAGATGTGATGTCTTGGATATCGTTGAATCGCATGCTGAATAAGGAACTATCCTCAGAGAAACCTGCAGAGAAGCCTTCTCAGAAACTTCTTTGTTGTGGGTGATTTCAGCCCACAGATGTCCATCATTGTTTCCACTGAGAAACTTGCTAGCAGAGTTTTCGCAGAATCTGCAATAGGACACACGGTGGCGCTCCAAGACCACAAATAACTTCGTCTTAGTAAAGAAAGAAGCTTTCTGAGAAACCGCTTTGTGATATGTGAATTCAACTCACTAAGTTGCAGCTGTATTTCGTGGGGCCGTGGCCTAGCCCTATTTGTGTGGAATCTGAGAACAGATATTCCCGAACCCTTTGAAAACAATGGGGCCAAGGGAAACATCTTCCAATAAAAATGAGAAAGAAGCTTACTGAGAAACTTCTTTCTGATCTGTGAGTTCATCTCACAGAGTTACAATCTCTGCCTCAAGAAGCCGTTTGCTAACACTCTTTTCGTGGAATCTGCAAAGTGATATTTGGGAGCCTATAGGGGCCCATGGTGATAAAGGAAATATCCACACATAATAACTAAAGAGAAGCTTTCTGAGAAACTGCATTGCCATGTGTGAATGCAACTCACAGAGTTACACGTTTCTCTTCAGTGATCAGTTTGTTAGCACAGTTTTCTGGAGATCTGCAATTAGATACTTCATAGCGCAAAGAACATTACAGTGACAAAGGAAATATCCACAGTGAAAACTAGAAGGAAGCTTTCTTAGAAACTTCTTGGTGATGTGTGAATTCATCTCACAGAGTTACACTTATGTTTCGTGGAGCAGTCCATTAACACTGTCTTTGGGGAAACTGAGAAGGGCTTCTTTGGATCACATTGAGGCCTACGCTGTTAAAGGAAATTTCATCCGTTCAAAACGTGAAAAAAGCTTTCTGAGAAACTTCTTTCTGATCTGTGAGTTCATCTCACAGAGTTACAACCTCTGCCTCAAGAAGAAGTTTGCTAACACTCTTTTCGTCGAATCTGCAAAGTGATATTTGGGAGCCTATAGGGGCCCATGGTGATAAAGGAAATGTCCTCACATAATAACTAAAGAGAAGCTTTCTGAGAAACTGCATTACCATGTGTGAATGCAACTCACAGAGTTACACGTTTCTCTTCAGTGATCAGTTTGTTAGCACAGTTTTCTGGAGATCTGCAATTAGATACTTCATAGCGCAATGAACATTACAGTGAGAAAGGAAATATCCACAGTGAAAACTAGAAGGAAGCTTTCTTAGAAACTTCTTGTTGATGTGTGAATTCATCTCACAGAGTTACACTTATGTTTCGTGGAACAGTCCATTAACACTGTCTTTGCGGAAACTGAGAAGGGATTCTTTGGATCACATTGAGGTCTACGCTGATAAAGGAAATTTCATCCGTTCAAAACGTGAAAGAAGCTTTCTGAGAAACTTCTTTCTGATCTGTGAGTTCATCTCACAGAGTTACAATCTCTGCCTCAAGAAGAAGTTTGCTAACACTCTTCTGGTCTAATCTGCAAAGTGATATTTGGGAGCCTATAGGGGCCCATGGTGATAAAGGAAATGTCCTCACATAATAACTAAAGAGAAGCTTTCTGAGAAACTGCATTACCATGTGTGAATGCAACTCACAGAGTTACACGTTTCTCTTCAGTGATCAGTTTGTTAGCATAGTTTTCTGGAGATCTGCAATTAGATACTTCATAGCGTAATGAACATTACAGTGACAAAGGAAATATCCAGATGAAAACTAGAAAGAAGCTTTCTTAGAAACTTCTTGGTGATGTGTGAATTCATCTCACAGAGTTACAGTTATGTTTCGTGGAGCAGTCCATTAACACTGTCTTTGGGGAAACTGAGAAGAGCTTCTTTGGATCACATTGAGGCCTACGCTGATAAAGGAAATTTCATCCGTTCAAAACGTGAAAGAAGCTTTCTGAGAAACTTCTTTCTGATCTGTGAGTTCATCTCACCGAGTTCCAATCTCTGCCTCAAGAAGCAGTTTGCTAACACTCTTTTCGTGGAATCTGCAAAGTGATATTTGGGAGCCTATAGGGGCCCATGGTGATAAAGGAAATATCCTCACATAATAACTAAAGAGAAGCTTTCTGAGAAACTGCATTGCCATGTGTGAATGCAACTCACAGAGTTACACGTTTCTCTTCAGTGATCAGTTTGTTAGCACAGTTTTCTGGAAATCTGCAATTAGATACTTCATAGCGCAATGAACATTACTGTGACAAAGGAAATATCCACAGTGAAAACTAGAAGGAAGCTTTCTTAGAAATTTCTTGTTGATGTGTGAATTCATCTCACAGAGTTACACTGATGTTTCGTGGAACAGTCCATTAACACTGTCTTTGGGGAAACTGAGAAGGGCTTCTCTGGATCACATTGAGGCCTACGCTGATAAAGGAAATTTCATCGATTCAAAACGTGAAAGAAGCTTTCTGAGAAACTTCTTTCTGATCTGTGAGTTCATCTCACAGAGTTACAACCTCTGCCTCAAGAAGAAGTTGGCTAACACCCTTCTCGTCGAATCTGCAAAGTGATATTTGAGAGCCTATAGGGGACCATGGTGATAAAGGAAATGTCCTCACATAATAACTAAAGAGAAGCTTTCTGAGAAACTGCATTACCATGTGTGAATGCAACTCACAGAGTTACACGTTTCTCTTCAGTGATCAGTTTGTTAGCACAGTTTTTGGAGATCTGCAATTAGATACTTCATAGCGCAATGAACATTACAGTGACAAAGGAAATATCCACAGTGAAAACTAGAAGGAAGCTTTCCTAGAAACTTCTTGTTGATGTGTGAATTCATCTCAAAGAGTTACACTTATGTTTCGTGGAACAGTCCATTAACACTGTCTTTGGGGAAACTGAGAAGGGCTTCTTTGGATCACATTGAGGTCTACGCTGATAAAGGAAATTTCATCCGTTCAAAACGTGAAAGAAGCTTTCTGAGAAACTTCTTTCTGATCTGTGAGTTCATCTCACAGAGTTACAATCTCTGCCTCAAGAAGAAGTTTGCTAACACTCTTCTCGTCTAATCTGCAAAGTGATATTTGGGAGCCTATAGGGGCCCATGGTGATAAAGGAAATGTCCTCACATAATAACTAAAGAGAAGCTTTCTGAGAAACTGCATTACCATGTGTGAATGCAACTCACAGAGTTACACGTTTCTCTTCAGTGATCAGTTTGTTCGCATAGTTTTCTGGAGATCTGCAATTAGATACTTCATAGCGTAATGAACATTACAGTGACAAAGGAAATATCCAGATGAAAACTAGAAAGAAGCTTTCTTAGAAACTTCTTGGTGATGTGTGAATTCATCTCACAGAGTTACACTTATGTTTCGTGGAGCAGTCCATTAACACTGTCTTTGGGGAAACTGAGAAGAGCTTCTTTGGATCACATTGAGGCCTACGCTGATAAAGGAAATTTCATCCGTTCAAAACGTGAAAGAAGCTTTCTGAGAAACTTCTTTCTGATCTGTGAGTTCATCTCACCGAGTTCCAATCTCTGCCTCAAGAAGCAGTTTGCTAACACTCTTTTCGTGGAATCTGCAAAGTGATATTTGGGAGCCTATAGGGGCCCATGGTGATAAAGGAAATATCCTCACATAATAACTAAAGAGAAGCTTTCTGAGAAACTGCATTGCCATGTGTGAATGCAACTCACAGAGTTACACGTTTCTCTTCAGTGATCAGTTTGTTAGCACAGTTTTCTGGAAATCTGCAATTAGATACTTCATAGCGCAATGAACATTACTGTGACAAAGGAAATATCCACAGTGAAAACTAGAAGGAAGCTTTCTTAGAAATTTCTTGTTGATGTGTGAATTCATCTCACAGAGTTACACTGATGTTTCGTGGAACAGTCCATTAACACTGTCTTTGGGGAAACTGAGAAGGGCTTCTCTGGATCACATTGAGGCCTACGCTGATAAAGGAAATTTCATCGATTCAAAACGTGAAAGAAGCTTTCTGAGAAACTTCTTTCTGATCTGTGAGTTCATCTCACAGAGTTACAACCTCTGCCTCAAGAAGAAGTTGGCTAACACCCTTCTCGTCGAATCTGCAAAGTGATATTTGAGAGCCTATAGGGGACCATGGTGATAAAGGAAATGTCCTCACATAATAACTAAAGAGAAGCTTTCTGAGAAACTGCATTACCATGTGTGAATGCAACTCACAGAGTTACACGTTTCTCTTCAGTGATCAGTTTGTTAGCATAGTTTTCTGGAGATCTGCAATTAGATACTTCATAGCGTAATGAACATTACAGTGACAAAGGAAATATCCAGATGAAAACTAGAAAGAAGCTTTCTTAGAAACTTCTTGGTGATGTGTGAATTCATCTCACAGAGTTACACTTATGTTTCGTGGAGCAGTATATTAACACTGTCTTTGGGGAAACTGAGAAGAGATTTTTTGGATCACATTGAGGCCTACGCTGATAAAGGAAATTTCATCCGTTCAAAACGTGAAAGAAGCTTTCTGAGAAACTTCTTTCTGATCTGTGAGTTCATCTCACCGAGTTCCAATCTCTGCCTCAAGAAGCAGTTTGCTAACACTCTTTTCGTGGAATCTGCAAAGTGATATTTGGGAGCCTATAGGGGCCCATGGTGATAAAGGAAATATCCTCACATAATAACTAAAGAGAAGCTTTCTGAGAAACTGCATTGCCATGTGTGAATGCAACTCACAGAGTTACGCCATTGTTTTTTGCAGCCGTTTCTTAGGACTGTTTCCGTGGATTCCGAGAAGTGATATTTCAGATAGCTTTGAAGAATAGAAGGAAAAAGAAATATCCTCCAAGAGAAAGCAGAACCAAGCTTTCTGAGAAACTGCTTTGTGATATGTGAATTCATTTCACAGTGTTCTATCACCCTTTCTCGGGGGAGTTTCCTAGCACTCATTTGAGGAATCTCAGATGTGATGTCTTGGATATCGTTGAATCGCATGCTGAATAAGGAACTATCCTCAGAGAAACCTGCAGAGACGCCTTCTCAGAAACTTCTTTGTTGTGGGTGATTTCAGCCCACAGATGTCCATCATTGTTTCCACTGAGAAACTTGCTAGCAGAGTTTTCGCAGAATCTGCAATAGGACACACGGTGGCGCTCCAAGACCACAAATAACCTCGTCTTACTAAAGAAAGGCGATTTCTGAGAAACCGCTTTGTGATGTGTGAATTCAACTCAGTAAGTTGCAGCTGTATTTCATGGGGCCGTGGCCTAGCCCTATTTGTGTGGAATCTGAGAACAGATATTCCCGAACCCTTTGAAAACAATGGGGCCAATGGAAACATTTTCCAATAAAAATGAGAAAGAAGCTTACTGAGAAACTTGTTTCTGATCTGTGAGTTCATCTCACAGAGTTACAATCTCTGCCTCAAGAAGCAGTTTGCTAACACTCTTTTCGGGGAATGTGCAAAGTGATATTTGGGAGCCTATTGGGGCCCATGGTGATAAAGGAAATATCCTCACATAATAACTAAAGAGAAGCTTTCTGAGAAACTGCATTGCCATGTGTGAATGCAACTCACAGAGTTACACGTTTCTCTTCAGTGATCAGTTTGTTAGCATAGTTTTCTGGAGATCTGCAATTAGATACTTCATAGCGCAGTGAACATTACAGTGACAAAGGAAATATCCAGATGAAAACTAGAAAGAAGCTTTCTTAGAAACTTCTTGGTGATGTGTGAATTCATCTCACAGAGTTACACTTATGTTTCGTGGAGCAGTCCATTAACACTGTCTTTGGGGAAACTGAGAAGAGCTTCTTTGGATCACATTGAGGCCTACGCTGATAAAGGAAATTTCATCCGTTCAAAACGTGAAAGAAGCTTTCTGAGAAACTTCTTTCTGATCTGTGAGTTCATCTCACCGAGTTCCAATCTCTGCCTCAAGAAGCAGTTTGCTAACACTCTTTTCGTGGAATCTGCAAAGTGATATTTGGGAGCCTATAGGGGCCCATGGTGATAAAGGAAATATCCTCACATAATAACTAAAGAGAAGCTTTCTGAGAAACTGCATTGCCATGTGTGAATGCAACTCACAGAGTTACACGTTTCTCTTCAGTGATCAGTTTGTTAGCATAGTTTTCTGGAGATCTGCAATTAGATACTTCATAGCGCAATGAACATTACAGTGACAAAGGAAATATCCAGAGATGAAACCTAGAAAGAAGCTTTCATAGAAACTTCTTGGTGATGTGTGAATTCATCTCACAGAGTTACACTTATGTTTCGTGGAACAGTCCATTAACACTGTCTTTGGGGAAACTGAGAAGGGCTTCTTTGGATCACATTGAGGCCTACGCTGATAAAGGAAATTTCATCCGTTCAAAACGTGAAAGAAGCTTTCTGAGAAACTTCTTTCTGATCTGTGAGTTCATCTCACAGAGTTACAACCTCTGCCTCAAGAAGAAGTTTGCTAACACTCTTCTCGTCTAATCTGCAAAGTGATATTTGGGAGCCTATAAGGGCCCATGGTGATAAAGGAAATGTCCTCACATAATAACTAAAGAGAAGCTTTCTGAGAAACTGCATTACCATGTGTGAATGCAACTCACAAAGTTACACGTTTCTCTTCAGTGATCAGTTTGTTAGCACAGTTTTCTGGAGATCTGCAATTAGATACTTCATAGCGCAATGAACATTACAGTGACAAAGGAAATATCCAGATGAAAACTAGAAAGAAGCTTTCTTAGAAACTTCTTGGTGATGTGTGAATTCATCTCACAGAGTTACACTTATGTTTCGTGGAGCAGTCCATTAACACTGTCTTTGGGGAAACTGAGAAGAGCTTCTTTGGATCACATTGAGGCCTACGCTGATAAAGGAAATTTCATCCGTTCAAAACGTGAAAGAAGCTTTCTGAGAAACTTCTTTCTGATCTGTGAGTTCATCTCACAGAGTTACAACCTCTGCCTCTAGAAGAAGTTTGCTAACACTCTTCTCGTGGAATCTGCAAAGTGATATTTGGGAGCCTATAGGGGCCCATGGTGATAAAGGAAATATCCTCACATAGTAACTAAAGAGAAGCTTTCTGAGAAACTGCATTGCCATGTGTGAATGCAACTCACAGAGTTACACGTTTCTCTTCAGTGATCAGTTTGTTAGCACTGTTTTCTGGAAATCTGCAATTAGATACTTCATAGCGCAATGAACATTACAGTGACAAAGGAAATATCCAGATGAAAACTAGAAGGAAGCTTTCTTAGAAACTTCTTGTTGATGTGTGAATTCATCTCACAGAGTTACACTTATGTTTCGTGGAGCAGTCCATTAACACTGTCTTTGGGGAAACTGAGAAGGGCTTCTTTGGATCACATTGAGGCCTACGCTGATAAAGGAAATTTCATCCATTCAAAACGTGAAAGAAGCTTTCTGAGAAACTTCTTTCTGATCTGTGAGTTCATCTCACAGAGTTACAACCTCTGCCTCAAGAAGAAGTTTGCTAACACTCTTCTCGTCGAATCTGCAAAGTGATATTTGAGAGCCTATAGGGGCCCATGGTGATAAAGGAAATGTCCTCACATAATAACTAAAGAGAAGCTTTCTGAGAAACTGCATTACCATGTGTGAATGCAACTCACAGAGTTACACGTTTCTCTTCAGTGATCAGTTTGTTAGCACTAGTTTTCTGGAGATCTGCAATTAGATACTTCATAGCGTAATGAACATTACAGTGACAAAGGAATTATCCAGATGAAATCTAGAAAGAAGCTTTCTTAGAAACTTCTTGGTGATGTGTGAATTCATCTCACAGAGTTACACTTATGTTTCGTGGAGCAGTCCATTAACACTGTCTTTGGGGAAACTGAGAAGAGATTCTTTGGATCACATTGAGGCCTACGCTGATAAAGGAAATTTCATCCGTTCAAAACGTGAAAGAAGCTTTCTGAGAAACTTCTTTCTGATCTGTGAGTTCATCTCACCGAGTTCCAATCTCTGCCTCAAGAAGCAGTTTGCTAACACTCTTTTCGTGGAATCTGCAAAGTGATATTTGGGAGCCTATAGGGGCCCATGGTGATAAAGGAAATATCCTCACATAATAACTAAAGAGAAGCTTTCTGAGAAACTGCATTGCCATGTGTGAATGCAACTCACAGAGTTACACGTTTCTCTTCAGTGATCAGTTTGTTAGCACAGTTTTCTGGAAATCTGCAATTAGATACTTCATAGCGCAATGAACATTACAGTGACAAAGGAAATATCCACAGTGAAAACTAGAAGGAAGCTTTCTTAGAAATTTCTTGTTGATGTGTGAATTCATCTCACAGAGTTACACTTATGTTTCGTGGAACAGTCCATTAACACTGTCTTTGGGGAAACTGAGAAGGGCTTCTCTGGATCACATTGAGGACTACGCTGATAAAGGAAATTTCATCCATTCAAAACGTGAAAGAAGCTTTCTGAGAAACTTCTTTCTGATCTGTGAGTTCATCTCACAGAGTTACAACCTCTGCCTCAAGAAGAAGTTTGCTAACACTCTTCTCGTCGAATCTGCAAAGTGATATTTGAGAGCCTATAGGGGACCATGGTGATAAAGGAAATGTCCTCACATAATAACTAAAGAGAAGCTTTCTGAGAAACTGCATTACCATGTGTGAATGCAACTCACAGAGTTACACGTTTCTCTTCAGTGATCAGTTTGTTAGCATAGTTTTCTGGAGATCTGCAATTAGATACTTCATAGCGCAATGAACATTACAGTGACAAAGGAAGTATCCAGATGAAAACTAGAAAGAAGCTTTCTTAGAAACTTCTTGGTGATGTGTGAATTCATCTCACAGAGCTACACTTATGTTTCGTGGAGCAGTATATTAACACTGTCTTTGGGGAAACTGAGAAGAGCTTTTTTGGATCACATTGAGGCCTACGCTGATAAAGGAAATTTCATCCGTTCAAAACGTGAAAGAAGCTTTCTGAGAAACTTCTTTCTGATCTGTGAGTTCATCTCACCGAGTTCCAATCTCTGCCTCAAGAAGCAGTTTGCTAACACTCTTTTCGTGGAATCTGCAAAGTGATATTTGGGAGCCTATAGGGGCCCATGGTGATAAAGGAAATATCCTCACATAATAACTAAAGAGAAGCTTTCTGAGAAACTGCATTGCCATGTGTGAATGCAACTCACAGAGTTACGCCATTGTTTTTTGCAGCCGTTTCTTAGGACTGTTTCCGTGGATTCCGAGAAGTGATATTTCAGATAGCTTTGAAGAATAGAAGGAAAAAGAAATATCCTCCAAGAGAAAGCAGAACCAAGCTTTCTGAGAAACTGCTTTGTGATATGTGAATTCATTTCACAGTGTTCTATCACCCTTTCTCGGGGGAGTTTCCTAGCACTCATTTGAGGAATCTCAGATGTGATGTCTTGGATATCGTTGAATCGCATGCTGAATAAGGAACTATCCTCAGAGAAATCTGCAGAGACGCCTTCTCAGAAACTTCTTTGTTGTGGGTGATTTCAGCCCACAGATGTCCATCATTGTTTCCACTGAGAAACTTGCTAGCAGAGTTTTCGCAGAATCTGCAATAGGACACACGGTGGCGCTCCAAGACCACAAATAACCTCGTCTTACTAAAGAAAGGCGCTTTCTGAGAAACCGCTTTGTGATGTGTGAATTCAACTCACTAAGTTGCAGCTGTATTTCATGGGGCCGTGGCCTAGCCCTATTTGTGTGGAATCTGAGAACAGATATTCCCGAACCCTTTGAAAACAATGGGGCCAATGGAAACATCTTCCAATAAAAATGAGAAAGAAGCTTACTGAGAAACTTGTTTCTGATCTGTGAGTTCATCTCACAGAGTTACAATCTCTGCCTCAAGAAGCAGTTTGCTAACACTCTTTTCGGGGAATCTGCAAAGTGATATTTGGGAGCCTTTGGGGCCCATGGTGATAAAGGAAATATCCTCACATAATAACTAAAGAGAAGCTTTCTGAGAAACTGCATTGCCATGTGTGAATGCAACTCACAGAGTTACACGTTTCTCTTCAGTGATCAGTTTGTTAGCATAGTTTTCTGGAGATCTGCAATTAGATACTTCATAGCGCAGTGAACATTACAGTGACAAAGGAAATATCCAGATGAAAACTAGAAAGAAGCTTTCTTAGAAAATTCTTGGTGATGTGTGAATTCATCTCACAGAGTTACACTTATGTTTCGTGGAGCAGTCCATTAACACTGTCTTTGGGGAAACTGAGAAGAGCTTCTTTGGATCACATTGAGGCCTACGCTGATAAAGGAAATTTCATTCGTTCAAAACGTGAAAGAAGCTTTCTGAGAAACTTCTTTCTGATCTGTGAGTTCATCTCACCGAGTTCCAATCTCTGCCTCAAGAAGCAGTTTGCTAACACTCTTTTCGTGGAATCTGCAAAGTGATATTTGGGAGCCTATAGGGGCCCATGGTGATAAAGGAAATATCCTCACATAATAACTAAAGAGAAGCTTTCTGAGAAACTGCATTGCCATGTGTGAATGCAACTCACAGAGTTACACGTTTCTCTTCAGTGATCAGTTTGTTAGCCTAGTTTTCTGGAGATCTGCAATTAGATACTTCATAGCGCAATGAACATTACAGTGACAAAGGAAATATCCAGAGATGAAACCTAGAAAGAAGCTTTCATAGAAACTTCTTGGTGATGTGTGAATTCATCTCACAGAGTTACACTTATGTTTCGTGGAACAGTCCATTAACACTGTCTTTGGGGAAACTGAGAAGGGCTTCTTTGGATCACATTGAGGCCTACGCTGATAAAGGAAATTTCATCCGTTCAAAACGTGAAAGAAGCTTTCTGAGAAACTTCTTTCTGATCTGTGAGTTCATCTCACAGAGTTACAACCTCTGCCTCAAGAAGAAGTTTGCTAACACTCTTCTCGTCTAATCTGCAAAGTGATATTTGGGAGCCTATAAGGGCCCATGGTGATAAAGGAAATGTCCTCACATAATAACTAAAGAGAAGCTTTCTGAGAAACTGCATTACCATGTGTGAATGCAACTCACACAGTTACACGTTTCTCTTCAGTAATCAGTTTGTTAGCACAGTTTTCTGGAGATCTGCAATTAGATACTTCATAGCGCAATGAACATTACAGTGACAAAGGAAACATCCAGATGAAAACTAGAAAGAAGCTTTCTTAGAAACTTCTTGGTGATGTGTGAATTCATCTCACAGAGTTACACTTATGTTTCGTGGAGCAGTCCATTAACACTGTCTTTGGGGAAACTGAGAAGAGCTTCTTTGGATCACATTGAGGCCTACGCTGATAAAGGAAATTTCATCCGTTCAAAACGTGAAAGAAGCTTTCTGAGAAACTTCTTTCTGATCTGTGAGTTCATCTCACAGAGTTACAACCTCTGCCTCTAGAAGAAGTTTGCTAACACTCTTCTCGTGGAATCTGCAAAGTGATATTTGGGAGCCTTTAGGGGCCCATGGTGATAAAGGAAATATTCTCACATGGTAACTAAAGAGAAGCTTTCTGAGAAACTGCATTGCCATGTGTGAATGCAACTCACAGAGTTACACGTTTCTCTTCAGTGATCAGTTTGTTAGCACTGTTTTCTGGAAATCTGCAATTAGATACTTCATAGCGCAATGAACATTACAGTGACAAAGGAAATATCCACAGATGAAAACTAGAAGGAAGCTTTCTTAGAAACTTCTTGTTGATGTGTGAATTCATCTCACAGAGTTACACTTATGTTTCGTGGAGCAGTCCATTAACACTGTCTTTGGGGAAACTGAGAAGGGCTTATTTGGATCACATTGAGGCCTACGCTGATAAAGGAAATTTCATCCATTCAAAACGTGAAAGAAGCTTTCTGAGAAACTTCTTTCTGATCTGTGAGTTCATCTCCCAGAGTTACAACCTCTGCCTCAAGAAGAAGTTTGCTAACACTCTTCTCGTCGAATCTGCAAAGTGATATTTGAGAGCCTATAGGGGCCCATGGTGATAAAGGAAATGTCCTCACATAATAACTAAAGAGAAGCTTTCTGAGAAACTGCATTACCATGTGTGAATGCAACTCACAAAGTTACACGTTCCTCTTCAGTGATCAGTTTGTTAGCATAGTTTTCTGGAGATCTGCAATTAGATACTTCATAGCGCAATGAACATTACAGTGACAAAGGAAATATCCAGATGAAAACTAGAAAGAAGCTTTCTTAGAAACTTCTTGGTGATGTGTGAATTCATCTCACAGAGTTACACTTATGTTTCGTGGAGCAGTCCATTAACACTGTCTTTGGGGAAACTGAGAAGAGCTTCTTTGGATCACATTGAGGCCTACGCTGATAAAGGAAATTTCATCCGTTCAAAACGTGAAAGAAGCTTTCTGAGAAACTTCTTTCTGATCTGTGAGTTCATCTCACCGAGTTCCAATCTCTGCCTCAAGAAGCAGTTTGCTAACACTCTTTTCGTGGAATCTGCAAAGTGATATTTGGGAGCCTATAGGGGCCCATGGTGATAAAGGAAATATCCTCACATAATAACTAAAGAGAAGCTTCCTGAGAAACTGCATTGCCATGTGTGAATGCAACTCACAGAGTTACGCCATTGTTTTTTGCAGCCGTTTCTTAGGACTGTTTCCGTGGATTCCGAGAAGTGATATTTCAGATAGCTTTGAAGAATAGAAGGAAAAAGAAATATCCTCCAAGAGAAAGCAGAACCAAGCTTTCTGAGAAACTGCTTTGTGATATGTGAATTCATTTCACAGTGTTCTATCACCCTTTCTCGGGGGAGTTTCCTAGCACTCATTTGAGGAATCTCAGATGTGATGTCTTGGATATCGTTGAATCGCATGCTGAATAAGGAACTATCCTCAGAGAAACCTGCAGAGACGCCTTCTCAGAAACTTCTTTGTTGTGGGTGATTTCAGCCCACAGATGTCCATCATTGTTTCCACTGAGAAACTTGCTAGCAGAGTTTTCGCAGAATCTGCAAGAGGACACACGGTGGCGCTCCAAGACCACAAATAACCTCGTCTTACTAAAGAAAGGCGCTTTCTGAGAAACCGCTTTGTGATGTGTGAATTCAACTCACTAAGTTGCAGCTGTATTTCATGGGGCCGTGGCCTAGCCCTATTTGTGTGGAATCTGAGAACAGATATTCCCGAACCCTTTGAAAACAATGGGGCCAATGGAAACATCTTCCAATAAAAATGAGAAAGAAGCTTACTGAGAAACTTGTTTCTGATCTGTGAGTTCATCTCACAGAGTTACAATCTCTGCCTCAAGAAGCAGTTTGCTAACACTCTTTTCGGGGAATCTGCAAAGTGATATTTGGGAGCCTAATGGGGCCCATGGTGATAAAGGAAATATCCTCACATAATAACTAAAGAGAAGCTTTCTGAGAAACTGCATTGCCATGTGTGAATGCAACTCACAGAGTTACACGTTTCTCTTCAGTGATCAGTTTGTTAGCATAGTTTTCTGGAGATCTGCAATTAGATACTTCATAGCGCAGTGAACATTACAGTGACAAAGGAAATATCCAGATGAAAACTAGAAAGAAGCTTTCTTAGAAACTTCTTGGTGATGTGTGAATTCATCTCACAGAGTTACACTTATGTTTCGTGGAGCAGTCCATTAACACTGTCTTTGAGGAAACTGAGAAGAGCTTCTTTGGATCACATTGAGGCCTACGCTGATAAAGGAAATTTCATCCGTTCAAAACGTGAAAGAAGCTTTCTGAGAAACTTCTTTCTGATCTGTGAGTTCATCTCACCGAGTTCCAATCTCTGCCTCAAGAAGCAGTTTGCTAACACTCTTTTCGTGGAATCTGCAAAGTGATATTTGGGAGCCTATAGGGGCCCATGGTGATAAAGGAAATATCCTCACATAATAACTAAAGAGAAGCTTTCTGAGAAACTGCATTGCCATGTGTGAATGCAACTCACAGAGTTACACGTTTCTCTTCAGTGATCAGTTTGTTAGCATAGTTTTCTGGAGATCTGCAATTAGATACTTCATAGCGCAATGAACATTACAGTGACAAAGGAAATATCCAGAGATGAAACCTAGAAAGAAGCTTTCATAGAAACTTCTTGGTGATGTGTGAATTCATCTCACAGAGTTACACTTATGTTTCGTGGAGCAGTCCATTAACACTGTCTTTGGGGAAACTGAGAAGGGCTTCTTTGGATCACATTGAGGCCTACGCTGATAAAGGAAATTTCATCCGTTCAAAACGTGAAAGAAGTTTTCTGAGAAACTTCTTTCTGATCTGTGAGTTCATCTCACAGAGTTACAACCTCTGCCTCAAGAAGAAGTTTGCTAACAGTCTTCTCGTCTAATCTGCAAAGTGATATTTGGGAGCCTATAAGGGCCCATGGTGATAAAGGAAATGTCCTCACATAATAACTAAAGAGAAGCTTTCTGAGAAACTGCATTACCATGTGTGAATGCAACTCACAAAGTTACACGTTTCTCTTCAGTGATCAGTTTGTTAGCACAGTTTTCTGGAGATCTGCAATTAGATACTTCATAGCGCAATGAACATTACAGTGACAAAGGAAATATCCAGATGAAAACTAGAAAGAAGCTTTCTTAGAAACTTCTTGGTGATGTGTGAATTCATCTCACAGAGTTACACTTATGTTTCGTGGAGCAGTCCATTAACACTGTCTTTGGGGAAACTGAGAAGAGCTTCTTTGGATCACATTGAGGCCTACGCTGATAAAGGAAATTTCATCCGTTCAAAACGTGAAAGAAGCTTTCTGAGAAACTTCTTTCTGATCTGTGAGTTCATCTCACAGAGTTACAACCTCTGCCTCAAGAAGAAGTTTGCTAACACTCTTCTCGTGGAATCTGCAAAGTGATATTTGGGAGCCTATAGGGGCCCATGGTGATAAAGGAATTATCCTCACATAATAACTAAAGAGAAGCTTTCTGAGAAACTGCATTGCCATGCGTGAATGCAACTCACAGAGTTACACGTGTCTCTTCAGTGATCAGTTTGTTAGCACACTTTTCTGGAAATCTGCAATTAGATACTTCATAGCGCAATGAACATTACAGTGACAAAGGAAATATCCACAGATGAAAATTAGAAGGAAGCTTTCTTAGAAACTTCTTGTTGATGTGTGAATTCATCTCACAGAGTTACACTTATGTTTCGTGGAGCAGTCCATTAACACTGTCTTTGGGGAAACTGAGAAGGGCTTCTTTGGATCACATTGAGGCCTACGCTGATAAAGGAAATTTCATCCATTCAAAACGTGAAAGAAGCTTTCTGAGAAACTTCTTTCTGATCTGTGAGTTCATCTCACAGAGTTACAAGCTCTGCCTCAAGAAGAAGTTTGCTAACACTCTTCTCGTCGAATCTGAAAAGTGATATTTGGGAGCCTATAGGGGCCCATGGTGATAAAGGAAATGTCCTCACATAATAACTAAAGAGAAGCTTTCTGAGAAACTGCATTGCCATGTGTGAATGCAACTCACAGAGTTACACGTTTCTCTTCAGTGATCAGTTTGTTAGCATAGTTTTCTGGAGATCTGCAATTTGATACTTCATAGCGCAATGAACATTACAGTGACAAAGGAAATATCCAGAGATGAAACCTAGAAAGAAGTTTCATAGAAACTTCTTGGTGATGTGTGAATTCATCTCACAGAGTTACACTTATGTTTCGTGGAGCAGTCCATTAACACTGTCTTTGGGGAAACTGAGAAGGGCTTCTATGGATCACATTGAGGCCTACGCTGATAAAGGAAATTTCATCCGTTCAAAACGTGAAAGAAGCTTTCTGAGAAACTTCTTTCTGATCTGTGAGTTCATCTCACAGAGTTACAACCTCTGCCTCTAGAAGAAGATTGCTAACACTCTTCTCTTGGAATCTGCAAAGTGATATTTGGGAGCCTATAGGGGCCCATGGTGATAAAGGAAATATCCTCACATAATAACTAAAGAGAAGCTTTCTGAGAAACTGCATTGCCATGTGTGAATGCAACTCACAGAGTTACACGTTTCTCTTCAGTGATCAGTTTGTTAGCACAGTTTTCTGGAGATCTGCAATTAGATACTTCATAGCGCAATGAACATTACAGTGACAAAGGAAATATCCACAGTGAAAACTAGAAGGAAGCTTTCTTAGAAACTTCTTGTTGATTTGTGAATTCATCTCACAGAGTTACACTTATGTTTCGTGGAACAGTCCATTAACACTGTCTTTGGGGAAACTGAGAAGGGCTTCTTTGGACCACATTGAGGCATACGCTGATAAAGGAAATTTCATCCGTTCAAAACGTGAAAGAAGCTTTCTGAGAAACTTCTTTCTGATCTGTGAGTTCATCTCACAGAGTTACCACCTCTGCCTCAAGAAGAAGTTTGCTAACACTCTTCTCGTCTAATCTGCAAAGTGATATTTGGGAGCCTATAGGGGCCCATGGTGATAAAGGAAATGTCCTCACATAATAACTAAAGAGAAGCTTTCTGAGAAACTGCATTACCATGTGTGAATGCAACTCACAGAGTTACACGTTTCTCTTCAGTGATCAGTTTGTTAGCATAGTTTTCTGGAGATCTGCAATTAGATACTTCATAGCGCAATGAACATTACAGTGACAAAGGAAATATCCAGATGAAAACTAGAAAGAAGCTTTCTTAGAAACTTCTTGGTGATGTGTGAATTCATCTCACAGAGTTACACTTATGTTTCGTGGAGCAGTCCATTAACACTGTCTTTGGGGAAACTGAGAAGGGCTTCTTTGGATCACATTGAGGCCTACGCTGATAAAGGAAATTTCATCCGTTCAAAACGTGAAAGAAGCTTTCTGAGAAACTTCTTTCTGATCTGTGAGTTCATCTCATCGAGTTCCAATCTCTGCCTCAAGAAGCAGTTTGCTAACACTCTTCGTGGAATCTGCAAAGTGATATTTGGTAACCCATAGGGGCCCATGGTGGAAAAGGAAATGTCCTCACATAATAACTACAGAGAAACGTTCTGAGAGATTGCTTTCTGATGTGTGACTTCATCACACAGAGTTCCACCCTTCCCTTCTTGGAACAGTTTGCTAACACTGTTCTCGTGGATTGTGCAAAGGTATATTTGGGAGCTCATTGAGGGCTAGGGTGAAAAAGGAATTATCCTCACATAATAACTAAAGAGAAGCTTTCTGAGAAACTGCATTGCCATGTGTGAATGCAACTCACAGAATTACACGTTTCTCTTCAGTGACCAGTTTGTTAGCACAGTTTTCTGGAGATCTGCAATTAGATACTTCATAGCGCAATGAACATTACAGTGACAAAGGAAATATCCAGATGAAGACTAGAAAGAAGCTTTCTTAGAAACTTCTTGGTGATGTGTGAATTCATCTCACAGAGTTACACTTATGTTTCGTGGAGCAGTCCATTAACACTGTCTTTGGGGAAACTGAGAAGGGCTTCTTTGGATCACATTGAGGCCTACGCTGATAAAGGAAATTTCATCCGTTCAAAACGTGAAAGAAGCTTTCTGAGAAACTTCTTTCTGATCTGTGAATTCATCTCACAGAGTTACAAGCTATGCATCAAGAAGCAGTTTGCTAACACTCTTTTCGTGGAATCTGCAAAGTGATATTTGGGAGCCTATAGGGGCCCATGGTGATAAAGGAAATATCCTCACATAATAACTAAAGAGAAGCTTTCTGAGAAACTGCATTACCATGTGTGAATGCAACTCACAGAGTTACACGTTTCTCTTCAGTGATCAGTTTCTTAGCACAGTTTTCTGGAGATCTGCAATTAGATACTTCATAGCGCAATGAACATTACAGTGACAAAGGAAATATCCAGAAGAAAACTAGAAAGAAGCTTTCTTAGAAACTTCTTGGTGATGTGTGAATTCATCTCACAGAGTTACACTTATGTTTCGTGGAGCAGTCCATTAACACTGTCTTTGGGGAAACTGAGAAGAGCTTCTTTGGATCACATTGAGGCCTACGCTGATAAAGGAAATTTCATCCGTTCAAAACGTGAAAGAAGCTTTCTGAGAAACTTCTTTCTGATCTGTGAGTTCATCTCACCGAGTTCCAATCTCTGCCTCAAGAAGCAGTTTGCTAACACTCTTTTCGTGGAATCTGCAAAGTGATATTTGGGAGCCTATAGGGGCCCATGGTGATAAAGGAAATATCCTCACATAATAACTAAAGAGAAGCTTTCTGAGAAACTGCATTGCCATGTGTGAATGCAACTCACAGAGTTACGCCATTGTTTTTTGCAGCCGTTTCTAAGGACTGTTTCCGTGGATTCCGAGAAGTGATATTTCAGATAGCTTTGAAGAATAGAAGGAAAAAGAAATATCCTCCAAGAGAAAGCAGAACCAAGCTTTCTGAGAAACTGCTTTGTGATATGTGAATTCATTTCACAGTGTTCTATCACCCTTTCTCGGGGGAGTTTCCTAGCACTCATTTGAGGAATCTCAGATGTGATGTCTTGGATATCGTTGAATCGCATGCTGAATAAGGAACTATCCTCAGAGAACCCTGCAGAGACGCCTTCTCAGAAACTTCTTTGTTGTGGGTGATTTCAGCCCACAGATGTCCATCATTGTTTCCACTGAGAAACTTGCTAGCAGAGTTTTCGCAGAATCTGCAATAGGACACACGGTGGCGCTCCAAGACCACAAATAACCTCGTCTTACTAAAGAAAGGCGCTATCTGAGAAACCGCTTTGTGATGTGTGAATTCAACTCACTAAGTTGCAGCTGTATTTAATGGGGCCGTGGCCTAGCCCTATTTGTGTGGAATCTCAGAACAGATATTCCCGAACCCTTTGAAAACAATGGGGCCAATGGAAACATCTTCCAATAAAAATGAGAAAGAAGCTTACTGAGAAACTTGTTTCTGATCTGTGAGTTCATCTCACAGAGTTACAATCTCTGCCTCAAGAAGCATTTTGCTAACACTCTTTTCGGGGAATCTGCAAAGTGATATTTGGGAGCCTATTGGGGCCAATGGTGATAAAGGAAATATCCTCACATAATAACTAAAGAGAAGCTTTCTGAGAAACTGCATTGTCATGTGTGAATGCAACTCACAGAGTTACACGTTTCTCTTCAGTGATCAGTTTGTTAGCATAGTTTTCTGGAGATCTGCAATTAGATACTTCATAGCACAATGAACATTACAGTGACAAAGGAAATATCCAGATGAAAACTAGAAAGAAGCTTTCTTAGAAACGTCTTGGTGATGTGTGAATTCATCTCACAGAGTTACACTTATGTTTCGTGGAGCAGTCCATTAACACTGTCTTTGGGGAAACTGAGAAGAGCTTCTTTGGAACACATTGAGGCCTATGCTGATAAAGGAAATTTCATCCGTTCAAAACGTGAAAGAAGCTTTCTGAGAAACTTCTTTCTGATCTGTGAGTTCATCTCACCGAGTTCCAATCTCTGCCTCAAGAAGCAGTTTGCTAACACTCTTATCGTGGAATCGGCAAAGTGATATTTGGGAGCCTATAGGGGCCCATGGTGATAAAGGAAATATCCTCACATAATAACTAAAGAGAAGCTTTCTGAGAAACTGCATTGCCATGTGTGAATGCAACTCACAGAGTTACACGTTTCTCTTCAGTGATCAGTTTGTTAGCATAGTTTTCTGGAGATCTGCAATTAGATACTTCATAGCGCAATGAACATTACAGTGACAAAGGAAATATCCAGAGATGAAACCTAGAAAGAAGCTTTCATAGAAACTTCTTGTTGATGTGTGAATTCATCTCACAGAGTTACACTTATGTTTCATGGAGCAGTCCATTAACACTGTCTTTGGGGAAACTGAGAAGGGCTTCTTTGGATCACATTGAGGCCTACGCTGATAAAGGAAATTTCATCCGTTCAAAACGTGAAAGAAGCTTTCTGAGAAACTTCTTTCTGATCTGTGAGTTCATCTCACAGAGTTACAACCTCTGCCTCAAGAAGAAGTTTGCTAACACTCTTCTCGTCTAATCTGCAAAGTGATATTTGGGAGCCTATAAGGGCCCATGGTGATAAAGGAAATGTCCTCACATAATAACTAAAGAGAAGCTTTCTGAGAAACTGCATTACCATGTGTGAATGCAACTCACAAAGTTACACGTTTCTCTTCAGTGATCAGTTTGTTAGCACAGTTTTCTGGAGATCTGCAATTAGATACTTCATAGCGCAATGAACATTACAGTGACAAAGGAAATATCCAGATGAAAACTAGAAAGAAGCTTTCTCAGAAACTTCTTGGTGATGTGTGAATTCATCTCACAGAGTTACACTTATGTTTCGTGGAGCAGTCCATTAACACTGTCTTTGGGGAAACTGAGAAGAGCTTCTTTGGATCACATTGAGGCCTACGCTGATAAAGGAAATTTCATCCGTTCAAAACGTGAAAGAAGCTTTCTGAGAAACTTCTTTCTGATCTGTGAGTTCATCTCACAGAGTTACAACCTCTGCCTCTAGAAGAAGTTTGCTAACACTCTTCTCGTGGAATCTGCAAAGTGATATTTGGGAGCCTATAGGGGCCCATGGTGATAAAGGAAATATCCTCACATAATAACTAAAGAGAAGCTTTCTGAGAAACTGCATTGCCATGTGTGAATGCAACTCACAGAGTTACACGTTTCTCTTCAGTGATCAGTTTGTTAGCACAGTTTTCTGGAAATCTGCAATTAGATACTTCATAGCGCAATGAACATTACAGTGACAAAGGAAATATCCACAGATGAAAACTAGAAGGAAGCTTTCTTAGAAACTTCTTGTTGATGTGTGAATTCATCTCACAGAGTTACACTTATGTTTCGTGGAGCAGTCCATTAACACTGTCTTTGGGGAAACTGAGAAGGGCTTCTTTGGATCACATTGAGGCCTACGCTGATAAAGGAAATTTCATCCGTTCAAAACGTGAAAGAAGCTTTCTGAGAAACTTCTTTCTGATCTGTGAGTTCATCTCACAGAGTTACAACCTCGGCCTCAAGAAGAAGTTTGCTAACACTCTTCTCGTCGAATCTGCAAAGTGATATTTGAGAGCCTATAGGGGCCCATGGTGATAAAGGAAATGTCCTCACATAATAACTAAAGAGGAAGCTTTCTGAGAAACTGCATTACCATGTGTGAATGCAACTCACAGAGTTACACGTTTCTCTTCAGTGATCAGTTTGTTAGCACAGTTTTCTGGAGATCTGCAATTAGATACTTCATAGCGCAATGAACATTACAGTGACAAAGGAAATATCCACAGTGAAAACTAGAAGGAAGCTTTCTTAGAAACTTCTTGTTGATGTGTGAATTCATCTCACAGAGTTACACTTATGTTTCGTGGAACAGTCCATTAACACTGTCTTTGGGGAAACTGAGAAGGGCTTCTTTGGACCACATTGAGGCCTACGCTGATAAAGTAAATTTCATCCATTCAAAACGTGAAAAAAACTTTCTGAGAAACTTCTTTCTGATCTGTGAGTTCATCTCACAGAGTTACAACCTCTGCCTCAAGAAGAAGTTTGCTAACACTCTTCTCGTCTAATCTGCAAAGTGATATTTGGGAGCCTATAGGGGCCCATGGTGATAAAGGAAATGTCCTCACATAATAACTAAAGAGAAGCTTTCTGAGAAACTGCATTACCATGTGTGAATGCAACTCACAGAGTTACACGTTTCTCTTCAGTGATCAGTTTGTTAGCATAGTTTTCTGGAGATCTGCAATTAGATACTTCATAGCGCAATGAACATTACAGTGACAAAGGAAATATCCACAGTGAAAACCTAGAAGGAAGCTTTCTTAGAAACTTCTTGTTGATGTGTGAATTCATCTCACAGAGTTACACTTATGTTTCGTGGAACAGTCCATTAACACTGTCTTTGGGGAAACTGAGAAGGGCTTCTTTGGATCACATTGAGGCCTACGCTGATAAAGGAAATTTCATCCGTTCAAAACGTGAAAGAAGCTTTCTGAGAAACTTCTTTCTGATCTCTGAGTTCATCTCACCGAGTTCCAATCTCTGCCTCAAGAAGCAGTTTGCTAACACTCTTTTCGTGGAATCTGCAAAGTGATATTTGGTAGCCCATAGGGGCCCATGGTGGAAAAGGAAATGTCCTCACATAATAACTACAGAGAAACGTTCTGAGAGATTGCTTTCTGATGTGTGACTTCATCACACAGAGTTCCACCCTTCCCTTCTTGGAACAGTTTGCTAACACTGTTCTCGTGGATTGTGCAAAGGTATATTTGGGAGCTCATTGAGGGCTAGGGTGAAAAAGGAATTATCCTCACATAATAACTAAAGAGAAGCTTTCTGAGAAACTGCATTGCCATGTGTGAATGCAACTCACAGAATTACACGTTTCTCTTCAGTGATCAGTTTGTTAACACAGTTTTCTGGAAATCTGCAATTTGGTATTGCATAGCGCAATGAACCTGACGGTGACAAAGGAAATATCCAGAGATGAAACCTAGAAAGAAGCTTTCTTAGAAACTTCTTGGTGATGTGTGAATTCATCTCACAGAGTTACACTTATGTGTCGTGGAGCAGTCCATTAACACTGTCTTTGAGGAAGCTGAGAAGGGCTTCCTTGGATCGCATTGAGGCCTACGCTGATAAAGGAAATTTCATCCGTTCAAAACGTGAAAGAAGCTTTCTGAGAAACTTCTTTCTGATCTGTGAGTTCATCTCACCGAGTTCCAATCTCTGCCTCAAGAAGCAGTTTGCTAACACTCTTTTCGTGGAATCTGCAAAGTGATATTTGGGAGCCTATAGGGGCCCATGGTGATAAAGGAAATATCCTCACATAATAACTAAAGAGAAGCTTTCTGAGAAACTGCATTGCCATGTGTGAATGCAACTCACAGAGTTACACGTTTCTCTTCAGTGATCAGTTTCTTAGCACAGTTTTCTGGAGATCTGCAATTAGATACTTCATAGCGCAATGAACATTACAGTGACAAAGGAAATATCCAGATGAAAACTAGAAAGAAGCTTTCTTAGAAACTTCTTGGTGATGTGTGAATTCATCTCACAGAGTTACACTTATGTTTCGTGGAGCAGTCCATTAACACTGTCTTTGGGGAAACTGAGAAGGGCTTCTTTGGATCACATTGAGGCCTACGCTGATAAAGGAAATTTCATCCGTTCAAAACGTGAAAGAAGTTTTCTGAGAAACTTCTTTCTGATCTGTGAGTTCATCTCACAGAGTTACAATCTCTGCCTCAAGAAGCAGTTTGCTAACACTCTTTTCGTGGAATCTGCAAAGTGATATTTGGCAGCCTATTGGGGCCCATGGTGATAAAGGAAATATCCTCACATAATAACTAAAGAGAAGCTTTCTGAGAAACTGCATTGCCATGTGTGAATGCAACTCACAGCGTTACACGTTTCTCTTCAGTGATCAGTTTCTTAGCACAGTTTTCTGGAGATCTGCAATTAGATACTTCATAGCGCAATGAACATTACAGTGACAAAGGAAATATCCAGATGAAAACTAGAAAGAAGCTTTCTTAGAAACTTCTTGGTGATGTGTGAATTCATCTCACAGAGTTACACTTATGTTTCGTGGAGCAGTCCATTAACACTGTCTTTGGGGAAACTGAGAAGAGCTTCTTTGGATCACATTGAGGCCTACGCTGATAAAGGAAATTTCATCCATTCAAAACGTGAAAGAAGCTTTCTGAGAAACTTCTTTCTGATCTGTGAGTTCATCTCACCGAGTTCCAATCTCTGCCTCAAGAAGCAGTTTGCTAACACTCTTTTCGTGGAATCTGCAAAGTGATATTTGGTAGCCCATAGGGGCCCATGGTGGAAAAGGAAATGTCCTCACATAATAACTACAGAGAAACGTTCTGAGAGATTGCTTTCTGATGTGTGACTTCATCACACAGAGTTCCACCCTTCCCTTCTTGGAACAGTTTGCTAACACTGTTCTCGTGGATTGTGCAAAGGTATATTTGTGAGCTCATTGAGGGCTAGGGTGAAAAAGGAATTATCCTCACATAATAACTAAAGAGAAGCTTTCTGAGAAACTGCATTGCCATGTGTGAATGCAACTCACAGAGTTACACGTTTCTCTTCAGTGATCAGTTTGTTAAAACAGTTTTCTGGAAATCTGCAATTTGGTATTGCATAGCGCAATGAACCTGACGGTGACAAAGGAAATATCCAGAGATGAAACCTAGAAAGAAGCTTTCTTAGAAACTTCTTGGTGATGTGTGAATTCATTTCACAGAGTTACACTTATGTGTCGTGGAGCAGTCCATTAACACTGTCTTTGAGGAAGCTGAGAAGGGCTTCCTTGGATCGCATTGAGGCCTACGCTGATAAAGGAAATTTCATCCGTTCAAAACGTGAAAGAAGCTTTCTGAGAAACTTCTTTCTGATCTGTGAATTCATCTCACAGAGTTACAAGCTATGCCTCAAGAAGCAGTTTGCTAACACTCTTTTCGTGGAATCTGCAAAGTGATATTTGGGAGCCTATTGGGGCCCATGGTGATAAAGGAAATAGCCTCACATAATAACTAAAGAGAAGCTTTCTGAGAAACTGCATTGCCATGTGTGAATGCAACTCACAGAGTTACACGTTTCTCTTCAGTGATCAGTTTGTTGGCACAGTTTTCTGGAGATCTGCAATTAGATACTTCATAGCGCAATGAACATTACAGTGACAAAGGAAATATCCACAGTGAAAACTAGAAGGAAGCTTTCTTAGAAACTTCTTGTTGATGTGTGAATTCATCTCACAGAGTTACACTTATGTTTCGTGGAGCAGTCCATTAACACTGTCTTTGGGGAAACTGAGAAGAGCTTCTTTGGATCACATTGAGGCCTACGCTGATAAAGGAAATTTCATCCGTTCAAAACGTGAAAGAAGCTTTCTGAGAAACTTCTTTCTGATCTGTGAGTTCATCTCACAGAGTTACAATCTCTGCCTCAAGAAGCAGTTTGCTAACACTCTTTTCGTGGAATCTGCAAAGTGATATTTGGGAGCCTATAGGGGCCCATGGTGATAAAGGAAATGTCCTCACATAATAACTAAAGAGAAGCTTTCTGAGAAACTGCATTACCATGTGTGAATGCAACTCACAGAGTTACACGTTTCTCTTCAGTGATCAGTTTGTTAGCATAGTTTTCTGGAGATCTGCAATTAGATACTTCATAGCGCAATGAACATTACAGTGACAAAGGAAATATCCAGATGAAAACTAGAAAGAAGCTTTCGTAGAAACTTCTTGGTGATGTGTGAATTCATCTCACAGAGTTACACTTATGTTTCGTGGAGCACTCCATTAACACTGTCTTTGGGGAAACTGAGAAGGGCTTCTTTGGATCACATTGAGGCCTACGCTGATAAAGGAAATTTCATCCGTTCAAAACGTGAAAGAAGCTTTCTGAGAAACTTCTTTCTGATCTGTGAATTCATCTCACAGCGTTACAAGCTATGCCTCAAGAAGCAGTTTGCTAACACTCTTTTCGTGGAATCTGCAAAGTGATATTTGGGAGCCTATTGGGGCCCATGGTGATAAAGGAAATATCCTCACATAATAACTAAAGAGAAGCTTTCTGAGAAACTGCATTGCCATGTGTGAATGCAACTCACAGAGTTACACGTTTCTCTTCAGTGATCAGTTTCTTAGCACAGTTTTCTGGAGATCTGCAATTAGATACTTCATAGCGCAATGAACATTACAGTGACAAAGGAAATATCCACAGTGAAAACTAGAAGGAAGCTTTCTTAGAAACTTCTTGTTGATGTGTGAATTCATCTCACAGAGTTACACTTATGTTTCGTGGAACAGTCCATTAACACTGTCTTTGGGGTAACTGAGAAGGGCTTCTTTGGACCACATTGAGGCCTACGCTGATAAAGGAAATTTCATCCGTTCAAAACGTGAAAGAAGCTTTCTGAGAAACTTCTTTCTCATCTGTGAGTTCATCTCACAGAGTTACCACCTCTGCCTCAAGAAGAAGTTTGCTAACACTCTTTTTTCGTCTAATCTGCAAAGTGATATTTGGGAGCCTATAGGGGCCCATGGTGATAAAGGAAATGTCCTCACATAATAACTAAAGAGAAGCTTTCTGAGAAACTGCATTACCATGTGTGAATGCAACTCACAGAGTTACACGTTTCTCTTCAGTGATCAGTTTGTTAGCATAGTTTTCTGGAGATCTGCAATTAGATACTTCATAGCGCAATGAACATTACAGTGACAAAGGAAATATCCAGATGAAAACTAGAAAGAAGCGTTCTTAGAAACTTCTTGGTGATGTGTGAATTCATCTCACAGAGTTACACTTTTGTTTCGTGGAGCAGTCCATTAACACTGTCTTTGGGGAAACTGAGAAGAGCTTCTTTGGATCACATTGAGGCCTACGCTGATAAAGGAAATTTCATCCGTTCAAAACGTGAAAGAAGCTTTCTGAGAAACTTCTTTCTGATCTGTGAATTCATCTCACCGAATTCCAATCTCTGCCTCAAGAAGCAGTTTGCTAACACTCTTTTCGTGGAATCTGCAAAGTGATATTTGGTAGCCCATAGGGGCCCATGGTGGAAAAGGAAATGTCCTCACATAATAACTACAGAGAAACGTTCTGAGAGATTGCTTTCTGATGTGTGACTTCATCACACAGAGTTCCACCCTTCCCTTCTTGGAACAGTTTGCTAACACTGTTCTCGTGGATTGTGCAAAGGTATATTTGGGAGCTCATTGAGGGCTAGGGTGAAAAAGGAATTATCCTCACATAATAACTAAAGAGAAGCTTTCTGAGAAACTGCATTGCCATGTGTGAATGCAACTCACAGAGTTACACGTTTCTCTTCAGTGATCAGTTTGTTAACACAGTTTTCTGGAAATCTGCAATTTGGTATTGCATAGCGCAATGAACCTGACGGTGACAAAGGAAATATCCAGAGATGAAACCTAGAAAGAAGCTTTCTTAAAAACTTCTTGGTGATGTGTGAATTCATCTCACAGAGTTACACTTATGTGTCGTGGAGCAGTCCATTAACACTGTCTTTGAGGAAGCTGAGAAGGGCTTCCTTGGATCGCATTGAGGCCTACGCTGATAAAGGAAATTTCATCCGTTCAAAACGTGAAAGAAGCTTTCTGAGAAACTTCTTTCTGATCTGTGAATTCATCTCACAGAGTTACAAGCTATGCCTCAAGAAGCAGTTTGCTAACACTCTTTTCGTGGAATCTGCAAAGTGATATTTGGGAGCCTATAGGGGCCCATGGTGATAAAGGAAATGTCCTCACATAATAACTAAAGAGAAGCTTTCTGAGAAACTGCATTACCATGTGTGAATGCAACTCACAGAGTTACACGTTTCTCTTCAGTGATCAGTTTGTTAGCATAGTTTTCTGGAGATCTGCAATTAGATACTTCATAGCGCAATGAACATTACAGTGACAAAGGAAATATCCAGATGAAAACTAGAAAGAAGCTTTCTTAGAAACTTCTTGGTGATGTGTGAATTCATCTCACAGAGTTACACTTATGTTTCGTGGAGCAGTCCATTAACACTGTCGTTGAGGAAGCTGAGAAGGGCTTCCTTGGATCGCATTGAGGCCTACGCTGATAAAGGAAATTTCATCCGTTCAAAACGTGAAAGAAGCTTTCTGAGAAACTTCTTTCTGATCTGTGAATTCATCTCACAGAGTTACAAGCTATGCCTCAAGAAGCAGTTTGCTAACACTCTTTTCGTGGAATTTGCAAAGTGATATTTGGGAGCCTATTGGGGCCCATGTTGATAAAGGAAATATCCTCACATAATAACTAAAGAGAAGCTTTCTGAGAAACTGCATTGCCATGTGTGAATGCAACTCACAGAGTTACACGTTTCTCTTCAGTGATCAGTTTGTTAGCATAGTTTTCTGGAGATCTGCAATTAGATACTTCATAGCGCAATGAACATTACAGTGACAAAGGAAATATCCACAGTGAAAACTAGAAGGAAGCTTTCTTAGAAACTTCTTCTTGATGTGTGAATTCATCTCACAGAGTTACATTTATGTTTCGTGGAACAGTCCATTAACACTGTCTTTGGGGAAACTGAGAAGGGCTTCTTTGGACCACATTGAGGCCTACGCTGATAAAGGAAATTTCATCCGTTCAAAACGTGAAAGAAGCTTTCTGAGAAACTTCTTTCTGATCTGTGAGTTCATCTCACAGAGTTACCACCTCTGCCTCAAGAAGAAGTTTGCTAACACTCTTCTCGTCTAATCTGCAAAGTGATATTTGGGAGCCTATAGGGGCCCATGGTGATAAAGGAAATGTCCTCACATAATAACTAAAGAGAAGCTTTCTGAGAAACTGCATTACCATGTGTGAATGCAACTCACAGAGTTACACGTTTCTCTTCAGTGATCAGTTTGTTAGCATAGTTTTCTGGAGATCTGCAATTAGATACTTCATAGCGCAATGAACCTTACAGTGACAAAGGAAATATCCAGATGAAAACTAGAAAGAAGCTTTCTTAGAAACTTCTTGGTGATGTGTGAATTCATCTCACAGAGTTACACTTATGTTTCGTGGAGCAGTCCATTAACACTGTCTTTGGGGAAACTGAGAAGAGCTTCTTTGGATCACATTGAGGCCTACGCTGATAAAGGAAATTTCATCCATTCAAAACGTGAAAGAAGCTTTCTGAGAAACTTCTTTCTGATCTGTGAGTTCATCTCACCGAGTTCCAATCTCTGCCTCAAGAAGCAGTTTGCTAACACTCTTTTCGTGGAATCTGCAAAGTGATATTTGGTAGCCCATAGGGGCCCATGGTGGAAAAGGAAATGTCCTCACATAATAACTACAGAGAAACGTTCTGAGAGATTGCTTTCTGATGTGTGACATCATCACACAGAGTTCCACCCTTCCCTTCTTGGAACAGTTTGCTAACACTGTTCTCGTGGATTGTGCAAAGGTATATTTGGGAGCTCATTGAGGGCTAGGGTGAAAAAGGAATTATCCTCACATAATAACTAAAGAGAAGCTTTCTGAGAAACTGCATTGCCATGTGTGAATGCAACTCACAGAGTTACACGTTTCTCTTCAGTGATCAGTTTGTTAAAACAGTTTTCTGGAAATCTGCAATTTGGTATTGCATAGCGCAATGAACCTGACGGTGACAAAGGAAATATCCAGAGATGAAACCTAGAAAGAAGCTTTCTTAAAAACTTCTTGGTGATGTGTGAATTCATCTCACAGAGTTACACTTATGTGTCGTGGAGCAGTCCATTAACACTGTCTTTGAGGAAGCTGAGAAGGGCTTCCTTGGATCGCATTGAGGCCTACGCTGATAAAGGAAATTTCATCCGTTCAAAACGTGAAAGAAGCTTTCTGAGAAACTTCTTTCTGATCTGTGAATTCATCTCACAGAGTTACAAGCTATGCCTCAAGAAGCAGTTTGCTAACACTCTTTTCGTGGAATCTGCAAAGTGATATTTGGGAGCCTATAGGGGCCCATGGTGATAAAGGAAATGTCCTCACATAATAACTAAAGAGAAGCTTTCTGAGAAACTGCATTACCATGTGTGAATGCAACTCACAGAGTTACACGTTTCTCTTCAGTGATCAGTTTGTTAGCATAGTTTTCTGGAGATCTGCAATTAGATACTTCATAGCGCAATGAACATTACAGTGACAAAGGAAATATCCAGATGAAAACTAGAAAGAAGCTTTCTTAGAAACTTCTTGGTGATGTGTGAATTCATCTCACAGAGTTACACTTATGTTTCGTGGAGCAGTCCATTAACACTGTCGTTGAGGAAGCTGAGAAGGGCTTCCTTGGATCGCATTGAGGCCTACGCTGATAAAGGAAATTTCATCCGTTCAAAACGTGAAAGAAGCTTTCTGAGAAACTTCTTTCTGATCTGTGAATTCATCTCACAGAGTTACAAGCTATGCCTCAAGAAGCAGTTTGCTAACACTCTTTTCGTGGAATTTGCAAAGTGATATTTGGGAGCCTATTGGGGCCCATGTTGATAAAGGAAATATCCTCACATAATAACTAAAGAGAAGCTTTCTGAGAAACTGCATTGCCATGTGTGAATGCAACTCACAGAGTTACACGTTTCTCTTCAGTGATCAGTTTGTTAGCATAGTTTTCTGGAGATCTGCAATTAGATACTTCATAGCGCAATGAACATTACAGTGACAAAGGAAATATCCACAGTGAAAACTAGAAGGAAGCTTTCTTAGAAACTTCTTCTTGATGTGTGAATTCATCTCACAGAGTTACATTTATGTTTCGTGGAACAGTCCATTAACACTGTCTTTGGGGAAACTGAGAAGGGCTTCTTTGGACCACATTGAGGCCTACGCTGATAAAGGAAATTTCATCCGTTCAAAACGTGAAAGAAGCTTTCTGAGAAACTTCTTTCTGATCTGTGAGTTCATCTCACAGAGTTACCACCTCTGCCTCAAGAAGAAGTTTGCTAACACTCTTCTCGTCTAATCTGCAAAGTGATATTTGGGAGCCTATAGGGGCCCATGGTGATAAAGGAAATGTCCTCACATAATAACTAAAGAGAAGCTTTCTGAGAAACTGCATTACCATGTGTGAATGCAACTCACAGAGTTACACGTTTCTCTTCAGTGATCAGTTTGTTAGCATAGTTTTCTGGAGATCTGCAATTAGATACTTCATAGCGCAATGAACCTTACAGTGACAAAGGAAATATCCAGATGAAAACTAGAAAGAAGCTTTCTTAGAAACTTCTTGGTGATGTGTGAATTCATCTCACAGAGTTACACTTATGTTTCGTGGAGCAGTCCATTAACACTGTCTTTGGGGAAACTGAGAAGAGCTTCTTTGGATCACATTGAGGCCTACGCTGATAAAGGAAATTTCATCCATTCAAAACGTGAAAGAAGCTTTCTGAGAAACTTCTTTCTGATCTGTGAGTTCATCTCACCGAGTTCCAATCTCTGCCTCAAGAAGCAGTTTGCTAACACTCTTTTCGTGGAATCTGCAAAGTGATATTTGGTAGCCCATAGGGGCCCATGGTGGAAAAGGAAATGTCCTCACATAATAACTACAGAGAAACGTTCTGAGAGATTGCTTTCTGATGTGTGACATCATCACACAGAGTTCCACCCTTCCCTTCTTGGAACAGTTTGCTAACACTGTTCTCGTGGATTGTGCAAAGGTATATTTGGGAGCTCATTGAGGGCTAGGGTGAAAAAGGAATTATCCTCACATAATAACTAAAGAGAAGCTTTCTGAGAAACTGCATTGCCATGTGTGAATGCAACTCACAGAGTTACACGTTTCTCTTCAGTGATCAGTTTGTTAAAACAGTTTTCTGGAAATCTGCAATTTGGTATTGCATAGCGCAATGAACCTGACGGTGACAAAGGAAATATCCAGAGATGAAACCTAGAAAGAAGCTTTCTTAGAAACTTCTTGGTGATGTGTGAATTCATTTCACAGAGTTACACTTATGTGTCGTGGAGCAGTCCATTAACACTGTCTTTGAGGAAGCTGAGAAGGGCTTCCTTGGATCGCATTGAGGCCTACGCTGATAAAGGAAATTTCATCCGTTCAAAACGTGAAAGAAGCTTTCTGAGAAACTTCTTTCTGATCTGTGAATTCATCTCACAGAGTTACAAGCTATGCCTCAAGAAGCAGTTTGCTAACACTCTTTTCGTGGAATCTGCAAAGTGATATTTGGGAGCCTATTGGGGCCCATGGTGATAAAGGAAATATCCTCACATAATAACTAAAGAGAAGCTTTCTGAGAAACTGCATTGCCATGTGTGAATGCAACTCACAGAGTTACACGTTTCTCTTCAGTGATCAGTTTGTTGGCACAGTTTTCTGGAGATCTGCTATTAGATACTTCATAGCGCAATGAACATTACAGTGACAAAGGAAATATCCACAGTGAAAACTAGAAGGAAGCTTTCTTAGAAACTTCTTGTTGATGTGTGAATTCATCTCACAGAGTTACACTTATGTTTCGTGGAACAGTCCATTAACACTGTCTTTGGGGAAACTGAGAAGGGCTTCTTTGGACCACATTGAGGCTTACGCTGATAAAGGAAATTTCATCCATTCAAAACGTGAAAGAAGCTTTCTGAGAAACTTCTTTCTGATCTGTGAGTTCATCTCACAGAGTTACAACCTCTGCCTCAAGAAGAAGTTTGCTAACACTCTTCTCGTCTAATCTGCAAAGTGATATTTGGGAGCCTATAGGGGCCCATGGTGATAAAGGAAATGTCCTCACATAATAACTAAAGAGAAGCTTTCTGAGAAACTGCATTACCATGTGTGAATGCAACTCACAGAGTTACACGTTTCTCTTCAGTGATCAGTTTGTTAGCATAGTTTTCTGGAGATCTGCAATTAGATACTTCATAGCGCAATGAACATTACAGTGACAAAGGAAATATCCAGATGAAAACTAGAAAGAAGCTTTCTTAGAAACTTCTTGGTGATGTGTGAATTCATCTCACAGAGTTACACTTATGTTTCGTGGAGCAGTCCATTAACACTGTCTTTGGGGAAACTGAGAAGGGCTTCTTTGGATCACATTGAGGCCTACGCTGATAAAGGAAATTTCATCCGTTCAAAACGTGAAAGAAGCTTTCTGAGAAACTTCTTTATGATCTGTGAATTCATCTCACAGAGTTACAAGCTATGCCTCAAGAAGCAGTTTGCTAACACTCTTTTCGTGGAATTTGCAAAGTGATATTTGGGAGCCTATTGGGGCCCATGTTGATAAAGGAAATATCCTCACATAATAACTAAAGAGAAGCTTTCTGAGAAACTGCATTGCCATGTGTGAATGCAACTCACAGAGTTACACGTTTCTCTTCAGTGATCAGTTTGTTAGCATAGTTTTCTGGAGATCTGCAATTAGATACTTCATAGCGCAATGAACATTACAGTGACAAAGGAAATATCCACAGTGAAAACTAGAAGGAAGCTTTCTTAGAAACTTCTTGTTGATGTGTGAATTCATCTCACAGAGTTACACTTATGTTTCGTGGAACAGTCCATTAACACTGTCTTTGGGGAAACTGAGAAGGGCTTCTTTGGACCACATTGAGGCCTACGCTGATAAAGGAAATTTCATCCGTTCAAAACGTGAAAGAAGCTTTCTGAGAAACTTCTTTCTGATCTGTGAGTTCATCTCACAGAGTTACCACCTCTGCCTCAAGAAGAAGTTTGCTAACACTCTTCTCGTCTAATCTGCAAAGTGATATTTGGGAGCCTATAGGGGCCCATGGTGATAAAGGAAATGTCCTCACATAATAACTAAAGAGAAGCTTTCTGAGAAACTGCATTACCATGTGTGAATGCAACTCACAGAGTTACACGTTTCTCTTCAGTGATCAGTTTGTTAGCATAGTTTTCTGGAGATCTGCAATTAGATACTTCATAGCGCAATGAACCTTACAGTGACAAAGGAAATATCCAGATGAAAACTAGAAAGAAGCTTTCTTAGAAACTTCTTGGTGATGTGTGAATTCATCTCACAGAGTTACACTTATGTTTCGTGGAGCAGTCCATTAACACTGTCTTTGGGGAAACTGAGAAGAGCTTCTTTGGATCACATTGAGGCCTACGCTGATAAAGGAAATTTCATCCGTTCAAAACGTGAAAGAAGCTTTCTGAGAAACTTCTTTCTGATCTGTGAGTGCATCTCACCGAGTTCCAATCTCTGCCTCAAGAAGCAGTTTGCTAACACTCTTTTCGTGGAATCTGCAAAGTGATATTTGGTAGCCCACAGGGGCCCATGGTGGAAAAGGAAATGTCCTCACATAATAACTAAGGAGAAACGTTCTGAGAGATTGCTTTCTGATGTGTGACTTCATCACACAGAGTTCCACCCTTCCCTTCTTGGAACAGTTTGCTAACACTGTTCTCGTGGATTGTGCAAAGGTATATTTGGGAGCTCATTGAGGGCTAGGGTGAAAAAGGAATTATCCTCACATAATAACTAAAGAGAAGCTTTCTGAGAAACTGCATTGCAATTTGTGAATGCAACTCACAGAGTTACACGTTTCTCTTCAGTGATCAGTTTGTTAACACAGTTTTCTGGAAATCTGCAATTTGGTATTGCATAGCGCAATGAACCTGACGGTGACAAAGGAAATATCCAGAGATGAAACCTAGAAAGAAGCCTTCTTAGAAACTTCTTGGTGATGTGTGAATTCATCTCACAGAGTTACACTTATGTTTCGTGGAGCAGTCCATTAACACTGTCTTTGGGGAAACTGAGAAGGGCTTCTTTGGATCACATTGAGGCCTACGCTGAAAAGGAAATTTCATCCGTTCAAAACGTGAAAGAAGCTTTCTGAGAAACGTCTTTCTGATCTGTGAATTCATCTCACAGAGTTACAAGCTATGCCTCAAGAAGCAGTTTGCTAACACTCTTTTCGTGGAATCTGCAAAGTGATATTTGGGAGCCTATTGGGGCCCATGGTGATAAAGGAAATATCCTCACATAATAACTAAAGAGAAGCTTTCTGAGAAACTGCATTGCCATGTGTGAATGCAACTCACAGAGTTACGCCATTGTTTTTTGCAGCCGTTTCTTAGGACTGTTTCCGTGGATTCCGTGAAGTGATATTTCAGATAGCTTTGAAGAATAGAAGGAAAAAGAAATATCCTCCAAGAGAAAGCAGAACCAAGCTTTCTGAGAAACTGCTTTTTGATATGTGAATTCATTTCACAGTGTTCTATCACCCTTTCTCGGGGGAGTTTCCTAGCACTCATTTGAGGAATCTCAGATGTGATGTCTTGGATATCGTTGAATCGCATGCTGAATAAGGAACTCTCCTCAGAGAAACCTGCAGAGACGCCTTCTCAGAAACTTCTTTGTTGTGGGTGATTTCAGCCCACAGATGTCCATCATTGTTTCCACTGAGAAACTTGCTAGCAGAGTTTTCGCAGAATCTGCAATAGGACACACGGTGGCGCTCCAAGACCACAAATAACCTCGTCTTACTAAAGAAAGACGCTTTCTGAGAAACCGCTTTGTGATGTGTGAATTCAACTCACTAAGTTGCAGCTGTATTTCGTGGGGCCGTGGCCTAGCCCTATTTGTGTGGAATCTGAGAACAGATATTCCCGAACCCTTTGAAAACAATGGGGCCAAGGGAAACATCTTCCAATAAAAATGAGAAAGAAGCTTACTGAGAAACTTCTTTCTGATCTGTGAGTTCATCTCACAGAGTTACAATCTCTGCCTCAAGAAGCAGTTTGCTAACACTCTTTTCGTGGAATCTGCAAAGTGATATTTGGGATCCTATTCGGGCCCATGGTGATAAAGGAAATATCCTCACATAATAACTAAAGAGAAGCTTTCTGAGAAACTGCATTGCCATGTGTGAATGCAACTCACAGAGTTACACATTTCTCTTCAGTGATCAGTTTCTTGGCACAGTTTTCTGGAGATCTGCAATTAGATACTTCATAGCGCAATGAACATTACAGTGACAAAGGAAATATCCAGATGAAGACTAGAAAGAAGCTTTCTTAGAAACTTCTTGGTGATGTGTGAATTCATCTCACAGAGTTACACTTATGTTTCGTGGAGCAGTCCATTAACACTGTCTTTGGGGAAACTGAGAAGGGCTTCTTTGGATCACATTGAGGCCTACGCTGATAAAGGAAATTTCATCCGTTCAAAACGTGAAAGAAGCTTTCTGAGAAACTTCTTTCTGATCTGTGAGTTCATCTCACAGAGTTACAACCTCTGCCTCAAGAAGAAGTTTGCTAACACTCTTCTCGTCTAATCTGCAAAGTGATATTTGGGAGCCTATAAGGGCCCATGGTGATAAATGAAATGTCCTCACATAATAACTAAAGAGAAGCTTTCTGAGAAACTGCATTACCATGTGTGAATGCAACTCACAAAGTTACACGTTTCTCTTCAGTGATCAGTTTGTTAGCACAGTTTTCTGGAGATCTGCAATTAGATACTTCATAGCGCAATGAACATTACAGTGACAAAGGAAATATCCAGATGAAAACTAGAAAGAAGCTTTCTTAGAAACTTCTTGGTGATGTGTGAATTCATCTCACAGAGTTACACTTATGTTTCGTGGAGCAGTCCATTAACACTGTCTTTGGGGAAACTGAGAAGAGCTTCTTTGGATCACATTGAGGCCTACGCTGATAAAGGAAATTTCATCCGTTCAAAACGTGAAAGAAGCTTTCTGAGAAACTTCTTTCTGATCTGTGAGTTCATCTCACAGAGTTACAATCTCTGCCTCAAGAAGCAGTTTGCTAACACTCTTTTCGTGGAATCTGCAAAGTGATATTTGGGAGCCTATAGGGGCCCATGGTGATAAAGGAAATGTCCTCACATAATAACTAAAGAGAAGCTTTCTGAGAAACTGCATTACCATGTGTGAATGCAACTCACAGAGTTACACGTTTCTCTTCAGTGATCAGTTTGTTAGCATAGTTTTCTGGAGATCTGCAATTAGATACTTCATAGCGCAATGAACATTACAGTGACAAAGGAAATATCCAGATGAAAACTAGAAAGAAGCTTTCTTAGAAACTTCTTGGTGATGTGTGAATTCATCTCACAGAGTTACACTTATGTTTCGTGGAGCAGTCCATTAACACTGTCTTTGGGGAAACTGAGAAGGGCTTCTTTGGATCACACTGTGGCCTACGCTGATAAAGGAAATTTCATCCGTTCAAAACGTGAAAGAAGCTTTCTGAGAAACTTCTTTCTGATCTGTGAATTCATCTCACAGAGTTACAAGCTATGCCTCAAGAAGCAGTGCTAACACCCTTTTCGTGGAATCTGCAAAGTGATATTTGGGAGCCTATTGGGGCCCATGGTGATAAAGGAAATATCCTCACATAATAACTAAAGAGAAGCTTTCTGAGAAACTGCATTGCCATGTGTGAATGCAACTCACAGAGTTACACGTTTCTCTTCAGTGATCAGTTTCTTAGCACAGTTTTCTGGAGATCTGCAATTAGATACTTCATAGCGCAATGAACATTACAGTGACAATGGAAATATCCACAGTGAAAACAAGAAGGAAGCTTTCTTAGAAACTTCTTGTTGATGTGTGAATTCATCTCACAGAGTTACACTTATGTTTCGTGGAACAGTCCATTAACACTGTCTTTGGGGAAACTGAGAAGGGCTTCTTTGGACCACATTGAGGCCTACGCTGATAAAGGAAATTTCATCCATTCAAAACGTGAAAGAAGCTTTCTGAGAAACTTCTTTCTGATCTGTGAGTTCATCTCACAGAGTTACAGCCTCTGCCTCAAGAAGAAGTTTGCTAACACTCTTCTCGTCGAATCTGCAAAGTGATATTTGAGAGCCTATAGGGGCCCATGGTGATAAAGGAAATGTCCTCACATAATAACTAAAGAGAAGCTTTCTGAGAAACTGCATTACCATGTGTGAATGCAACTCACAAAGTTACACGTTCCTCTTCAGTGATCAGTTTGTTAGCACAGTTTTCTGGAGATCTGCAATTAGATACTTCATAGCACAATGAACATTACAGTGACAAAGGAAATATCCGGATGAAAACTAGAAAGAAGCTTTCTTAGAAACGTCTTGGTGATGTGTGAATTCATCTCACAGAGTTACACTTATGTTTCGTGGAGCAGTCCATTAACACTGTCTTTGGGGAAACTGAGAAGAGCTTCTTTGGATCACACTGAGGCCTACGCTGATAAAGGAAATTTCATCCGTTCAAAACGTGAAAGAAGCTTTCTGAGAAACTTCTTTCTGATCTGTGAGTTCATCTCACCGAGTTCCAATCTCTGCCTCAAGAAGCAGTTTGCTAACACTCTTTTCGTGGAATCTGCAAAGTGATATTTGGGAGCCTATAGGGGCCCATGGTGATAAAGGAAAGATCCTCACATAATAACTAAAGAGAAGCTTTCTGAGAAACTGCATTGCCATGTGTGAATGCAACTCACAGAGTTACACGTTTCTCTTCAGTGATCAGTTTGTTAGCATAGTTTTCTGGAGATCTGCAATTAGATACTTCATAGCGCAATGAACATTACAGTGACAAAGGAAATATCCAGATGAAAACTAGAAAGAAGCTTTCTTAGAAACTTCTTGGTGATGTGTGAATTCATCTCACAGAGTTACACTTATGTTTCGTGGAGCAGTCCATTAACACTGTCTTTGGGGAAACTGAGAAGGGCTTCTTTGGATCACATTGAGGCCTACGCTGATAAAGGAAATTTCATCCGTTCAAAACGTGAAAGAAGCTTTCTGAGAAACTTCTTTCTGATCTGTGAGTTCATCTCACAGAGTTACAATCTCTGCCTCTAGAAGAAGTTTGCTAACACTCTTCTCGTGGAATCTGCAAAGTGATATTTGGGAGCCTATAGTGGCCCATGGTGATAAAGGAAATATCCTCACATAATAACTAAAGAGAAGCTTTCTGAGAAACTGCATTGCCATGTGTGAATGCAACTCACAGAGTTACACGTTTCTCTTCAGTGATCAGTTTGTTAGCACAGTTTTCTGGAAATCTGCAATTAGATACTTCATAGCGCAATGAACATTACAGTGACAAAGGAAATATCCACAGATGAAAACTAGAAGGAAGCTTTCTTAGAAACATCTTGTTGATGTGTGAATTCATCTCACAGAGTTACACTTATGTTTCGTGGAGCAGTCCATTAACACTGTCTTTGGGGAAACTGAGAAGGGCTTCTTTGGATCACATTGAGGCCTACGCTGATAAAGGAAATTTCATCCGTTCAAAACGTGAAAGAAGCTTTCTGAGAAACTTCTTTCTGATCTGTGAGTTCATCTCACAGAGTTACAATCTCTGCCTCAAGAAGCAGTTTGCTAACACTCTTTTCGTGGAATCTGCAAAGTGATATTTGGCAGCCTATTGGGGCCCATGGTGATAAAGGAAATGTCCTCACATAATAACTAAAGAGAAGCTTTCTGAGAAACTGCATTACCGTGTGTGAATGCAACTCACAGAGTTACACGTTTCTCTTCAGTGATCAGTTTGTTAGCACAGTTTTCTGGAGATCTGCAATTAGATACTTCATAGCGCAATGAACATTACAGTGACAAAGGAAATATGCAGATGAAAACTAGAAAGAAGCTTTCTTAGAAACTTCTTGTTGATGTGTGAATTCATCTCACAGAGTTACACTTATGTTTCGTGGAACAGTCCATTAACACTGTCTTTGGGGAAACTGAGAAGGGCTTCTTTGGACCACATTGAGGCCTACGCTGATAAAGGAAATTTCATCCATTCAAAACGTGAAAGAAGCTTTCTGAGAAACTTCTTTCTGATCTGTGAGTTCATCTCACAGAGTTACAACCTCTGCCTCAAGAAGAAGTTTGCTAACACTCTTCTCGTCTAATCTGCAAAGTGATATTTGGGAGCCTATAGGGGCCCATGGTGATAAAGGAAATGTCCTCACATAATACCTAAAGAGAAGCTTTCTGACAAACTGCATTACCATGTGTGAATGCAACTCACAGAGTTACACGTTTCTCTTCAGTGATCAGTTTGTTAGCATAGTTTTCTTGTGATCTGCAATTATATACTTCATAGCGCAATGAACATTACAGTGACAAAGGAAATATCCAGATGAAAACTAGAAAGAAGCTTTCTTAGAAACTTGTTGGTGATGTGTGAATTCATCTCACAGAGTTACACTTATGTTTCGTGGAGCAGTCCATTAACACTGTCTTTGGGGAAACTGAGAAGGGCTTCTTTGGATCACATTGAGGCCTACGCTGATAAAGGAAATTTCATCCGTTCAAAACGTGAAAGAAGCTTTCTGAGAAACTTCTTTCTGATCGGTGAATTCATCTCACAGAGTTACAAGCTATGCCTCAAGAAGCAGTTTGCTAACACTCTTTTCGTGGAATCTGCAAAGTGATATTTGGGAGCCTATTGGGGCCCATGGTGATAAAGGAAATATCCTCACATAATAACTAAAGAGAAGCTTTCTGAGAAACTGCATTGCCATGTGTGACTGCAACTCACAGAGTTACACGTTTCTCTTCAGTGATCAGTTTCTTAGCACAGTTTTCTGGAGATCAGCAATTAGATACTTCATAGCGCAATGAACATTACAGTGACAAAGGAAATATCCACAGTGAAAACTAGAAGGAAGCTTTCTTAGAAACTTCTTGTTGATGTGTGAATTCATCTCACAGAGTTACACTTATGTTTCGTGGAACAGTCCATTAACACTGTCTTTGGGGAAACTGAGAAGGGCTTCTTTGGACCACATTGAGGCCTACGCTGATAAAGGAAATTTCATCCGTTCAAAACGTGAAAGAAGCTTTCTGAGAAACTTCTTTCTGATCTGTGAGTTCATCTCACAGAGTTACCACCTCTGCCTCAAGAAGAAGTTTGCTAACACTCTTCTCGTCTAATCTGCAAAGTGATATTTGGGAGCCTATAGGGGCCCATGGTGATAAAGGAAATGTCCTCACATAATAACTAAAGAGAAGCTTTCTGAGAAACTGCATTACCATGTGTGAATGCAACTCACAGAGTTACACGTTTCTCTTCAGTGATCAGTTTGTTAGCATAGTTTTCTGGAGATCTGCAATTAGATACTTCATAGCGCAATGAACATTACAGTGACAAAGGAAATATCCAGATGAAAACTAGAAAGAAGCTTTCTTAGAAACTTCTTGGTGATGTGTGAATTCATCTCACAGAGTTACACTTATGTTTCGTGGAGCAGTCCATTAACACTGTCTTTGGGGAAACTGAGAAGAGCTTCTTTGGATCACATTGAGGCCTACGCTGATAAAGGAAATTTCATCCGTTCAAAACGTGAAAGAAGCTTTCTGAGAAACTTCTTTCTGATCTGTGAGTTCATCTCACCGAGTTCCAATCTCTGCCTCAAGAAGCAGTTTGCTAACACTCTTTTCGTGGAATCTGCAAAGTGATATTTGGTAGCCCGTAGGGGCCCATGGTGGAAAAGGAAATGTCCTCACATAATAACTACAGAGAAACGTTCTGAGAGATTGCTTTCTGATGTGTGACTTCATCACACAGAGTTCCACCCTTCCCTTCTTGGAACAGTTTGCTAACACTGTTCTCGTGGATTGTGCAAAGGTATATTTGGGAGCTCATTGAGGGCTAGGGTGAAAAAGGAATTATCCTCACATAATAACTAAAGAGAAGCTTTCTGAGAAACTGCATTGCCATGTGTGAATACAACTCACAGAGTTACACGTTTCTCTTCAGTGATCAGTTTGTTAACACAGTTTTCTGGAAATCTGCAATTTGGTATTGCATAGCGCAATGAACCTGACGGTGACAAAGGAAATATCCAGAGATGAAACCTAGAAAGAAGCTTTCTTAGAAACTTCTTGGTGATGTGTGAATTCATCTCACAGAGTTACACTTATGTGTCGTGGAGCAGTCCATTAACACTGTCTTTGAGGAAGCTGAGAAGGGCTTCCTTGGATCGCATTGAGGCCTACGCTGATAAAGGAAATTTCATCCGTTCAAAACGTGAAAGAAGCTTTCTGAGAAACTTCTTTCTGATCTGTGAGTTCATCTAACAGAGTTACAATCTCTGCCTCAAGAAGCAGTTTGCTAACACTCTTTTCGTGGAATCTGCAAAGTGATATTTGGCAGCCTATTGGGGCCCATGGTGATAAAGGAAATATCCTCACATAATAACTAAAGAGAAGCATTCTGAGAAACTGCATTGCCATGTGTGAATGCAACTCACAGAGTTACACGTTTCTCTTCAGTGATCAGTTTGTTAGCATAGTTTTCTGGAGATCTACAATTAGATACTTCATAGCGCAATGAACATTACAGTGACAAAGGAAATATCCAGATGAAAACTAGAAAGAAGCTTTCTTAGAAACTTCTTGGTGATGTGTGAATTCATCTCACAGAGTTACACTTATGTTTCGTGGAGCAGTCCATTAACACTGTCTTTGGGGAAACTGAGAAGAGCTTCTTTGGATCACATTGAGGCCTACGCTGATAAAGGAAATTTCATCCGTTCAAAACGTGAAAGAAGCTTTCTGAGAAACTTCTTTCTGATCTGTGAGTTCATCTCACCGAGTTCCAATCTCTGCCTGAAGAAGCAGTTTGCTAACACTCTTTTCGTGGTATCTGCAAAGTGATATTTGGGAGCCTATAGAGGCCTATCGTGATAAAGGAAATATCCTCACATAATAACTAAAGAGAAGCTTTCTGAGAAACTGCATTGCCATGTGTGAATGCAACTCACAGAGTTACGCCATTGTTTTTTGCAGCCGTTTCTTAGGACTGTTTCCGTGGATTCCGTGAAGTGATATTTCAGATAGCTTTGAAGAATAGAAGGAAAAAGAAATATCCTCCAAGAGAAAGCAGAACCAAGCATTCTGAGAAACTGCTTTGTGATATGTGAATTCATTTCACAGTGTTCTATCACCCTTTCTCGGGGGAGTTTCCTAGCACTCATTTGAGGAATCTCAGATGTGATGTCTTGGATATCGTTGAATCGCATGCTGAATAAGGAACTATCCTCAGAGAAACCTGCAGAGACGCCTTCTCAGAAACTTCTTTGTTGTGGGTGATTTCAGCCCACAGATGTCCATCATTGTTTCCACTGAGAAACTTGCTAGCAGAGTTTTCGCAGAATCTGCAAGAGGACACACGGTGGCGATCCAAGACCACAAATAACCTCGTCTTACTAAAGAAAGACGCTTTCTGAGAAACCGCTTTGTGATGTGTGAATTCAACTCACTAAGTTGCAGCTGTATTTCGTGGGGCCGTGGCCTAGCCCTATTTGTGTGGAATCTGAGAACAGATATTCCCGAACCCTTTGAAAACAATGGGGCCAAGGGAAACATCTTCCAATAAAAATGAGAAAGAAGCTTACTGAGAAACTTCTTTCTGATCTGTGAGTTCATCTCACAGAGTTACAATCTCTGCCTCAAGAAGCAGTTTGCTAACACTCTTTTCGTGGAATCTGCAAAGTGATATTTGGGAGCCTATTGGGGCCCATGGTGATAAAGGAAATATCCTCACATAATAACTAAAGAGAAGCTTTCTGAGAAACTGCATTGCCATGTGTGAATGCAACTCACAGAGTTACACGTTTCTCTTCAGTGATCAGTTTCTTAGCACAGTTTTCTGGAGATCTGCAATTAGATACTTCATAGCGCAATGAACATTACAGTGACAAAGGAAATATCCAGATGAAAACTAGAAAGAAGCTTTCTTAGAAACTTCTTGGTGATGTGTGAATTCATCTCACAGAGTTACACTTATGTTTCGTGGAGCAGTCCATTAACACTGTCTTTGGGGAAACTGAGAAGAGCTTCTTTGGATCACATTGAGGCCTACGCTGATAAAGGAAATTTCATCCGTTCAAAACGTGAAAGAAGCTTTCTGAGAAACTTCTTTCTGATTTGTGAATTCATCTCACAGAGTTACAAGCTATGCCTCAAGAAGCAGTTTGCTAACACTCTTTTCGTGGAATCTGCAAAGTGATATTTGGGAGCCTATTGGGGCCCATGGTGATAAAGGAAATATCCTAACATAATAATTAAAGAGAAGCTTTCTGAGAAACTGCATGGCCATGTGTGAATGCAACTCACAGAGTTACACGTTTCTCTTCAGTGATCAGTTTCTTAGCACAGTTTTCTGGAGATCTGCAATTAGATACTTCATAGCGCAATGAACATTACAGTGACAAAGGAAATATCCAGATGAAAACTAGAAAGAAGCTTTCTTAGAAACTTCTTGGTGATGTGTGGATTCATCTCACAGAGTTACACTTATGTTTCGTGGAGCAGTCCATTAACACTGTCTTTGGGGAAACTGAGAAGAGCTTCTTTGGATCACATTGAGGCCTACGCTGATAAAGGAATTTTCATCCGTTCAAAACGTGAAAGAAGCTTTCTGAGAAACTTCTTTCTGATCTGTGAGTTCATCTCACAGAGTTACAACCTCTGCCTCTAGAAGAAGTTTGCTAACACTCTTCTCGTGGAATCTGCAAAGTGATATTTGGGAGCCTATAGGGGCCCATGGTGATAAAGGAAATATCCTCACATAATAACTAAAGAGAAGCTTTCTGAGAAACTGCATTGCCATGTGTGAATGCAACTCACAGAGTTACACGTTTCTCTTCAGTGATCAGTTTGTTAGCACAGTTTTCTGGAAATCTGCAATTAGATACTTCATAGCGCAATGAACATTACAGTGACAAAGGAAATATCCACAGATGAAAACTAGAAGGAAGCTTTCTTAGAAACTTCTTGTTGATGTGTGAATTCATCTCACAGAGTTACACTTATGTTTCGTGGAGCAGTCCATTAACACTGTCTTTGGGGAAACTGAGAAGGGCTTCTTTGGATCACATTGAGGCCTACGCTGATAAAGGAAATTTCATCCATTCAAAACGTGAAAGAAGCTTTCTGAGAAACTTCTTTCTGATCTGTGAGTTCATCTCACAGAGTTACAACCTCTGCCTCAAGAAGAAGTTTGCTAACACTCTTCTCGTCGAATCTGCAAAGTGATATTTGAGAGCCTATAGGGGCCCATGGTGATAAAGGAAATGTCCTCACATAATAACTAAAGAGAAGCTTTCTGAGAAACTGCATTACCATGTGTGAATGCAACTCACAAAGTTACACGTTCCTCTTCAGTGATCAGTTTGTTAGCACAGTTTTCTGGAGATCTGCAATTAGATACTACATAGCGCAATGAACATTACAGTGACAAAGGAAATATCCACAGTGAAAACTAGAAGGAAGCTTTCTTAGAAACTTCTTGTTGATGTGTGAATTCATCTCACAGAGTTACACTTATGTTTCGTGGAACAGTCCATTAACACTGTCTTTGGGGAAACTGAGAAGGGCTTCTTTGGTTCACATTGAGGTCTACGCTGATAAAGGAAATTTCATCCGTTCAAAACGTGAAAGAAGCTTTCTGAGAAACTTCTTTCTGATCTGTTAGTTCATCTCACAGAGTTACAATCTCTGCCTCAAGAAGAAGTTTGCTAACACTCTTCTCGTCTAATCTGCAAAGTGATATTTGGCAGCCTATTGGGGCCCATGGTGATAAAGGAAATGTCCTCACATAATAACTAAAGAGAAGCTTTCTGAGAAACTGCATTACCGTGTGTGAATGCAACTCACAGAGTTACACGTTTCTCTTCAGTGATCAGTTTGTTAGCACAGTTTTCTGGAGATCTGCAATTAGATACTTCATAGCGCAATGAACATTACAGTGACAAAGGAAATATGCAGATGAAAACTAGAAAGAAGCTTTCTTAGAAACTTCTTGTTGATGTGTGAATTCATCTCACAGAGTTACACTTATGTTTCGTGGAACAGTCCATTAACACTGTCTTTGGGGAAACTGAGAAGGGCTTCTTTGGACCACATTGAGGCCTACGCTGATAAAGGAAATTTCATCCATTCAAAACGTGAAAGAAGCTTTCTGAGAAACTTCTTTCTGATCTGTGAGTTCATCTCACAGAGTTACAACCTCTGCCTCAAGAAGAAGTTTGCTAACACTCTTCTCGTCTAATCTGCAAAGTGATATTTGGGAGCCTATAGGGGCCCATGGTGATAAAGGAAATGTCCTCACATAATACCTAAAGAGAAGCTTTCTGACAAACTGCATTACCATGTGTGAATGCAACTCACAGAGTTACACGTTTCTCTTCAGTGATCAGTTTGTTAGCATAGTTTTCTTGTGATCTGCAATTATATACTTCATAGCGCAATGAACATTACAGTGACAAAGGAAATATCCAGATGAAAACTAGAAAGAAGCTTTCTTAGAAACTTGTTGGTGATGTGTGAATTCATCTCACAGAGTTACACTTATGTTTCGTGGAGCAGTCCATTAACACTGTCTTTGGGGAAACTGAGAAGGGCTTCTTTGGATCACATTGAGGCCTACGCTGATAAAGGAAATTTCATCCGTTCAAAACGTGAAAGAAGCTTTCTGAGAAACTTCTTTCTGATCGGTGAATTCATCTCACAGAGTTACAAGCTATGCCTCAAGAAGCAGTTTGCTAACACTCTTTTCGTGGAATCTGCAAAGTGATATTTGGGAGCCTATTGGGGCCCATGGTGATAAAGGAAATATCCTCACATAATAACTAAAGAGAAGCTTTCTGAGAAACTGCATTGCCATGTGTGACTGCAACTCACAGAGTTACACGTTTCTCTTCAGTGATCAGTTTCTTAGCACAGTTTTCTGGAGATCAGCAATTAGATACTTCATAGCGCAATGAACATTACAGTGACAAAGGAAATATCCACAGTGAAAACTAGAAGGAAGCTTTCTTAGAAACTTCTTGTTGATGTGTGAATTCATCTCACAGAGTTACACTTATGTTTCGTGGAACAGTCCATTAACACTGTCTTTGGGGAAACTGAGAAGGGCTTCTTTGGACCACATTGAGGCCTACGCTGATAAAGGAAATTTCATCCGTTCAAAACGTGAAAGAAGCTTTCTGAGAAACTTCTTTCTGATCTGTGAGTTCATCTCACAGAGTTACCACCTCTGCCTCAAGAAGAAGTTTGCTAACACTCTTCTCGTCTAATCTGCAAAGTGATATTTGGGAGCCTATAGGGGCCCATGGTGATAAAGGAAATGTCCTCACATAATAACTAAAGAGAAGCTTTCTGAGAAACTGCATTACCATGTGTGAATGCAACTCACAGAGTTACACGTTTCTCTTCAGTGATCAGTTTGTTAGCATAGTTTTCTGGAGATCTGCAATTAGATACTTCATAGCGCAATGAACATTACAGTGACAAAGGAAATATCCAGATGAAAACTAGAAAGAAGCTTTCTTAGAAACTTCTTGGTGATGTGTGAATTCATCTCACAGAGTTACACTTATGTTTCGTGGAGCAGTCCATTAACACTGTCTTTGGGGAAACTGAGAAGAGCTTCTTTGGATCACATTGAGGCCTACGCTGATAAAGGAAATTTCATCCGTTCAAAACGTGAAAGAAGCTTTCTGAGAAACTTCTTTCTGATCTGTGAGTTCATCTCACCGAGTTCCAATCTCTGCCTCAAGAAGCAGTTTGCTAACACTCTTTTCGTGGAATCTGCAAAGTGATATTTGGTAGCCCGTAGGGGCCCATGGTGGAAAAGGAAATGTCCTCACATAATAACTACAGAGAAACGTTCTGAGAGATTGCTTTCTGATGTGTGACTTCATCACACAGAGTTCCACCCTTCCCTTCTTGGAACAGTTTGCTAACACTGTTCTCGTGGATTGTGCAAAGGTATATTTGGGAGCTCATTGAGGGCTAGGGTGAAAAAGGAATTATCCTCACATAATAACTAAAGAGAAGCTTTCTGAGAAACTGCATTGCCATGTGTGAATACAACTCACAGAGTTACACGTTTCTCTTCAGTGATCAGTTTGTTAACACAGTTTTCTGGAAATCTGCAATTTGGTATTGCATAGCGCAATGAACCTGACGGTGACAAAGGAAATATCCAGAGATGAAACCTAGAAAGAAGCTTTCTTAGAAACTTCTTGGTGATGTGTGAATTCATCTCACAGAGTTACACTTATGTGTCGTGGAGCAGTCCATTAACACTGTCTTTGAGGAAGCTGAGAAGGGCTTCCTTGGATCGCATTGAGGCCTACGCTGATAAAGGAAATTTCATCCGTTCAAAACGTGAAAGAAGCTTTCTGAGAAACTTCTTTCTGATCTGTGAGTTCATCTAACAGAGTTACAATCTCTGCCTCAAGAAGCAGTTTGCTAACACTCTTTTCGTGGAATCTGCAAAGTGATATTTGGCAGCCTATTGGGGCCCATGGTGATAAAGGAAATATCCTCACATAATAACTAAAGAGAAGCATTCTGAGAAACTGCATTGCCATGTGTGAATGCAACTCACAGAGTTACACGTTTCTCTTCAGTGATCAGTTTGTTAGCATAGTTTTCTGGAGATCTACAATTAGATACTTCATAGCGCAATGAACATTACAGTGACAAAGGAAATATCCAGATGAAAACTAGAAAGAAGCTTTCTTAGAAACTTCTTGGTGATGTGTGAATTCATCTCACAGAGTTACACTTATGTTTCGTGGAGCAGTCCATTAACACTGTCTTTGGGGAAACTGAGAAGAGCTTCTTTGGATCACATTGAGGCCTACGCTGATAAAGGAAATTTCATCCGTTCAAAACGTGAAAGAAGCTTTCTGAGAAACTTCTTTCTGATCTGTGAGTTCATCTCACCGAGTTCCAATCTCTGCCTGAAGAAGCAGTTTGCTAACACTCTTTTCGTGGTATCTGCAAAGTGATATTTGGGAGCCTATAGAGGCCTATCGTGATAAAGGAAATATCCTCACATAATAACTAAAGAGAAGCTTTCTGAGAAACTGCATTGCCATGTGTGAATGCAACTCACAGAGTTACGCCATTGTTTTTTGCAGCCGTTTCTTAGGACTGTTTCCGTGGATTCCGTGAAGTGATATTTCAGATAGCTTTGAAGAATAGAAGGAAAAAGAAATATCCTCCAAGAGAAAGCAGAACCAAGCATTCTGAGAAACTGCTTTGTGATATGTGAATTCATTTCACAGTGTTCTATCACCCTTTCTCGGGGGAGTTTCCTAGCACTCATTTGAGGAATCTCAGATGTGATGTCTTGGATATCGTTGAATCGCATGCTGAATAAGGAACTATCCTCAGAGAAACCTGCAGAGACGCCTTCTCAGAAACTTCTTTGTTGTGGGTGATTTCAGCCCACAGATGTCCATCATTGTTTCCACTGAGAAACTTGCTAGCAGAGTTTTCGCAGAATCTGCAAGAGGACACACGGTGGCGATCCAAGACCACAAATAACCTCGTCTTACTAAAGAAAGACGCTTTCTGAGAAACCGCTTTGTGATGTGTGAATTCAACTCACTAAGTTGCAGCTGTATTTCGTGGGGCCGTGGCCTAGCCCTATTTGTGTGGAATCTGAGAACAGATATTCCCGAACCCTTTGAAAACAATGGGGCCAAGGGAAACATCTTCCAATAAAAATGAGAAAGAAGCTTACTGAGAAACTTCTTTCTGATCTGTGAGTTCATCTCACAGAGTTACAATCTCTGCCTCAAGAAGCAGTTTGCTAACACTCTTTTCGTGGAATCTGCAAAGTGATATTTGGGAGCCTATTGGGGCCCATGGTGATAAAGGAAATATCCTCACATAATAACTAAAGAGAAGCTTTCTGAGAAACTGCATTGCCATGTGTGAATGCAACTCACAGAGTTACACGTTTCTCTTCAGTGATCAGTTTCTTAGCACAGTTTTCTGGAGATCTGCAATTAGATACTTCATAGCGCAATGAACATTACAGTGACAAAGGAAATATCCAGATGAAAACTAGAAAGAAGCTTTCTTAGAAACTTCTTGGTGATGTGTGAATTCATCTCACAGAGTTACACTTATGTTTCGTGGAGCAGTCCATTAACACTGTCTTTGGGGAAACTGAGAAGAGCTTCTTTGGATCACATTGAGGCCTACGCTGATAAAGGAAATTTCATCCGTTCAAAACGTGAAAGAAGCTTTCTGAGAAACTTCTTTCTGATTTGTGAATTCATCTCACAGAGTTACAAGCTATGCCTCAAGAAGCAGTTTGCTAACACTCTTTTCGTGGAATCTGCAAAGTGATATTTGGGAGCCTATTGGGGCCCATGGTGATAAAGGAAATATCCTAACATAATAATTAAAGAGAAGCTTTCTGAGAAACTGCATGGCCATGTGTGAATGCAACTCACAGAGTTACACGTTTCTCTTCAGTGATCAGTTTCTTAGCACAGTTTTCTGGAGATCTGCAATTAGATACTTCATAGCGCAATGAACATTACAGTGACAAAGGAAATATCCAGATGAAAACTAGAAAGAAGCTTTCTTAGAAACTTCTTGGTGATGTGTGGATTCATCTCACAGAGTTACACTTATGTTTCGTGGAGCAGTCCATTAACACTGTCTTTGGGGAAACTGAGAAGAGCTTCTTTGGATCACATTGAGGCCTACGCTGATAAAGGAATTTTCATCCGTTCAAAACGTGAAAGAAGCTTTCTGAGAAACTTCTTTCTGATCTGTGAGTTCATCTCACAGAGTTACAACCTCTGCCTCTAGAAGAAGTTTGCTAACACTCTTCTCGTGGAATCTGCAAAGTGATATTTGGGAGCCTATAGGGGCCCATGGTGATAAAGGAAATATCCTCACATAATAACTAAAGAGAAGCTTTCTGAGAAACTGCATTGCCATGTGTGAATGCAACTCACAGAGTTACACGTTTCTCTTCAGTGATCAGTTTGTTAGCACAGTTTTCTGGAAATCTGCAATTAGATACTTCATAGCGCAATGAACATTACAGTGACAAAGGAAATATCCACAGATGAAAACTAGAAGGAAGCTTTCTTAGAAACTTCTTGTTGATGTGTGAATTCATCTCACAGAGTTACACTTATGTTTCGTGGAGCAGTCCATTAACACTGTCTTTGGGGAAACTGAGAAGGGCTTCTTTGGATCACATTGAGGCCTACGCTGATAAAGGAAATTTCATCCATTCAAAACGTGAAAGAAGCTTTCTGAGAAACTTCTTTCTGATCTGTGAGTTCATCTCACAGAGTTACAACCTCTGCCTCAAGAAGAAGTTTGCTAACACTCTTCTCGTCGAATCTGCAAAGTGATATTTGAGAGCCTATAGGGGCCCATGGTGATAAAGGAAATGTCCTCACATAATAACTAAAGAGAAGCTTTCTGAGAAACTGCATTACCATGTGTGAATGCAACTCACAAAGTTACACGTTCCTCTTCAGTGATCAGTTTGTTAGCACAGTTTTCTGGAGATCTGCAATTAGATACTACATAGCGCAATGAACATTACAGTGACAAAGGAAATATCCACAGTGAAAACTAGAAGGAAGCTTTCTTAGAAACTTCTTGTTGATGTGTGAATTCATCTCACAGAGTTACACTTATGTTTCGTGGAACAGTCCATTAACACTGTCTTTGGGGAAACTGAGAAGGGCTTCTTTGGTTCACATTGAGGTCTACGCTGATAAAGGAAATTTCATCCGTTCAAAACGTGAAAGAAGCTTTCTGAGAAACTTCTTTCTGATCTGTTAGTTCATCTCACAGAGTTACAATCTCTGCCTCAAGAAGAAGTTTGCTAACACTCTTCTCGTCTAATCTGCAAAGTGATATTTGGGAGCCTATAGGGGCCCATGGTGATAAAGGAAATGTCCTCACATAATAACTAAAGAGAAGCTTTCTGAGAAACTGCATTACCATGTGTGAATGCAACTCACAGAGTTACACGTTTCTCTTCAGTGATCAGTTTGTTAGCATAGTTTTCTGGAGATCTGCAATTAGATACTTCATAGCGCAATGAACATTACAGTGACAAAGGAAATATCCAGATGAAAACTAGAAAGAAGCTTTCTTAGAAACTTCTTGGTGTTGTGTGAATTCATCTCACAGAGTTACACTTATGTTTCGTGGAGCAGTCCATTAACACTGTCTTTGGGGAAACTGAGAAGAGCTTCTTTGGATCACATTGAGGCCTACGCTGATAAAGGGAATTTCATCCGTTCAAAACGTGAAAGAAGCTTTCTGAGAAACTTCTTTCTGATCTGTGAGTTCATCTCACCGAGTTCCAATCTCTGCCTCAAGAAGCAGTTTGCTAACACTCTTTTCGTGGAATCTGCAAAGTGATATTTGGGAGCCTATAGGGGCCCATGGTGATAAAGGAAATATCCTCACATAATAACTAAAGAGAAGCTTTCTGAGAAACTGCATTGCCATGTGTGAATGCAACTCACAGAGTACACGTTTCTCTTCAGTGATCAGTTTGTTAGCACAGTTTTCTGGAAATCTGCAATTAGATACTTCATAGCGCAATGAACATTACAGTGACAAAGGAAATATCCACAGTGAAAACTAGAAGGAAGCTTTCTTAGAAATTTCTTGTTGATGTGTGAATTCATCTCACAGAGTTACACTTATGTTTCGTGGAACAGTCCTTTAACACTGTCTTTGGGGAAACTGAGAAGGGCTTCTCTGGATCACATTGAGGCCTACGCTGATAAAGGAAATTTCATCCATTTAAAACGTGAAAGAAGCTTTCTGAGAAACTTCTTTCTGATCTGTGAGTTCATCTCACAGAGTTACAACCTCTGCCTCAAGAAGAAGTTTGCTAACACTCTTCTCGTCGAATCTGCAAAGTGATATTTGAGAGCCTATAGGGGCCCATGGTGATAAAGGAAATGTCCTCACATAATAACTAAAGAGAAGCTTTCTGAGAAACTGCATTACCATGTGTGAATGCAACTCACAGAGTTACACGTTTCTCTTCAGTGATCAGTTTGTTAGCATAGTTTTCTGGAGATCTGCAATTAGATACTTCATAGCGCAATGAACATTACAGTGACAAAGGAAATATCCAGATGAAAACTAGAAAGAAGCTTTCTTAGAAACTTCTTGGTGATGTGTGAATTCATCTCACAGAGTTACACTTATGTTTCGTGGAGCAGTCCATTAACACTGTCTTTGGGGAAACTGAGAAGAGCTTCTTTGGATCACATTGAGGCCTACGCTGATAAAGGAAATTTCATCCGTTCAAAACGTGAAAGAAGCTTTCTGAGAAACTTCTTTCTGATCTGTGAGTTCATCTCACCGAGTTCCAATCTCTGCCTCAAGAAGCAGTTTGCTAACACTCTATTCGTGGAATCTGCAAAGTGATATTTGGGAGCCTATAGGGGCCCATGGTGAGAAAGGAAATATCCTCACATAATAACTAAAGAGAAGCTTTCTGAGAAACTGCATTGCCATGTGTGAATGCAACTCACAGAGTTACGCCATTGTTTTTTGCAGCCGTTTCTTAGGACTGTTTCCGTGGATTCCGAGAAGTGATATTTCAGATAGCTTTGAAGAATAGAAGGAAAAAGAAATATCCTCCAAGAGAAAGCAGAACCAAGCTTTCTGGGAAACTGCTTTGTGATATGTGAATTCATTTCACAGTGTTCTATCACCCTTTCTCGGGGGAGTTTCCTAGCACTCATTTGAGGAATCTCAGATGTGATGTCTTGGATATCGTTGAATCGCATGCTGAATAAGGAACTATCCTCAGAGAAACCTGCAGAGACGCCTTCTCACAAACTTCTTTGTTGTGGGTGATTTCAGCCCACAGATGTCCATCATTGTTTCCACTGAGAAACTTGCTAGCAGAGTTTTCGCAGAATCTGCAATAGGACACACGGTGGCGCTCCAAGACCACAAATAACCTCGTCTTACTAAAGAAAGGCGCTTTCTGAGAAACCGTTTTGTGATGTGTGAATTCAACTCACTAAGTTGCAGCTGTATTTCATGGGGCCGTGGCCTAGCCCTATTTGTGTGGAATCTGAGAACAGATATTCCCGAACCCTTTGAAAACAATGGGGCCAATGGAAACATCTTCCAATAAAAATGAGAAAGAAGCTTACTGAGAAACTTCTTTCTGATCTGTGAGTTCATCTCACAGAGTTACAATCTCTGCCTCAAGAAGCAGTTTGCTAACACTCTTTTCGGGGAAACTGCAAAGTGATATTTGGGAGCCTATTGGGGCCCATGGTGATAAAGGAAATATCCTCACATAATAACTAAAGAGAAGCTTTCTGAGAAACTGCATTGCCATGTGTGAATGCAACTCACAGAGTTACACGTTTCTCTTCAGTGATCAGTTTGTTAGCATAGTTTTCTGGAGATCTGCAATTAGATACTTCATAGCGCAGTGAACATTACAGTGACAAAGGAAATATCCAGATGAAAACTAGAAAGAAGCTTTCTTAGAAACTTCTTGGTGATGTGTGAATTCATCTCACAGAGTTACACTTATGTTTCGTGGAGCAGTCCATTAACACTGTCTTTGGGGAAACTGAGAAGAGCTTCTTTGGATCACATTGAGGCCTACGCTGATAAAGGAAATTTCATCCGTTCAAAACGTGAAAGAAGCGTTCTGAGAAACTTCTTTCTGATCTGTGAGTTCATCTCACCGAGTTCCAATCTCTGCCTCAAGAAGCAGTTTGCTAACACTCTTTTCGTGGAATCTGCAAAGTGATATTTGGTAGCCCATAGGAGCCCATGGTGGAAAAGGAAATGTCCTCACATAATAACTACAGAGAAACGTTCTGAGAGATTGCTTTCTGATGTGTGACTTCATGACACAGAGTTCCACCCTTCCCTTCTTGGAACAGTTTGCAAACACTGTTCTCGTGGATTGTGCAAAGGTATATTTGGGAGCTCATTGAGGGCTAGGGTGAAAAAGGAATTATCCTCACATAATAACTAAAGAGAAGCTTTCTGAGAAACTGCATTGCCATGTGTGAATGCAACTCACAGAGTTACACGTTTCTCTTCAGTGATCAGTTTGTTAACACAGTTTCCTGGAAATCTGCAATTTGGTATTGCATAGCGCAATGAACCTGACGGTGACAAAGGAAATATCCATAGATGAAACCTAGAAAGAAGCTTTCTTAGAAACTTCTTGGTGATGTGTGAATTCATCTCACAGAGTTACACTTATGTGTCGTGGAGCAGTCCATTAACACTGTCTTTGAGGAAGCTGAGAAGGGCTTCCTTGGATCGCATTGAGGCCTACGCTGATAAAGGAAATTTCATCCGTTAAAACGTGAAAGAAGCTATCTGAGAAACTTCTTTCTGATCTGTGAATTCATCTCACAGAGTTACAATCTCTGCCTCAAGAAGCAGTTTGCTAACACTCTTTTCGTGGAATCTGCAAAGTGATATTTGGGAGCCTATTGGGGCCCATGGTGATAAAGGAAATATCCTCACATAATAACTAAAGAGAAGCTTTCTGAGAAACTGCATTGCCATGTGTGAATGCAACTCACAGAGTTACACGTTTCTCTTCAGTGATCAGTTTGTTAGCATAGTTTTCTGGAGATCTGCAATTAGATACTTCATAGCGCAATGAACATTACAGTGACAAAGGAAATATCCAGAGATGAAAACTAGAAAGAAGCTTTCATAGAAACTTCTTGGTGATGTGTGAATTCATCTCACAGAGTTACACTTATGTTTCGTGGAGCAGTCCATTAACACTGTCGTTGGGGAAACTGAGAAGAGCTTCTTTGGATCACATTGAGGCCTACGCTGATAAAGGAAATTTCATCCGTTCAAAACGTGAAAGAAGCTTTCTGAGAAACTTCTTTCTGATCTGAGAGTTCATCTCACAGAGTTACAACCTCTGCCTCTAGAAGAAGTTTGCTAACACTCTTCTCGTGGAATCCGCAAAGTGATATTTGGGAGCCTATAGGGGCCCATGGTGATAAAGGAAATATCCTCACATAATAACTAAAGAGAAGCTTTCTGAGAAACTGCATTGCCATGTGTGAATGCAACTCACAGAGTTACACGTTTCTCTTCAGTGATCAGTTTGTTAGCACAGTTTTCTGGAAATCTGCAATTAGATACTTCATAGCGCAATGAACATTACAGTGACAAAGGAAATATCCACAGATGAAAACTAGAAGGAAGCTTTCTTAGAAACTTCTTGTTGATGTGTGAATTCATCTCACAGAGTTACACTTATGTTTCGTGGAGCAGTCCATTAACACTGTCTTTGGGGAAACTGAGAAGGGCTTCTTTGGATCACATTGAGGCCTACGCTGATAAAGGAAATTTCATCCATTCAAAACGTGAAAGAAGCTTTCTGAGAAACTTCTTTCTGATCTGTGAGTTCATCTCACAGAGTTACAACCTCTGCCTCAAGAAGAAGTTTGCTAACACTCTTCTCGTCGAATCTGCAAAGTGATATTTGAGAGCCTATAGGGGCCCATGGTGATAAAGGAAATGTCCTCACATAATAACTAAAGAGAAGCTTTCTGAGAAACTGCATTACCATGTGTGAATGCAACTCACAAAGTTACACGTTCCTCTTCAGTGATCAGTTTGTTAGCACAGTTTTCTGGAGATCTGCAATTAGATACTTCATAGCGCAATGAACATTACAGTGACAAAGGAAATATCCACAGTGAAAACTAGAAGGAAGCTTTCTTAGAAACTTCTTGTTGATGTGTGAATTCATCTCACAGAGTTACACTTATGTTTCGTGGAACAGTCCATTAACACTGTCTTTGGGGAAACTGAGAAGGGCTTCTTTGGACCACATTGAGGTCTACGCTGATAAAGGAAATTTCATCCGTTCAAAACGTGAAAGAAGCTTTCTGAGAAACTTCTTTCTGATCTGTGAGTTCATCTCACAGAGTTACAACCTCTGCCTCAAGAAGAAGTTTGCTAACACTCTTCTCGTCGTATCTGCAAAGTGATATTTGGGAGCCTATAGGGGCCCATGGTGATAAAGGAAATGTCCTCACATAATAACTAAAGAGAAGCTTTCTGAGAAACTGCATTACCATGTGTGAATGCAACTCACAGTGTTACACGTTTCTCTTCAGTGATCAGTTTGTTAGCACAGTTTTCTGGAAATCTGCAATTAGATACTTCATAGCGCAATGAACATTACAGTGACAAAGGAAATATCCACAGTGAAAACTAGAAGGAAGCTTTCTTAGAAATTTCTTGTTGATGTGTGAATTCATCTCACAGAGTTACACTTATGTTTCGTGGAACAGTCCATTAACACTGTCTTTGGGGAAACTGAGAAGGGCTTCTCTGGATCACATTGAGGCCTACGCTGATAAAGGAAATTTCATCCATTTAAAACGTGAAAGAAGCTTTCTGAGAAACTTCTTTCTGATCTGTGAGTTCATCTCACAGAGTTACAACCTCTGCCTCAAGAAGAAGTTTGCTAACACTCTTCTCGTCTAATCTGCAAAGTGATATTTGGGAGCCTATAAGGGCCCATGGTGATAAAGGAAATGTCCTCACATAATAACTAAAGAGAAGCTTTCTGAGAAACTGCATTACCATGTGTGAATGCAACTCACAGAGTTACACGTTTCTCTTCAGTGTTCAGTTTGTTAGCATAGTTTAATGGAGATCTGCAATTAGATACTTCATAGCGCAATGAACATTACAGTGACAAAGGAAATATCCAGATGAAAACTAGAAAGAAGCTTTCTTAGAAACTTCTTGGTGATGTGTGAATTCATCTCACAGAGTTACACTTATGTTTCGTGGAGCAGTCCATTAACACTGTCTTTGGGGAAACTGAGAAGGGCTTCTTTGGATCACATTGAGGCCTACGCTGATAAAGGAAATTTCATCCGTTCAAAACGTGAAAGAAGCTTTCTGAGAAAATTCTTTCTGATCTGTGAGTTCATCTCACCGAGTTCCAATCTCTGCCTCAAGAAGCAGTTTGCTAACACTCTTTTCGTGGAATCTGCAAAGTGATATTTGGTAGCCCATAGGAGCCCATGGTGGAAAAGGAAATGTCCTCACATAATAACTACAGAGAAACGTTCTGAGAGATTGCTTTCTGATGTGTGACTTCATCACACAGAGTTCCACCCTTCCCTTCTTGGAACAGTTTGCTAACACTGTTCTCGTGGATTGTGCAAAGGTATATTTGGGAGCTCATTGAGGGCTAGGGTGAAAAAGGAATTATCCTCACATAATAACTAAAGAGAAGCTTTCTGAGAAACTGCTTTGCCATGTGTGAATGCAACTCACAGAGTTACACGTTTCTCTTCAGTGATCAGTTTGTTAACACAGTTTTCTGGAAATCTGCAATTTGGTATTGCATAGCGCAATGAACCTGACGGTGACAAAGGAAATATCCAGAGATGAAACCTAGAAAGAAGCTTTCTTAGAAACTTCTTGGTGATGTGTGAATTCATCTCACAGAGTTACACTTATGTGTCGTGGAGCAGTCCATTAACACTGTCTTTGAGGAAGCTGAGAAGGGCTTCCTTGGATCGCATTGAGGCCTACGCTGATAAAGGAAATTTCATCCGTTCAAAACGTGAAAGAAGCTTTCTGAGAAACTTCTTTCTGATCTGTGAATTCATCTCACAGAGTTACAAGCTATGCCTCAAGAAGCAGTTTGCTAACACTCTTTTCGTGGAATCTGCAAAGTGATATTTGGGAGCCTATTGGGGCCCATGGTGATAAAGGAAATATCCTCACATAATAACTAAAGAGAAGCTTTCTGAGAAACTGCATTGCCATGTGTGAATGCAACTCACAGAGTTACACGTTTCTCTTCAGTGATCAGTTTGTTAGCATAGTTTTCTGGAGATCTGCAATTAGATACTTCATAGCGCAATGAACATTACAGTGACAAAGGAAATATCCAGAGATGAAAACTAGAAAGAAGCTTTCATAGAAACTTCTTGGTGATGTGTGAATTCATCTCACAGAGTTACACTTATGTTTCGTGGAGCAGTCCATTAACACTGTCTTTGGGGAAACTGAGAAGGGCTTCTTTGGATCACATTGAGGCCTACGCTGATAAAGGAAATTTCATCCGTTCAAAACGTGAATGAACCTTTCTGAGAAACTTCTTTCTGATCTGTGAGTTCATCTCACAGAGTTACAACCTCTGCCTCAAGAAGAAGTTTGCTAACACTCTTCTCGTCTAATCTGCAAAGTGATATTTGGGAGCCTATAAGGGCCCATGGTGATAAAGGAAATGTCCTCACATAATAACTAAAGAGAAGCTTTCTGAGAAACTGCATTACCATGTGTGAATGCAACTCACAGAGTTACACGTTTCTCTTCAGTGATCAGTTTGTTAGCACAGTTTTCTGGAGATCTGCAATTAGATACTTCATAGCGCAATGAACATTACAGTGACAAAGGAAATATCCAGATGAAAACTGGAAGGAAGCTTTCTTAGAAACTTCTTGGTGATGTGTGAATTCATCTCACAGAGTTACACTTATGTTTCGTGGAGCAGTCCATTAACACTGTCTTTGGGGAAACTGAGAAGAGCTTCTTTGGATCACATTGAGGCCTACGCTGATAAAGGAAATTTCATCCGTTCAAAACGTGAAAGAAGCTTTCTGAGAAACTTCTTTCTGATCTGTGAGTTCATCTCACAGAGTTACAACCTCTGCCTCTAGAAGAAGTTTGCTAACACTCTTCTCGTGGAATCCGCAAAGTGATATTTGGGAGCCTATAGGGGCCCATGGTGATAAAGGAAATATCCTCACATAATAACTAAAGAGAAGCTTTCTGAGAAACTGCATTGCCATGTGTGAATGCAACTCACAGAGTTACACGTTTCTCTTCAGTGATCAGTTTGTTAGCACAGTTTTCTGGAAATCTGCAATTAGATACTTCATAGCGCAATGAACATTACAGTGACAAAGGAAATATCCACAGATGAAAACTAGAAGGAAGCTTTCTTAGAAACTTCTTGTTGATGTGTGAATTCATCTCACAGAGTTACACTTATGTTTCGTGGAGCAGTCCATTAACACTGTCTTTGGGGAAACTGAGAAGGGCTTCTTTGGATCACATTGAGGCCTACGCTGATAAAGGAAATTTCATCCATTCAAAACGTGAAAGAAGCTTTCTGAGAAACTTCTTTCTGATCTGTGAGTTCATCTCACAGAGTTACAACCTCCGCCTCAAGAAGAAGTTTGCTAACACTCTTCTCGTCGAATCTGCAAAGTGATATTTGAGAGCCTATAGGGGCCCATGGTGATAAAGGAAATGTCCTCACATAATAACTAAAGAGAAGCTTTCTGAGAAACTGCATTACCATGTGTGAATGCAACTCACAAAGTTACACGTTCCTCTTCAGTGATCAGTTTGTTAGCACAGTTTTCTGGAGATCTGCAATTAGATACTTCATAGCGCAATGAACATTACAGTGACAAAGGAAATATCCACAGTGAAAACTAGAAGGAAGCTTTCTTAGAAACTTCTTGTTGATGTGTGAATTCATCTCACAGAGTTACACTTATGTTTCGTGGAACAGTCCATTAACACTGTCTTTGGGGAAACTGAGAAGGGCTTCTTTGGACCACATTGAGGTCTACGCTGATAAAGGAAATTTCATCCGTTCAAAACGTGAAAGAAGCTTTCTGAGAAACTTCTTTCTGATCTGTGAGTTCATCTCACAGAGTTACAATCTCTGCCTCAAGAAGAAGTTTGCTAACACTCTTCTCGTCTAATCTGCAAAGTGATATTTGGGAGCCTATAGGGGCCCATGGTGATAAAGGAAATGTCCTCACATAATAACTAAAGAGAAGCTTTCTGAGAAACTGCATTACCATGTGTGAATGCAACTCACAGTGTTACACGTTTCTCTTCAGTGATCAGTTTGTTAGCATAGTTTTCTGGAGATCTGCAATTAGATACTTCATAGCGCAATGAACATTACAGTGACAAAGGAAATATCCAGATGAAAACTAGAAAGAAGCTTTCTTAGAAACTTCTTGGTGATGTGTGAATTCATCTCACAGAGGTACACTTATGTTTCGTGGAGCAGTCCATTAACACTGTCTTTGGGGAAACTGAGAAGAGCTTCTTTGGATCACATTGAGGCCTACGCTGATAAAGGAAATTTCATCCGTTCAAAACGTGAAAGCAGCTTTCTGAGAAACTTCTTTCTGATCTGTGAGTTCATCTCACCGAGTTCCAATCTCTGCCTCAAGAAGCAGTTTGCTAACACTCTTTTCGTGGAATCTGCAAAGTGATATTTGGGAGCCTATAGGGGCCCATGGTGATAAAGGAAATATCCTCACATAATAACTAAAGAGAAGCTTTCTGAGAAACTGCATTGCCATGTGTGAATGCAACTCACAGAGTACACGTTTCTCTTCAGTGATCAGTTTGTTAGCACAGTTTTCTGGAAATCTGCAATTAGATACTTCATAGCGCAATGAACATTACAGTGACAAAGGAAATATCCACAGTGAAAACTAGAAGGAAGCTTTCTTAGAAATTTCTTGTTGATGTGTGAATTCATCTCACAGAGTTACACTTATGTTTCGTGGAACAGTCCATTAACACTGTCTTTGGGGAAACTGAGAAGGGCTTCTCTGGATCACATTGAGGCCTACGCTGATAAAGGAAATTTCATCCATTTAAAACGTGAAAGAAGCTTTCTGAGAAACTTCTTTCTGATCTGTGAGTTCATCTCACAGAGTTACAACCTCTGCCACAAGAAGAAGTTTGCTAACACTCTTCTCGTCGAATCTGCAAAGTGATATTTGAGAGCCTATAGGGGACCATGGTGATAAAGGAAATGTCCTCACATAATAACTAAAGAGAAGCTTTCTGAGAAACTGCATTACCATGTGTGAATGCAACTCACAGAGTTACACGTTTCTCTTCAGTGATCAGTTTGTTAGCATAGTTTTCTGGAGATCTGCAATTAGATACTTCATAGCGCAATGAACATTACAGTGACAAAGGAAATATCCAGATGAAAACTAGAAAGAAGCTTTCTTAGAAACTTCTTGGTGATGTGTGAATTCATCTCACAGAGTTACACTTATGTTTCGTGGAGCAGTCCATTAACACTGTCTTTGGGGAAACTGAGAAGAGCTTCTTTGGATCACATTGAGGCCTACGCTGATAAAGGAAATTTCATCCGTTCAAAACGTGAAAGAAGCTTTCTGAGAAACTTCTTTCTGATCTGTGAGTTCATCTCACAGAGTTCCAATCTCTGCCTCAAGAAGCAGTTTGCTAATACTCTTTTCGTGGAATCTGCAAAGTGATATTTGGGAGCCTATAGGGGCCCATGGTGATAAAGGAAATATCCTCACATAATAACTAAAGAGAAGCTTTCTGAGAAACTGCATTGCCATGTGTGAATGCAACTCACAGAGTTACACGTTTCTCTTCAGTGATCAGTTTGTTAGCACAGTTTTCTGAAATCTGCAATTAGATACTTCATAGCGCAATGAACATTACAGTGACAAAGGAAATATCCACAGATGAAAACTAGAAGGAAGCTTTCTTAGAAACTTCTTGTTGATGTGTGAATTCATCTCACAGAGTTACACTTATGTTTCGTGGAACAGTCCATTAACACTGTCTTTGGGGAAACTGAGAAGGGCTTCTCTGGATCACATTGAGGCCTACGCTGATAAAGGAAATTTCATCCATTCAAAACGTGAAAGAAGCTTTCTGAGAAACTTCTTTCTGATCTGTGAGTTCATCTCACAGAGTTACAACCTCTGCCTCAAGAAGAAGTTTGCTAACACTCTTCTCGTCGAATCTGCAAAGTGATATTTGAGAGCCTATAGGGGACCATGGTGATAAAGGAAATGTCCTCACATAATAACTAAAGAGAAGCTTTCTGAGAAACTGCATTACCATGTGTGAATGCAACTCACAGAGTTACACGTTTCTCTTCAGTGATCATTTTGTTAGCATAGTTTTCTGGAGATCTGCAATTAGATACTTCATAGCGCAATGAACATTACAGTGACAAAGGAAATATCCAGATGAAAACTAGAAAGAAGCTTTCTTAGAAACTTCTTGGTGATGTGTGAATTCATCTCACAGAGTTACACTTATGTTTCGTGGAGCAGTCCATTAACACTGTCTTTGGGGAAACTGAGAAGAGCTTCTTTGGATCACATTGAGGCGTACGCTGATAAAGGAAATTTCATCCGTTCAAAACGTGAAAGAAGCTTTCTGAGAAACTTCTTTCTGATCTGTGAGTTCATCTCACCGAGTTCCAATCTCTGCCTCAAGAAGCAGTTTGCTAACACTCTTTTCGTGGAATCTGCAAAGTGATATTTGGGAGCCTATAGGGGCCCATGGTGATAATGAAATATCCTCACATAATAACTAAAGAGAAGCTTTCTGAGAAACTGCATTGCCATGTGTGAATGCAACTCACAGAGTTACGCCATTGTTTTTTGCAGCCGTTTCTTAGGACTGTTTCCGTGGATTCCGTGAAGTGATATTTCAGATAGCTTTGAAGAATAGAAGGAAAAAGAAATATCCTCCAAGAGAAAGCAGAACCAAGCATTCTGAGAAACTGCTTTGTGATATGTGAATTCATTTCACAGTGTTCTATCACCCTTTCTCGGGGGAGTTTCCTAGCACTCATTTGAGGAATCTCAGATGTGATGTCTTGGATATCGTTGAATCGCATGCTGAATAAGGAACTATCCTCAGAGAAACCTGCAGAGACGCCTTCTCAGAAACTTCTTTGTTGTGGGTGATTTCAGCCCACAGATGTCCATCATTGTTTCCACTGAGAAACTTGCTAGCAGAGTTTTCGCAGAATCTGCAATAGGACACACGGTGGCGCTCCAAGACCACAAATAACCTCGTCTTACTAAAGAAAGGCGCTTTCTGAGAAAGCCGCTTTGTGATGTGTGAATTCAACTCACTAAGTTGCAGCTGTATTTCATGGGGCCGTGGCCTAGCCCTATTTGTGTGGAATCTGAGAACAGATATTCCCGAACCTTTGAAAACAATGGGGCCAATGGAAACATCTTCCAATAAAAATGAGAAAGAAGCTTACTGAGAAACTTCTTTCTGATCTGTGAGTTCATCTCACAGAGTTACAATCTCTGCCTCAAGAAGCAGTTTGCTAACACTCTTTTCGTGGAATCTGCAAAGTGATATTTGGGAGCCTATTGGGGCCCATGGTGATAAAGGAAATATCCTCACATAATAACTAAAGAGAAGCTTTCTGAGAAACTGCATTGCCATGTGTGAATGCAACTCACAGAGTTACACGTTTCTCTTCAGTGATCAGTTTGTTAGCACAGTTTTCTGGAGATCTGCAATTAGATACTTCATAGCGCAATGAACATTACAGTGACAAAGGAAATATCCACAGTGAAAACTAGAAGGAAGCTTTCTTAGAAACTTCTTGTTGATGTGTGAATTCATCTCACAGAGTTACACTTATGTTTCGTGGAACAGTCCATTAACACTGTCTTTGGGGAAACTGAGAAGGGCTTCTTTGGATCACATTGAGGTCTACGCTGATAAAGGAAATTTCATCCGTTCAAAACGTGAAAGAAGCTTTCTGAGAAACTTCTTTCTGATCTGAGAGTTCATCTCACCGAGTTACAACCTCTGCCTCAAGAAGAAGTTTGCTAACACTCTTCTCGTCGAATCTGTAAAGTGATATTTGGGAGCCTATAGGGGCCCATGGTGATAAAGGAAATGTCCTCACATAATAACTAAAGAGAAGCTTTCTGAGAAACTGCATTACCATGTGTGAATGCAACTCACAGAGTTACACGTTTCTCTTCAGTGATCAGTTTGTTAGCACAGTTTTCTGGAGATCTGCAATTAGATACTTCATAGCGCAATGAACATTACAGTGACAAAGGAAATATCCACAGTGAAAACTAGAAGGAAGCTTTCTTAGAAACTTCTTGTTGATGTGTGAATTCATCTCACAGAGTTACACTTATGTTTCGTGGAAGCAGTCCATTAACACTGTCTTTGGGGAAACTGAGAAGGGCTTCTTTGGATCACATTGAGGTCTACGCTGATAAAGGAAATTTCATCCGTTCAAAACGTGAAAGAAGCTTTCTGAGAAACTTCTTTCTGATCTGTGAGTTCATCTCACCGAGTTACAACCTCTGCCTCAAGAAGAAGTTTGCTAACACTCTTCTCGTCGAATCTGTAAAGTGATATTTGGGAGCCTATAGGGGCCCATGGTGATAAAGGAAATGTCCTCACATAATAACTAAAGAGAAGCTTTCTGAGAAACTGCATTACCATGTGTGAATGCAACTCACAGAGTTACAAGTTTCTCTTCAGTGATCAGTTTGTTAGCACAGTTTTCTGGAGATCTGCAATTAGATACTTCATAGCGCAATGAACATTACAGTGACAAAGGAAATATCCAGATGAAAACTAGAAAGAAGCTTTCTTAGAAACTTCTTGGTGATGTGTGAATTCATCTCACAGAGTTACACTTATGTTTCGTGGAGCAGTCCATTAACACTGTCTTTGGGGAAACTGAGAAGAGCTTCTTTGGATCACATTGAGGCCTACGCTGATAAAGGAAATTTCATCCGTTCAAAACGTGAAAGAAGCTTTCTGAGAAACTTCTTTCTGATCTGTGAGTTCATCTCACCGAGTTCCAATCTCTGCCTCAAGAAGCAGTTTGCTAACACTCTTTTCGTGGAATCTGCAAAGTGATATTTGGGAGCCTATAGGGGCCCATGGTGATAAAGGAAATATCCTCACATAATAACTAAAGAGAAGCTTTCTGAGAAACTGCATTGCCATGTGTGAATGCAACTCACAGAGTTACACGTTTCTCTTCAGTGATCAGTTTGTTAGCACAGTTTTCTGGAGATCTGCAATTAGATACTTCATAGCGCAATGAACATTACAGTGACAAAGGAAATATCCACAGTGAAAACTAGAAGGAAGCTTTCTTAGAAATTTCTTGTTGATGTGTGAATTCATCTCACAGAGTTACACTTATGTTTCGTGGAACAGTCCATTAACACTGTCTTTGGGGAAACTGAGAAGGGCTTCTCTGGATCACATTGAGGCCTACGCTGATAAAGGAAATTTCATCCATTCAAAACGTGAAGGAAGCTTTCTGAGAAACTTCTTTGTGATCTGTGAGTTCATCTCACAGAGTTACAACCTCTGCCTCAAGAAGAAGTTTGCTAACACTCTTCTCGTCGAATCTGCAAAGTGATATTTGAGAGCCTGTAGGGGACCATGGTGATAAAGGAAATGTCCTCACATAATAACTAAAGAGAAGCTTTCTGAGAAACTGCATTACCATGTGTGAATGCAACTCACAGAGTTACAAGTTTCTCTTCAGTGATCAGTTTGTTAGCATAGTTTTCTGGAGATCTGCAATTAGATACTTCATAGCGCAATGAACATTACAGTGACAAAGGAAATATCCAGATGAAAACTAGAAAGAAGCTTTCTTAGAAACTTCTTGGTGATGTGTGAATTCATCTCACAGAGTTACACTTATGTTTCGTGGAGCAGTATATTAACACTGTCTTTGGGGAAACTGAGAAGAGCTTCTTTGTATCACATTGAGGCCTACGCTGATAAAGGAAATTTCATCCGTTCAAAACGTGAAAGAAGCTTTCTGAGAAACTTCTTTCTGATCTGTGAGTTCATCTCACCGAGTTCCAATCTCTGCCTCAAGAAGCAGTTTGCTAACACTCTTTTCGTGGAATCTGCAAAGTGATATTTGGGAGCCTATAGGGGCCCATGGTGATAAAGGAAATATCCTCACATAATAACTAAAGAGAAGCTTTCTGAGAAACTGCATTGCCATGTGTGAATGCAACTCACAGAGTTACGCCATTGTTTTTTGCAGCCGTTTCTTAGGACTGTTTCCGTGGATTCCGAGAAGTGATATTTCAGATAGCTTTGAAGAATAGAAGGAAAAAGAAATATCCTCCAAGAGAAAGCAGAGCCAAGCTTTCTGAGAAACTGCTTTGTGATATGTGAATTCATTTCACAGTGTTCTATCACCCTTTCTCGGGGGAGTTTCCTAGCACTCATTTGAGGAATCTCAGATGTGATGTCTTGGATATCGTTGAATCGCATGCTGAATAAGGAACTATCCTCAGAGAAACCTGCAGAGACGCCTTCTCAGAAACTTCTTTGTTGTGGGTGATTTCAGCCCACAGATGTCCATCCTTGTTTCCACTGAGAAACTTGCTTGCAGAGTTTTCGCAGAATCTGCAATACTACACACGGTGGCGCTCCAAGACCACAAATAACCTCGTCTTACTAAAGAAAGGCGCTTTCTGAGAAACCGCTTTGTGATGTGTGAATTCAACTCACTAAGTTGCAGCTGTATTTCATGGGGCCGTGGCCTAGCCCTATTTGTGTGGAATCTGAGAACAGATATTCCCGAACCCTTTGAAAACAATGGGGCCAATGGAAACATCTTCCAATAAAAATGAGAAAGAAGCTTACTGAGAAACTTGTTTCTGATCTGTGAGTTCATCTCACAGAGTTACAATCTCTGCCTCAAGAAGCAGTTTGCTAACACTCTTTTCGTGGAATCTGCAAAGTGATATTTGGGAGCCTATAAGGGCCCATGGTGATAAAGGAAATGTCCTCACATAATAACTAAAGAGAAGCTTTCTGAGAAACTGCATTGCCATGTGTGAATGCAACTCACAGAGTTACACGTTTCTCTTCAGTGATCAGTTTGTTAGCACAGTTTTCTGGAAATCTGCAATTAGATACTTCATAGCGCAATGAACATTACAGTGACAAAGGAAATATCCACAGATGAAAACTAGAAGGAAGCTTTCTTAGAAACTTCTTGTTGATGTGTGAATTCATCTCACAGAGTTACACTTATGTTTCGTGGAGCAGTCCATTAACACTGTCTTTGGGGAAACTGAGAAGGGCTTCTTTGGATCACATTGAGGCCTACGCTGATAAAGGAAATTTCATCCATTCAAAACGTGAAAGAAGCTTTCTGAGAAACTTCTTTCTGATCTGTGAGTTCATCTCACAGAGTTACAACCTCTGCCTCAAGAAGAAGTTTGCTAACACTCTTCTCGTCGAATCTGCAAAGTGATATTTGAGAGCCTATAGGGGCCCATGGTGATAAAGGAAATGTCCTCACATAATAACTAAGGAGAAGCTTTCTGAGAAACTGCATTACCATGTGTGAATGCAACTCACAGAGTTACACGTTTCTCTTCAGTGATCAGTTTGTTAGCACAGTTTTCTGGAGATCTGCAATTAGATACTTCATAGCGCAATGAACATTACAGTGACAAAGGAATTATCCACAGTGAAAACTAGAAGGAAGCTTTCTTAGAAACTTCTTGTTGATGTGTGAATTCTTCTCACAGAGTTACACTTATGTTTCGTGGAACAGTCCATTAACACTGTCTTTGGGGAAATTGAGAAGGGCTTCTTTGGACCACATTGAGGCCTACGCTGATAAAGGAAATTTCATCCATTCAAAACGTGAAAGAAGCTTTCTGAGAAACTTCTTTCTGATCTGTGAGTTCATCTCACAGAGTTACAACCTCTGCCTCAAGAAGAAGTTTGCTAACACTCTTCTCGTCTAATCTGCAATGTGATATTTGGGAGCCTATAGGGGCCCATGGTGATAAAGGAAATGTCCTCACATAATAACTAAAGAGAAGCTTTCTGAGAAACTGCATTACCATGTGTGAATGCAACTCACAGAGTTACACGTTTCTCTTCAGTGATCAGTTTGTTAGCATAGTTTTCTGGAGATCTGCAATTAGATACTTCATAGCGCAATGAACATTACAGTGACAAAGGAAATATCCAGATGAAAACTAGAAAGAAGCTTTCTTAGAAACTTCTTGGTGATGTGTGAATTCATCTCACAGAGTTACACTTATGTTTCGTGGAGCAGTCCATTAACACTGTCTTTGGGGAAACTGAGAAGGGCTTCTTTGGATCACATTGAGGCCTACGCTGATAAAGGAAATTTCATCCGTTCAAAACGTGAAAGAAGCTTTCTGAGAAACTTCTTTCTGATCTGTGAGTTCATCTCACAGAGTTACAACCTCTGCCTCTAGAAGAAGTTTGCTAACACTCTTCTCGTGGAATCTGCAAAGTGATATTTGGGAGCCTATAGGGGCCCATGGTGATAAAGGAAATATCCTCACATAGTAACTAAAGAGAAGCTTTCTGAGAAACTGCATTGCCATGTGTGAATGCAACTCACAGAGTTACACGTTTCTCTTCAGTGATCAGTTTGTTAGCACAGTTTTCTGGAGATCTGCAATTAGATACTTCATAGCGCAATGAACATTACAGTGACAAAGGAAATATCCACAGATGAAAACTAGAAGGAAGCTTTCTTAGAAACTTCTTGTTGATGTGTGAATTCATCTCACAGAGTTACACTTATGTTTCGTGGAGCAGTCCATTAACACTGTCTTTGGGGAAACTGAGAAGGGCTTCTTTGGATCACATTGAGGCCTACGCTGATAAAGGAAATTTCATCCATTCAAAACGTGAAAGAAGCTTTCTGAGAAACTTCTTTCTGATCTGTGAGTTCATCTCACAGAGTTACAACCTCTGCCTCAAGAAGAAGTTTGCTAACACTCTTCTCGTCGAATCTGCAAAGTGATATTTGAGAGCCTATAGGGGCCCATGGTGATAAAGGAAATGTCCTCACATAATAACTAAAGAGAAGCTTTCTGAGAAACTGCATTACCATGTGTGAATGCAACTCACAGAGTTACACGTTTCTCTTCAGTGATCAGTTTGTTAGCACAGTTTTCTGGAGATCTGCAATTAGATACTTCATAGCGCAATGAACATTACAGTGACAAAGGAAATATCCAGATGAAAACTAGAAAGAAGCTTTCTTAGAAACTTCTTGGTGATGTGTGAATTCATCTCACAGAGTTACACTTATGTTTCGTGGAGCAGTCCATTAACACTGTCTTTGGGGAAACTGAGAAGAGCTTCTTTGGATCACATTGAGGCCTACGCTGATAAAGGAAATTTCATCCGTTCAAAACGTGAAAGAAGCTTTCTGAGAAACTTCTTTCTGATCTGTGAGTTCATCTCACCGAGTTCCAATCTCTGCCTCAAGAAGCAGTTTGCTAACACTCTTTTCGTGGAATCTGCAAAGTGATATTTGGGAGCCTATAGGGGCCCATGGTGATAAAGGAAATATCCTCACATAATAACTAAAGAGAAGCTTTCTGAGAAACTGCATTGCCATGTGTGAATGCAACTCACAGAGTTACACGTTTCTCTTCAGTGATCAGTTTGTTAGCATAGTTTTCTGGAGATCTGCAATTAGATACTTCATAGCGCAATGAACATTACAGTGACAAAGGAAATATCCAGAGATGAAAGCTAGAAAGAAGCTTTCATAGAAACTTCTTGGTGATGTGTGAATTCATCTCACAGAGTTACACTTATGTTTCGTGGAGCAGTCCATTAACACTGTCTTTGGGGAAACTGAGAAGGGCTTCTTTGGACCACATTGAGGCCTACGCTGATAAAGGAAATTTCATCCGTTCAAAACGTGAAAGAAGCTTTCTGAGAAACTTCTTTCTGATCTGTGAGTTCATCTCACAGAGTTACAACCTCTGCCTCAAGAAGAAGTTTGCTAACACTCTTCTCGTCTAATCTGCAAAGTGATATTTGGGAGCCTATAGGGGCCCATGGTGATAAAGGAAATGTCCTCACATAATAACTAAAGAGAAGCTTTCTGAGAAACTGCATTACCATGTGTGAATGCAACTCACAAAGTTACACGTTTCTCTTCAGTGATCAGTTTGTTAGCACAGTTTTCTGGAGATCTGCAATTAGATACTTCATAGCGCCATGAACATTACAGTGACAAAGGAAATATCCAGATGAAAACTAGAAAGAAGCTTTCTTAGAAACTTCTTGGTGATGTGTGAATTCATCTCACAGAGTTACACTTATGTTTCGTGGAGCAGTCCATTAACACTGTCTTTGGGGAAACTGAGAAGAGCTTCTTTGGATCACATTGAGGCCTACGCTGATAAAGGAAATTTCATCCGTTCAAAACGTGAAAGAAGCTTTCTGAGAAACTTCTTTCTGATCTGTGAGTTCATCTCACAGAGTTACAACCTCTGCCTCTAGAAGAAGTTTGCTAACACTCTTCTCGTGGAATCTGCAAAGTGATATTTGGGAGCCTATAGGGGCCCATGGTGATAAAGGAAATATCCTCACATAATAACTAAAGAGAAGCTTTCTGAGAAACTGCATTGCCATGTGTGAATGCAACTCACAGAGTTACACGTTTCTCTTCAGTGATCAGTTTGTTAGCACAGTTTTCTGGAAATCTGCAATTAGATACTTCATAGCGCAATGAACATTACAGTGACAAAGTAAATATCCACAGATGAAAACTAGAAGGAAGCTTTCTTAGAAACTTCTTGTTGATGTGTGAATTCATCTCACAGAGTTACACTTATGTTTCGTGGAGTAGTCCATTAACACTGTCTTTGGGGAAACTGAGAAGGGCTTCTTTGGATCACATTGAGGCCTACGCTGATAAAGGAAATTTCATCCATTCCAAACGTGAAAGAAGCTTTCTGAGAAACTTCTTTCTGATCTGTGAGTTCATCTCACAGAGTTACAACCTCTGCCTCAAGAAGAAGTTTGCTAACACTCTTCTCGTCGAATCTGAAAAGTGATATTTGAGAGCCTATAGGGGCCCATGGTGATAAAGGAAATGTCCTCACATAATAACTAAAGAGAAGCTTTCTGAGAAACTGCATTACCATGTGTGAATGCAACTCACAGAGTTACACGTTTCTCTTCAGTGATCAGTTTGTTAGCACAGTTTTCTGGAGATCTGCAATTAGATACTTCATAGCGCAATGAACATTACAGTGACAAAGGAAATATCCAGATGAAAACTAGAAAGAAGCTTTCTTAGAAACTTCTTGGTGATGTGTGAATTCATCTCACAGAGTTACACTTATGTTTCGTGGAGCAGTCCATTAACACTGTCTTTGGGGAAACCGAGAAGAGCTTCTTTGGATCACATTGAGGCCTACGCTGATAAAGGAAATTTCATCCGTTCAAAACGTGAAAGAAGCTTTCTGAGAAACTTCTTTCTGATCTGTGAGTTCATCTCACAGAGTTACAACCTCTGCCTCTAGAAGAAGTTTGCTAACACTCTTCTCGTGGAATCTGCAAAGTGATATTTGGGAGCCTATAGGGGCCCATGGTGATAAAGGAAATATCCTCACATAATAACTAAAGAGAAGCTTTCTGAGAAACTGCATTGCCATGTGTGAATGCAACTCACAGAGTTACACGTTTCTCTTCAGTGATCAGTTTGTTAGCACAGTTTTCTGGAAATCTGCAATTAGATACTTCATAGCGCAATGAACATTACAGTGACAAAGGAAATATCCACAGATGAAAACTAGAAGGAAGCTTTCTTAGAAACTTCTTGTTGATGTGTGAATTCATCTCACAGAGTTACACTTATGTTTCGTGGAGCAGTCCATTAGTCCATTAACACTGTCTTTGGGGAAACTGAGAAGGGCTTCTTTGGATCACATTGAGGCCTACGCTGATAAAGGAAATTTCATCCATTCAAAACGTGAAAGAAGCTTTCTGAGAAACTTCTTTCTGATCTGTGAGTTCATCTCACAGAGTTACAACCTCTGCCTCAAGAAGAAGTTTGCTAACACTCTTCTCGTCGAATCTGAAAAGTGATATTTGAGAGCCTATAGGGGCCCATGGTGATAAAGGAAATGTCCTCACATAATAACTAAAGAGAAGCTTTCTGAGAAACTGCATTACCATGTGTGAATGCAACTCACAGAGTTACACGTTTCTCTTCAGTGATCAGTTTGTTAGCACAGTTTTCTGGAGATCTGCAATTAGATACTTCATAGCGCAATGAACATTACAGTGACAAAGGAAATATCCACAGTGAAAACTAGAAGGAAGCTTTCTTAGAAACTTCTTGTTGATGTGTGAATTCATCTCACAGAGTTACACTTATGTTTCGTGGAGCAGTCCATTAACACTGTCTTTGGGGAAACTGAGAAGGGCTTCTTTGGATCACATTGAGGCCTACGCTGATAAAGGAAATTTCATCCATTCAAAACGTGAAAGAAGCTTTCTGAGAAACTTCTTTCTGATCTGTGAGTTCATCTCACAGAGTTACAACCTCTGCCTCAAGAAGAAGTTTGCTAACACTCTTCTCGTCGAATCTGCAAAGTGATATTTGAGAGCCTATAGGGGCCCATGGTGATAAAGGAAATGTCCTCACATAATAACTAAAGAGAAGCTTTCTGAGAAACTGCATTACCATCTGTGAATGCAACTCACAGAGTTACACGTTCCTCTTCAGTGATCAGTTTGTTAGCACAGTTTTCTGGAGATCTGCAATTAGATACTTCATAGCAGCAATGAACATTACAGTGACAAAGGAAATATCCAGATGAAAACTAGAAAGAAGCTTTCTTAGAAACGTCTTGGTGATGTGTGAATTCATCTCACAGAGTTACACTTATGTTTCGTGGAGCAGTCCATTAACACTGTCTTTGGGGAAACTGAGAAGAGCTTCTTTGGATCACATTGAGGCCTACGCTGATAAAGGAAATTTCATCCGTTCAAAACGTGAAAGAAGCTTTCTGAGAAACTTCTTTCTGATCTGTGAGTTCATCTCACCGAGTTCCAATCTCTGCCTCAAGAAGCAGTTTGCTAACACTCTTTTCGTGGAATCTGAAAAGTGATATTTGGGAGCCTATAGGGGCCCATGGTGATAAAGGAAATATCCTCACATAATAACTAAAGAGAAGCTTTCTGAGAAACTGCATTGCCATGTGTGAATGCAACTCACAGAGTTACACGTTTCTCTTCAGTGATCAGTTTGTTAGCATAGTTTTCTGGAGATCTGCAATTAGATACTTCATAGCGCAATGAACATTACAGTGACAAAGGAAATATCCAGAGATGAAAAGCTAGAAAGAAGCTTTCATAGAAACTTCTTGGTGATGTGTGAATTCATCTCACAGAGTTACACTTATGTTTCGTGGAGCAGTCCATTAACACTGTCTTTGGGGAAACTGAGAAGGGCTTCTTTGGATCACATTGAGGCCTACGCTGATAAAGGAAATTTCATCCGTTCAAAACGTGAAAGAAGCTTTCTGAGAAACTTCTTTCTGATCTGTGAGTTCATCTCACAGAGTTACAACCTCTGCCTCTAGAAGAAGTTTGCTAACACTCTTCTCGTGGAATCTGCAAAGTGATATTTGGGAGCCTATAGGGGCCCATGGTGATAAAGGAAATATCCTCACATAATAACTAAAGAGAAGCTTTCTGAGAAACTGCATTGCCATGTGTGAATGCAACTCACAGAGTTACACGTTTCTCTTCAGTGATCAGTTTGTTAGCACAGTTTTCTGGAAATCTGCAATTAGATACTTCATAGCGCAATGAACATTACAGTGACAAAGGAAATATCCACAGATGAAAACTAGAAGGAAGCTTTCTTAGAAACTTCTTGTTGATGTGTGAATTCATCTCACAGAGTTACACTTATGTTTCGTGGAGCAGTCCATTAACACTGTCTTTGGGGAAACTGAGAAGGGCTTCTTTGGATCACATTGAGGCCTACGCTGATAAAGGAAATTTCATCCATTCAAAACGTGAAAGAAGCTTTCTGAGAAACTTCTTTCTGATCTGTGAGTTCATCTCACAGAGTTACAACCTCTGCCTCAAGAAGAAGTTTGCTAACACTCTTCTCGTCGAATCTGAAAAGTGATATTTGAGAGCCTATAGGGGCCCATGGTGATAAAGGAAATGTCCTCACATAATAACTAAAGAGAAGCTTTCTGAGAAACTGCATTACCATGTGTGAATGCAACTCACAGAGTTACACGTTTCTCTTCAGTGATCAGTTTGTTAGCACAGTTTTCTGGAGATCTGCAATTAGATACTTCATAGCGCAATGAACATTACAGTGACAAAGGAAATATCCACAGTGAAAACTAGAAGGAAGCTTTCTTAGAAACTTCTTGTTGATGTGTGAATTCATCTCACAGAGTTACACTTATGTTTCGTGGAAGCAGTCCATTAACACTGTCTTTGGGGAAACTGAGAAGGGCTTCTTTGGATCACATTGAGGCCTACGCTGATAAAGGAAATTTCATCCATTCAAAACGTGAAAGAAGCTTTCTGAGAAACTTCTTTCTGATCTGTGAGTTCATCTCACAGAGTTACAACCTCTGCCTCAAGAAGAAGTTTGCTAACACTCTTCTCGTCTAATCTGCAAAGTGATATTTGGGAGCCTATAGGGGCCCATGGTGATAAAGGAAATGTCCTCACATAATAACTAAAGAGAAGCTTTCTGAGAAACTGCATTACCATGTGTGAATGCAACTCACAGAGTTACACGTTTCTCTTCAGCTGATCAGTTTGTTAGCATAGTTTTCTGGAGATCTGCAATTAGATACTTCATAGCGCAATGAACATTACAGTGACAAAGGAAATATCCAGATGAAAACTAGAAAGAAGCTTTCTTAGAAACTTCTTGGTGATGTGTGAATTCATCTCACAGAGTTACACTTATGTTTCGTGGAGCAGTCCATTAACACTGTCTTTGGGGAAACTGAGAAGGGCTTCTTTGGATCACATTGAGGCCTACGCTGATAAAGGAAATTTCATCCGTTCAAAACGTGAAAGAAGCTTTCTGAGAAACTTCTTTCTGATCTGTGAGTTCATCTCACAGAGTTACAAGCTATGCCTCAAGAAGCAGTTTGCTAACACTCTTTTCGTGGAATCTGCAAAGTGATATTTGGGAGCCTATTGGGGCCCATGGTGATAAAGGAAATATCCTCACATAATAACTAAAGAGAAGCTTTCTGAGAAACTGCATTGCCATGTGTGAATGCAACTCACAGAGTTACACGTTTCTCTTCAGTGATCAGTTTCTTAGCACAGTTTTCTGGAGATCTGCAATTAGATACTTCATAGCGCAATGAACATTACAGTGACAAAGGAAATATCTAGATGAAAACTAGAAAGAAGCTTTCTTAGAAACTTCTTGGTGATGTGTGAATTCATGTCACAGAGTTACACTTATGTTTCGTGGAGCAGTCCATTAACACTGTCTTTGGGGAAACTGAGAAGGGCTTCTTTGGATCACATTGAGGCCTACGCTGATAAAGGAAATTTCATCCGTTCAAAACGTGAAAGAAGCTTATTGAGAAACTTCTTTCTGATCTGTGAGTTCATCTCACAGAGTTACAATCTCTGCCTCAAGAAGCAGTTTGCTAACACTCTTTTCGTGGAATCTGCAAAGTGATATTTGGCAGCCTATTGGGGCCCATGGTGATAAAGGAAATATCCTCACATAATAACTAAAGAGAAGCATTCTGAGAAACTGCATTGCCATGTGTGAATGCAACTCACAGAGTTACACGTTTCTCTTCAGTGATCAGTTTGTTAGCATAGTTTTCTGGAGATCTGCAATTAGATACTTCATAGCGCAATGAACATTACAGTGACAAAGGAAATATCCAGAGATGAAAACTAGAAAGACGCTTTCATAGAAACTTCTTGGTGATGTGTGAATTCATCTCACAGAGTTACACTTATGTTTCGTGGAGCAGTCCATTAACACTGTCTTTGGGGTAACTGAGAAGGGCTTCTTTGGATCACATTGAGGCCTACGCTGATAAAGGAAATTTCATCCGTTCAAAACGTGAAAGAAGCTTTCTGAGAAACTTCTTTCTGATCTGTGAGTTCATCTCACAGAGTTACAACCTCTGCCTCAAGAAGAAGTTTGCTAACACTCTTCTCGTCGAATCTGCAAAGTGATATTTGGGAGCGTATAGGGGCCCATGGTGATAAAGGAAATGTCCTCACATAATAACTAAAGAGAAGCTTTCTGAGAAACTGCATTACCATGTGTGAATGCAACTCACAGAGTTACACGTTTCTCTTCAGTGATCAGTTTGTTAGCACAGTTTTCTGGAGATCTGCAATTAGATACTTCATAGCGCAATGAACATTACAGTGACAAAGGAAATATCCACAGTGAAAACTAGAAGGAAGCTTTCTTAGAAACTTCTTGTTGATGTGTGAATTCATCTCACAGAGTTACACTTATGTTTCGTGGAGCAGTCCATTAACACTGTCTTTGGGGAAACTGAGAAGGGCTTCTCTGGATCACATTGAGGCCTACGCTGATAAAGGAAATTTCATCCATTCAAAACGTGAAAGAAGCTTTCTGAGAAACTTCTTTCTGATCTGTGAGTTCATCTCACAGAGTTACAACCTCTGCCTTAAGAAGAAGTTTGCTAACACTCTTCTCGTCGAATCTGCAAAGTGATATTTGAGAGCCTATAGGGGACCATGGTGATAAAGGAAATGTCCTCACATAATAACTAAAGAGAAGCTTTCTGAGAAACTGCATTACCATGTGTGAATGCAACTCACAGAGTTACACGTTTCTCTTCAGTGATCAGTTTGTTAGCATAGTTTTCTGGAGATCTGCAATTAGATACTTCATAGCGCAATGAACATTACAGTGACAAAGGAAATATCCAGATGAAAACTAGAAAGAAGCTTTCTTAGAAAGTTCTTGGTGATGTGTGAATTCATCTCACAGAGTTACACTTATGTTTCGTGGAGCAGTCCATTAACACTGTCTTTGGGGAAACTGAGAAGAGCTTCTTTGGATCACATTGAGGCCTACGCTGATAAAGGAAATTTCATCCGTTCAAAACGTGAAAGAAGCTTTCTGAGAAACTTCTTTCTGATCTGTGAGTTCATCTCACAGAGTTCCAATCTCTGCCTCAAGAAGCAGTTTGCTAACACTCTTTTCGTGGAATCTGCAAAGTGATATTTGGGAGCCTATAGGGGCCCATGGTGATAAAGGAAATATCCTCACATAATAACTAAAGAGAAGCTTTCTGAGAAACTGCATTGCCATGTGTGAATGCAACTCACAGAGTTACACGTTTCTCTTCAGTGATCAGTTTGTTAGCATAGTTTTCTGGAGATCTGCAATTAGATACTTCATAGCGCAATGAACATTACAGTGACAAAGGAAATATCCAGAGATGAAAACTAGAAAGAAGCTTTCATAGAAACTTCTTGGTGATGTGTGAATTCATCTCACAGAGTTACACTTATGTTTCGTGGAGCAGTCCATTAACACTGTCTTTGGGGAAACTGAGAAGGGCTTCTTTGGATCACATTGAGGCCTACGCTGATAAAGGAAATTTCATTCCGTTCAAAACGTGAAAGAAGCTTTCTGAGAAACTTCTTTCTGATCTGTGAGTTCATCTCACAGAGTTACAATCTCTGCCTCAAGAAGAAGTTTGCTAACACTCTTCTCGTCTAATCTGCAAAGTGATATTTGGGAGCCTATAGGGGCCCATGGTGATAAAGGAAATGTCCTCACATAATAACTAAAGAGAAGCTTTCTGAGAAACTGCATTACCATGTGTGAATGCAACTCACAGAGTTACACGTTTCTCTTCAGTGATCAGTTTGTTAGCATAGTTTTCTGGAGATCTGTAATTAGATACTTCATAGCGTAATGAACATTACAGTGACAAAGGAAATATCCAGATGAAAACTAGAAAGAAGCTTTCTTAGAAACTTCTTGGTGATGTGTGAATTCATCTCACAGAGTTACACTTATGTTTCGTGGAGCAGTCCATTAACACTGTCTTTGGGGAAACTGAGAAGAGCTTCTTTGGATCACATTGAGGCCTACGCTGATAAAGGAAATTTCATCCGTTCAAAACGTGAAAGAAGCTTTCTGAGAAACTTCTTTCTGATCTGTGAGTTCATCTCACAGAGTTACAACCTCTGCCTCTAGAAGAAGTTTGCTAACACTCTTCTCGTGGAATCTGCAAAGTGATATTTGGGAGCCTATAGGGGCCCATGGTGATAAAGGAAATATCCTCACATAATAACTAAAGAGAAGCTTTCTGAGAAACTGCATTGCCATGTGTGAATGCAACTCACAGAGTTACACGTTTCTCTTCAGTGATCAGTTTGTTAGCACAGTTTTCTGGAAATCTGCAATTAGATACTTCATAGCGCAATGAACATTACAGTGACAAAGGAAATATCCACAGATGAAAACTAGAAGGAAGCTTTCTTAGAAACTTCTTGTTGATGTGTGAATTCATCTCACAGAGTTACACTTATGTTTCGTGGAGCAGTCCATTAACACTGTCTTTGGGGAAACTGAGAAGGGCTTCTTTGGATCACATTGAGGCCTACGCTGATAAAGGAAATTTCATCCATTCAAAACGTGAAAGAAGCTTTCTGAGAAACTTCTTTCTGATCTGTGAGTTCATCTCACAGAGTTACAACCTCTGCCTCAAGAAGAAGTTTGCTAACACTCTTCTCGTCGAATCTGCAAAGTGATATTTGAGAGCCTATAGGGGCCCATGGTGATAAAGGAAATGTCCTCACATAATAACTAAAGAGAAGCTTTCTGAGAAACTGCATTACCATGTGTGAATGCAACTCACAGAGTTACACGTTCCTCTTCAGTGATCAGTTTGTTAGCACAGTTTTCTGGAGATCTGCAATTAGATACTTCATAGCAGCAATGAACATTACAGTGACAAAGGAAATATCCAGATGAAAACTAGAAAGAAGCTTTCTTAGAAACTTCTTGGTGATGTGTGAATTCATCTCACAGAGTTACACTTATGTTTCGTGGAGCAGTCCATTAACACTGTCTTTGGGGAAACTGAGAAGAGCTTCTTTGGATCACATTGAGGCCTACGCTGATAAAGGAAATTTCATCCGTTCAAAACGTGAAAGAAGCTTTCTGAGAAACTTCTTTCTGATCTGTGAGTTCATCTCACCGAGTTCCAATCTCTGCCTCAAGAAGAAGTTTGCTAACACTCTTCTCGTGGAATCTGCAAAGTGATATTTGGGAGCCTATAGGGGCCCATGGTGATAAAGGAAATATCCTCACATAATAACTAAAGAGAAGCTTTCTGAGAAACTGCATTGCCATGTGTGAATGCAACTCACAGAGTTACACGTTTCTCTTCAGTGATCAGTTTGTTAGCATAGTTTTCTGGAGATCTGCAATTAGATACTTCATAGCGCAATGAACATTACAGTGACAAAGGAAATATCCAGAGATGAAAACTAGAAAGAAGCTTTCATAGAAACTTCTTGTTGATGTGTGAATTCATCTCACAGAGTTACACTTATGTTTCGTGGAGCAGTCCATTAACACTGTCTTTGGGGAAACTGAGAAGGGCTTCTTTGGATCACATTGAGGCCTACGCTGATAAAGGAAATTTCATCCGTTCAAAACGTGAAAGAAGCTTTCTGAGAAACTTCTTTCTGATCTGTGAGTTCATCTCACAGAGTTACAACCTCTGCCTCAAGAAGAAGTTTGCTAACACTCTTCTCGTCTAATCTGCAAAGTGATATTTGGGAGCCTATAGGGGCCCATGGTGATAAAGGAAATGTCCTCACATAATAACTAAAGAGAAGCTTTCTGAGAAACTGCATTACCATGTGTGAATGCAACTCACAAAGTTACACGTTTCTCTTCAGTGATCAGTTTGTTAGCACAGTTTTCTGGAGATCTGCAATTAGATACTTCATAGCGCAATGAACATTACAGTGACAAAGGAAATATCCAGATGAAAACTAGAAAGAAGCTTTCTTAGAAACTTCTTGGTGATGTGTGAATTCATCTCACAGAGTTACACTTATGTTTCGTGGAGCAGTCCATTAACACTGTCTTTGGGGAAACTGAGAAGAGCTTCTTTGGATCACATTGAGGCCTACGCTGATAAAGGAAATTTCATCCGTTCAAAACGTGAAAGAAGCTTTCTGAGAAACTTCTTTCTGATCTGTGAGTTCATCTCACAGAGTTACAACCTCTGCCTCTAGAAGAAGTTTGCTAACACTCTTCTCGTGGAATCTGCAAAGTGATATTTGGGAGCCTATAGGGGCCCATGGTGATAAAGGAAATATCCTCACATAATAACTAAAGAGAAGCTTTCTGAGAAACTGCATTGCCATGTGTGAATGCAACTCACAGAGTTACACGTTTCTCTTCAGTGATCAGTTTGTTAGCACAGTTTTCTGGAGATCTGCAATTAGATACTTCATAGCGCAATGAACATTACAGTGACAAAGGAAATATCCACAGATGAAAACTAGAAGGAAGCTTTCTTAGAAACTTCTTGTTGATGTGTGAATTCATCTCACAGAGTTACACTTATGTTTCGTGGAGCAGTCCATTAACACTGTCTTTGGGGAAACTGAGAAGGGCTTCTTTGGATCACATTGAGGCCTACGCTGATAAAGGAAATTTCATCCATTCAAAACGTGAAAGAAGCTTTCTGAGAAACTTCTTTCTGATCTGTGAGTTCATCTCACAGAGTTACAACCTCTGCCTCAAGAAGAAGTTTGCTAACACTCTTCTCGTCGAATCTGCAAAGTGATATTTGAGAGCCTATAGGGGCCCATGGTGATAAAGGAAATGTCCTCACATAATAACTAAAGAGAAGCTTTCTGAGAAACTGCATTACCATGTGTGAATGCAACTCACAAAGTTACACGTTTCTCTTCAGTGATCAGTTTGTTAGCACAGTTTTCTGGAGATCTGCAATTAGATACTTCATAGCGCAATGAACATTACAGTGACAAAGGAAATATCCAGATGAAAACTAGAAAGAAGCTTTCTTAGAAACTTCTTGGTGATGTGTGAATTCATCTCACAGAGTTACACTTATGTTTCGTGGAGCAGTCCATTAACACTGTCTTTGGGGAAACTGAGAAGAGCTTCTTTGGATCACATTGAGGCCTACGCTGATAAAGGAAATTTCATCCGTTCAAAACGTGAAAGAAGCTTTCTGAGAAACTTCTTTCTGATCTGTGAGTTCATCTCACAGAGTTCCAATCTCTGCCTCAAGAAGCAGTTTGCTAACACTCTTTTCGTGGAATCTGCAAAGTGATATTTGGGAGCCTATAGGGGCCCATGGTGATAAAGGAAATATCCTCACATAATAACTAAAGAGAAGCTTTCTGAGAAACTGCATTGCCATGTGTGAATGCAACTCACAGAGTTACACGTTCCTCTTCAGTGATCAGTTTGTTAGCATAGTTTTCTGGAGATCTGCAATTAGATACTTCATAGCGCAATGAATATTACAGTGACAAAGGAAATATCCAGAGATGAAAGCTAGAAGAAGCTTTCATAGAAACTTCTTGGTGATGTGTGAATTCATCTCACAGAGTTACACTTATGTTTCGTGGAGCAGTCCATTAACACTGTCTTTGGGGAAACTGAGAAGGGCTTCTTTGGATCACATTGAGGCCTACGCTGATAAAGGAAATTTCATCCGTTCAAAACGTGAAAGAAGCTTTCTGAGAAACTTCTTTCTGATCTGTGAGTTCATCTCACAGAGTTACAACCTCTGCCTCAAGAAGAAGTTTGCTAACACTCTTCTCGTCTAATCTGCAAAGTGATATTTGGGAGCCCTATAGGGGCCCATGGTGATAAAGGAAATGTCCTCACATAATAACTAAAGAGAAGCTTTCTGAGAAACTGCATTACCATGTGTGAATGCAACTCACAAAGTTACACGTTTCTCTTCAGTGATCAGTTTGTTAGCACAGTTTTCTGGAGATCTGCAATTAGATACTTCATAGCGCAATGAACATTACAGTGACAAAGGAAATATCCAGATGAAAACTAGAAAGAAGCTTTCTTAGAAACTTCTTGGTGATGTGTGAATTCATCTCACAGAGTTACACTTATGTTTCGTGGAGCAGTCCATTAACACTGTTTTTGGGGAAACCTGAGAAGAGCTTCTTTGGATCACATTGAGGCCTACGCTGATAAAGGAAATTTCATCCGTTCAAAACGTGAAAGAAGCTTTCTGAGAAACTTCTTTCTGATCTGTGAGTTCATCTCACAGAGTTACAATCTCTGCCTCTAGAAGAAGTTTGCTAACACTCTTCTCGTGGAATCTGCAAAGTGATATTTGGGAGCCTATAGGGGCCCACTGGTGATAAAGGAAATATCCTCACATAATAACTAAAGAGAAGCTTTCTGAGAAACTGCATTGCCATGTGTGAATGCAACTCACAGAGTTACACGTTTCTCTTCAGTGATCAGTTTGTTAGCACAGTTTTCTGGAGATCTGCAATTAGATACTTCATAGCGCAATGAACATTACAGTGACAAAGGAAATATCCACAGATGAAAACTAGAAGAAGCTTTCTTAGAAACTTCTTGTTGATGTGTGAATTCATCTCACAGAGTTACACTTATGTTTCGTGGAGCAGTCCATTAACACTGTCTTTGGGGAAACTGAGAAGGGCTTCTTTGGATCACATTGAGGCCTACGCTGATAAAGGAAATTTCATCCAGTTCAAAACGTGAAAGAAGCTTTCTGAGAAACTTCTTTCTGATCTGTGAGTTCATCTCACAGAGTTACAACCTCTGCCTCAAGAAGAAGTTTGCTAACACTCTTCTCGTCGAATCTGCAAAGTGATATTTGAGAGCCTATAGGGGCCCATGGTGATAAAGGAAATGTCCTCACATAATAACTAAAGAGAAGCTTTCTGAGAAACTGCATTACCATGTGTGAATGCAACTCACAAAGTTACACGTTTCTCTTCAGTGATCAGTTTGTTAGCACAGTTTTCTGGAGATCTGCAATTAGATACTTCATAGCGCAATGAACATTACAGTGACAAAGGAAATATCCAGATGAAAACTAGAAAGAAGCTTTCTTAGAAACGTCTTGGTGATGTGTGAATTCATCTCACAGAGTTACACTTATGTTTCGTGGAGCAGTCCATTAACACTGTCTTTGGGGAAACTGAGAAGAGCTTCTTTGGATCACATTGAGGCCTACGCTGATAAAGGAAATTTCATCCGTTCAAAACGTGAAAGAAGCTTTCTGAGAAACTTCTTTCTGATCTGTGAGTTCATCTCACCGAGTTCCAATCTCTGCCTCAAGAAGCAGTTTGCTAACACTCTTTCGTGGAATCTGCAAAGTGATATTTGGGAGCCTATAGGGGCCCATGGTGATAAAGGAAATGTCCTCACATAATAACTAAAGAGAAGCTTTCTGAGAAACTGCATTACCATGTGTGAATGCAACTCACAGAGTTACACGTTTCTCTTCAGTGATCAGTTTGTTAGCACAGTTTTCTGGAGATCTGCAATTAGATACTTCATAGCGCAATGAACATTACAGTGACAAAGGAAATATCCAGATGAAAACTAGAAAGAAGCTTTCTTAGAAACTTCTTGGTGATGTGTGAATTCATCTCACAGAGTTACACTTATGTTTCGTGGAGCAGTCCATTAACACTGTCTTTGGGGAAACTGAGAAGGGCTTCTTTGGATCACATTGAGGCCTACGCTGATAAAGGAAATTTCATCCGTTCAAAACGTGAAAGAAGCTTTCTGAGAAACTTCTTTCTGATCTGTGAGTTCATCTCACAGAGTTACAACCTCTGCCTCAAGAAGAAGTTTGCTAACACTCTTCTCGTCTAATCTGCAAAGTGATATTTGGGAGCCTATAGGGGCCCATGGTGATAAAGGAAATGTCCTCACATAATAACTAAAGAGAAGCTTTCTGAGAAACTGCATTACCATGTGTGAATGCAACTCACAGAGTTACACGTTTCTCTTCAGTGATCAGTTTGTTAGCACAGTTTTCTGGAGATCTGCAATTAGATACTTCATAGCGCAATGAACATTACAGTGACAAAGGAAATATCACAGATGAAAACTAGAAAGAAGCTTTCTTAGAAACTTCTTGGTGATGTGTGAATTCATCTCACAGAGTTACACTTATGTTTCGTGGAGCAGTCCATTAACACTGTCTTTGGGGAAACTGAGAAGAGCTTCTTTGGATCACATTGAGGCCTACGCTGATAAAGGAAATTTCATCCGTTCAAAACGTGAAAGAAGCTTTCTGAGAAACTTCTTTCTGATCTGTGAGTTCATCTCACAGAGTTACAACCTCTGCCTCTAGAAGAAGTTTGCTAACACTCTTCTCGTCGAATCTGCAAAGTGATATTTGGGAGCCTATAGGGGCCCATGGTGATAAAGGAAATATCCTCACATAATAACTAAAGAGAAGCTTTCTGAGAAACTGCATTACCATGTGTGAATGCAACTCACAGAGTTACACGTTTCTCTTCAGTGATCAGTTTGTTAGCACAGTTTTCTGGAGATCTGCAATTAGATACTTCATAGCGCAATGAACATTACAGTGACAAAGGAAATATCCAGATGAAAACTAGAAGAAGCTTTCTTAGAAACTTCTTGTTGATGTGTGAATTCATCTCACAGAGTTACACTTATGTTTCGTGGAGCAGTCCATTAACACTGTCTTTGGGGAAACTGAGAAGGGCTTCTTTGGATCACATTGAGGCCTACGCTGATAAAGGAAATTTCATCCAGTTCAAAACGTGAAAGAAGCTTTCTGAGAAACTTCTTTCTGATCTGTGAGTTCATCTCACAGAGTTACAACCTCTGCCTCAAGAAGAAGTTTGCTAACACTCTTCTCGTCGAATCTGCAAAGTGATATTTGAGAGCCTATAGGGGCCGATGGTGATAAAGGAAATGTCCTCACATAATAACTAAAGAGAAGCTTTCTGAGAAACTGCATTACCATGTGTGAATGCAACTCACAGAGTTACACGTTTCTCTTCAGTGATCAGTTTGTTAGCACAGTTTTCTGGAGATCTGCAATTAGATACTTCATAGCGCAATGAACATTACAGTGACAAAGGAAATATCCACAGATGAAAACTAGAAGGAAGCTTTCTTAGAAACTTCTTGGTGATGTGTGAATTCATCTCACAGAGTTACACTTATGTTTCGTGGAAGCAGTCCATTAACACTGTCTTTGGGGAAACTGAGAAGGGCTTCTTTGGACCATATTGAGGCCTACGCTGATAAAGGAAATTTCATCCATTCAAAACGTGAAAGAAGCTTTCTGAGAAACTTCTTTCTCATCTGTGAGTTCATCTCACAGAGTTACAACCTCTGCCTCAAGAAGAAGTTTGCTAACACTCTTCTCGTCTAATCTGCAAAGTGATATTTGGGAGCCTATTGGGGCCCATGGTGATAAAAGAAATGTCCTCACATAATAACTAAAGAGAAGCTTTCTGAGAAACTGCATTACCATGTGTGAATGCAACTCACAGAGTTACACGTTTCTCTTCAGTGATCAGTTTGTTAGCATAGTTTTCTGGAGATCTGCAATTAGATACTTCATAGCGCAATGAACATTACAGTGACAAAGGAAATATCCAGATGAAAACTAGAAAGAAGCTTTCTTAGAAACTTCTTGGTGATGTGTGAATTCATCTCACAGAGTTACACTTATGTTTCGTGGAGCAGTCCATTAACACTGTCTTTGGGGAAACTGAGAAGGGCTTCTTTGGATCACATTGAGGCCTACGCTGATAAAGGAAATTTCATCCGTTCAAAACGTGAAAGAAGCTTTCTGAGAAACTTCTTTCTGATCTGTGAGTTCATCTCACAGAGTTACAAGCTCTGCCTCAAGAAGCAGTTTGCTAACACTCTTTTCGTGGAATCTGCAAAGTGATATTTGGGAGCCTATAGGGGCCCATGGTGATAAAGGAAATATCCTCACATAATAACTAAAGAGAAGCTTTCTGAGAAACTGCATTGCCATGTGTGAATGCAACTCACAGAGTTACACGTTTCTCTTCAGTGATCAGTTTCTTAGCACAGTTTTCTGGAGATCTGCAATTAGATACTTCATAGCGCAATGAACATTACAGTGACAAAGGAAATATCCTAGATGAAAACTAGAAGAAGCTTTCTTAGAAACTTCTTGTTGATGTGTGAATTCATCTCACAGAGTTACACTTATGTTTCGTGGAAGCAGTCCATTAACACTGTCTTTGGGGAAACTGAGAAGGGCTTCTCTTGGATCACATTGAGGCCTACGCTGATAAAGGAAATTTCATCCGTTCAAAACGTGAAAGAAGCTTTCTGAGAAACTTCTTTCTGATCTGTGAGTTCATCTCACAGAGTTACAATCTCTGCCTCAAGAAGCAGTTTGCTAACACTCTTCTCGTCGAATCTGCAAAGTGATATTTGGCAGCCTATTAGGGGCCCATGGTGATAAAGGAAATATCCTCACATAATAACTAAAGAGAAGCATTCTGAGAAACTGCATTGCCATGTGTGAATGCAACTCACAGAGTTACACGTTTCTCTTCAGTGATCAGTTTGTTAGCATAGTTTTCTGGAGATCTGCAATTAGATACTTCATAGCGCAATGAACATTACAGTGACAAAGGAAATATCCAGAGATGAAAACTAGAAAGACGCTTTCATAGAAACTTCTTGGTGATGTGTGAATTCATCTCATAGAGTTACACTTATGTTTCGTGGAGCAGTCCATTAACACTGTCTTTGGGGTAACTGAGAAGGGCTTCTTTGGATCACATTGAGGCCTACGCTGATAAAGGAAATTTCATCCGTTCAAAACGTGAAAGAAGCTTTCTGAGAAACTTCTTTCTGATCTGTGAGTTCATCTCACAGAGTTACAACCTCTGCCTCAAGAAGAAGTTTGCTAACACTCTTCTCGTCGAATCTGCAAAGTGATATTTGGGAGCGTATAGGGGCCCATGGTGATAAAGGAAATGTCCTCACATAATAACTAAAGAGAAGCTTTCTGAGAAACTGCATTACCATGTGTGAATGCAACTCACAGAGTTACACGTTTCTCTTCAGTGATCAGTTTGTTAGCACAGTTTTCTGGAGATCTGCAATTAGATACTTCATAGCGCAATGAACATTACAGTGACAAAGGAAATATCCACAGTGAAAACTAGAAGGAAGCTTTCTTAGAAACTTCTTGTTGATGTGTGAATTCATCTCACAGAGTTACACTTATGTTTCGTGGAACAGTCCATTAACACTGTCTTTGGGGAAACTGAGAAGGGCTTCTCTGGATCACATTGAGTCCTACGCTGATAAAGGAAATTTAATCCATTCAAAACGTGAAAGAAGCTTTCTGAGAAACTTCTTTCTGATCTGTGAGTTCATCTCACAGAGTTACAACCTCTGCCTTAAGAAGAAGTTTGCTAACACTCTTCTCGTCGAATCTGCAAAGTGATATTTGAGAGCCTATAGGGGACCATGGTGATAAAGGAAATGTCCTCACATAATAACTAAAGAGAAGCTTTCTGAGAAACTGCATTACCATGTGTGAATGCAACTCACAGAGTTACACGTTTCTCTTCAGTGATCAGTTTGTTAGCATAGTTTTCTGGAGATCTGCAATTAAATACTTCATAGCGCAATGAACATTACAGTGACAAAGGAAATATCCAGATGAAAACTAGAAAGAAGCTTTCTTAGAAAGTTCTTGGTGATGTGTGAATTCATCTCACAGAGTTACACTTATGTTTCGTGGAGCAGTCCATTAACACTGTCTTTGGGGAAACTGAGAAGAGCTTCTTTGGATCACATTGAGGCCTACGCTGATAAAGGAAATTTCATCCGTTCAAAACGTGAAAGAAGCTTTCTGAGAAACTTCTTTCTGATCTGTGAGTTCATCTCACAGGAGTTCCAATCTCTGCCTCAAGAAGCAGTTTGCTAACACTCTTTTCGTGGAATCTGCAAAGTGATATTTGGGAGCCTATAGGGGCCCATGGTGATAAAGGAAATATCCTCACATAATAACTAAAGAGAAGCTTTCTGAGAAACTGCATTGCCATGTGTGAATGCAACTCACAGAGTTACACGTTTCTCTTCAGTGATCAGTTTGTTAGCATAGTTTTCTGGAGATCTGCAATTAGATACTTCATAGCGCAATGAACATTACAGTGACAAAGGAAATATCCAGAGATGAAAACTAGAAAGAAGCTTTCATAGAAACTTCTTGGTGATGTGTGAATTCATCTCACAGAGTTACACTTATGTTTCGTGGAGCAGTCCATTAACACTGTCTTTGGGGAAACTGAGAAGGGCTTCTTTGGATCACATTGAGGCCTACGGTGATAAAGGAAATTTCTTCCGTTCAAAACGTGAAAGAAGCTTTCTGAGAAACTTCTTTCTGATCTGTGAGTTCATCTCACAGAGTTACAACCTCTGCCTAAAGAAGAAGTTTGCTAACACTCTTCTCGTCGAATCTGTAAAGTGATATTTGGGAGCCTATAGGGGCCCATGGTGATAAAGGAAATGTCCTCACATAATAACTAAAGAGAAGCTTTCTGAGAAACTGCATTACCATGTGTGAATGCAACCCACAGAGTTACACGTTTCTCTTCAGTGATCAGTTTGTTAGCATAGTTTTCTGGAGATCTGCAATTAGATACTTCATAGCGCAATGAACATTACAGTGACAAAGGAAATATCCAGATGAAAACTAGAAAGAAGCTTTCTTAGAAACTTCTTGGTGATGTGTGAATTCATCTCACAGAGTTACACTTATGTTTCGTGGAGCAGTCCATTAACACTGTCTTTGGGGAAACTGAGAAGAGCTTCTTTGGATCACATTGAGGCCTACGCTGATAAAGGAAATTTCATCCGTTCAAAACGTGAAAGAAGCTTTCTGAGAAACTTCTTTCTGATCTGTGAGTTCATCTCACAGAGTTACAACCTCTGCCTCTAGAAGAAGTTTGCTAACACTCTTCTCGTGGAATCTGCAAAGTGATATTTGGGAGCCTATAGGGGCCCATGGTGATAAAGGAAATATCCTCACATAATAACTAAAGAGAAGCTTTCTGAGAAACTGCATTGCCATGTGTGAATGCAACTCACAGAGTTACACGTTTCTCTTCAGTGATCAGTTTGTTAGCACAGTTTTCTGGAAATCTGCAATTAGATACTTCATAGCGCAATGAACATTACAGTGACAAAGGAAATATCCACAGATGAAAACTAGAAGGAAGCTTTCTTAGAAACTTCTTGATGATGTGTGAATTCATCTCACAGAGTTACACTTATGTTTCGTGGAGCAGTCCATTAACACTGTCTTTGGGGAAACTGAGAAGGGCTTCCTTGGATCACATAGAGGCCTACGCTGATAAAGGAAATTTCATCCATTCAAAACGTGAAAGAAGCTTTCTGAGAAACTTCTTTCTGATCTGTGAGTTCATCTCACAGAGTTACAACCTCTGCCTCAAGAATAAGTTTGCTAACACTCTTCTCGTCGAATCTGCAAAGTGATATTTGAGAGCCTATAGGGGCCCATGGTGATAAAGGAAATGTCCTCACATAATAACTAAAGAGAAGCTTTCTGAGAAACTGCATTACCATGTGTGAATGCAACTCACAGAGTTACACGTTTCTCTTCAGTGATCAGTTTGTTAGCATAGTTTTCTGGAGATCTGCAATTAGATACTTCATAGCGCAATGAACATTACAGTGACAAAGGAAATATCCAGATGAAAACTAGAAAGAAGCTTTCTTAGAAACTTCTTGGTGATGTGTGAATTCATCTCACAGAGTTACACTTATGTTTCGTGGAGCAGTCCATTAACACTGTCTTTGGGGAAACTGAGAAGAGCTTCTTTGGATCACATTGAGGCCTACGCTGATAAAGGAAATTTCATCCGTTCAAAACGTGAAAGAAGCTTTCTGAGAAACTTCTTTCTGATCTGTGAGTTCATCTCACAGAGTTACAATCTCTGCCTCAAGAAGCAGTTTGCTAACACTCTTTTCGTGGAATCTGCAAAGTGATATTTGGCAGCCTATTTGGGCCCATGGTGATAAAGGAAATATCCTCACATAATAACTAAAGAGAAGCATTCTGAGAAACTGCATTGCCATGTGTGAATGCAACTCACAGAGTTACACGTTTCTCTTCAGTGATCAGTTTGTTAGCATAGTTTTCTGGAGATCTACAATTAGATACTTCATAGCGCAATGAACATTACAGTGACAAAGGAAATATCCAGATGAAAACTAGAAAGAAGCTTTCTTAGAAACTTCTTGGTGATGTGTGAATTCATCTCACAGAGTTACACTTATGTTTCGTGGAGCAGTCCATTAACACTGTCTTTGGGGAAACTGAGAAGAGCTTCTTTGGATCACATTGAGGCCTACGCTGATAAAGGAAATTTCATCCGTTCAAAACGTGAAAGAAGCTTTCTGAGAAACTTCTTTCTGATCTGTGAGTTCATCTCACCGAGTTCCAATCTCTGCCTGAAGAAGCAGTTTGCTAACACTCTTTTCGTGGTATCTGCAAAGTGATATTTGGGAGCCTATAGGGGCCCATCGTGATAAAGGAAATATCCTCACATAATAACTAAAGAGAAGCTTTCTGAGAAACTGCATTGCCATGTGTGAATGCAACTCACAGAGTTACGCCATTGTTTTTTGCAGCCGTTTCTTAGGACTGTTTCCGTGGATTCCGTGAAGTGATATTTCAGATAGCTTTGAAGAATAGAAGGAAAAAGAAATATCCTCCAAGAGAAAGCAGAACCAAGCTTTCTGAGAAACTGCTTTTTGATATGTGAATTCATTTCACAGTGTTCTATCACCCTTTCTCGGGGGAGTTTCCTAGCACTCATTTGAGGAATCTCAGATGTGATGTCTTGGATATCGTTGAATCGCATGCTGAATAAGGAACTATCCTCAGAGAAACCTGCAGAGACGCCTTCTCAGAAACTTCTTTGTTGTGGGTGATTTCAGCCCACAGATGTCCATCATTGTTTCCACTGAGAAACTTGCTAGCAGAGTTTTCGCAGAATCAGCAAGAGGACACACGGTGGCGCTCCAAGACCACAAATAACCTCGTCTTACTAAAGAAAGACGCTTTCTGAGAAACCGCTTTGTGATGTGTGAATTCAACTCACTAAGTTGCAGCTGTATTTCGTGGGGCCGTGGCCTAGCCCTATTTGTGTGGAATCTGAGAACAGATATTCCCGAACCCTTTGAAAACAATGGGGCTAAGGGAAACATCTTCCAATAAAAATGAGAAAGAAGCTTACTGAGAAACTTCTTTCTGATCTGTGAGTTCATCTCACAGAGTTACAACCTCTGCCTCAAGAAGAAGTTTGCTAACACTCTTTTCGTGGAATCTGCAAAGTGATATTTGGGAGCCTATTGGGGCCCATGGTGATAAAGGAAATATCCTCACATAATAACTAAAGAGAAGCTTTCTGAGAAACTGCATTGCCATGTGTGAATGCAACTCACAGAGTTACACGTTTCTCTTCAGTGATCAGTTTGTTAGCATAGTTTTCTGGAGATCTGCAATTAGATACTTCATAGCGCAATGAACATTACAGTGACAAAGGAAATATCCAGAGATGAAAACTCGAAAGAAGCTTTCATAGAAACTTCTTGGTGATGTGTGAATTCATCTCACAGAGTTACACTTATGTCTCGTGGAGCAGTCCATTAACACTGTCTTTGGGGAAACTGAGAAGGGCTTCTTTGGATCACATTGAGGCCTACGCTGATAAAGGAAATTTCATCCGTTCAAAACGTGAAAGAAGCTTTCTGAGAAACTTCTTTCTGATCTGAGAGTTCATCTCACAGAGTTACAACCTCTGCCTCAAGAAGAAGTTTGCTAACACTCTTCTCGTCTAACCTGCAAAGTGATATTTGGAGGCCTATAGGGGCCCATGGTGATAAAGGAAATGTCCTCACATGATAACTAAAGAGAAGCTTTCTGAGAAACTGCATTACCATGTGTGAATGCAACTCACAGAGTTACACGTTTCTCTTCAGTGATCAGTTTGTTAGCATAGTTTTCTGGAGATCTGCAATTAGATACTTCATAGCGCAATGAACATTACAGTGACAAAGGAAATATCCATTTGAAAACTAGAAAGAAGCTTTCTTAGAAACTTCTTGGTGATGTGTGAATTCATCTCACAGAGTTACACTTATGTTTCGTGGAGCAGTCCATTAACACTGTCTTTCGGGAAACTGAGAAGGGCTTCTTTGGATCACATTGAGGCCTACGCTGATAAAGGAAATTTCATCCGTTCAAAACGTGAAAGAAGCTTTCTTGGAAACTTCTTTCTGATCTGTGAGTTCATCTCACAGAGTTACAATCTCTGCCTCAAGAAGCAGTTTGCTAACACTCTTTTCGTGGAATCTGCAAAGTGATATTTGGCAGCCTATTGGGGCCCATGGTGATAAAGGAAATATCCTCACATAATAACTAAAGAGAAGCATTCTGAGAAACTGCATTGCCATGTGTGAATGCAACTCACAGAGTTACACGTTTCTCTTCAGTGATCAGTTTGTTAGCATAGTTTTCTGGAGATCTGCAATTAGATACTTCATAGCGCAATGAACATTACAGTGACAAAGGAAATATCCAGAGATGAAAACTAGAAAGAAGCTTTCATAGAAACTTCTTGGTGATGTGTGAATTCATCTCACAGAGTTACACTTATGTCTCGTGGAGCAGTCCATTAACACTGTCTTTGGGGAAACTGAGAAGGGCTTCTTTGGATCACATTGAGGCCTACGCTGATAAAGGAAATTTCATCCGTTCAAAACGTGAAAGAAGCTTTCTGAGAAACTTCTTTCTGATCTGAGAGTTCATCTCACAGAGTTACAACCTCTGCCTCAAGAAGAAGTTTGCTAACACTCTTCTCGTCTAATCTGCAAAGTGATATTTGGAGGCCTATAGGGGCCCATGGTGATAAAGGAAATGTCCTCACATAATAACTAAAGAGAAGCTTTCTGAGAAACTGCATTACCATGTGTGAATGCAACTCACAGAGTTACACGTTTCTCTTCAGTGATCAGTTTGTTAGCATAGTTTTCTAGAGATCTGCAATTAGATACTTCATAGCGCAATGAACATTACAGTGACAAAGGAAATAACCAAATGAAAACTAGAAAGAAGCTTTCTTAGAAACTTCTTGGTGGTGTGTGAATTCATCTCACAGAGTTACACTTATGTTTCGTGGAGCAGTCCATTAACACTGTCTTTGGGGAAACTGAGAAGAGCTTCTTTGGATCACATTGAGGCCTACGCTGATAAAGGAAATTTCATCCGTTCAAAACGTGAAAGAAGCTTTCTGAGAAACTTCTTTCTGATCTGTGAGTTCATCTCCCCGAGTTCCAATCTCTGCCTGAAGAAGCAGTTTGCTAACACTCTTTTCGTGGTATCTGCAAAGTGATATTTGGGAGCCTATAGGGGCCCATGGTGATAAAGGAAATATCCTCACATAATAACTAAAGAGAAGCTTTCTGAGAAACTGCATTGCCATGTGTGAATGCAACTCACAGAGTTACGCCATTGTTTTTTGCAGCCGTTTCTTAGGACTGTTTCCGTGGATTCCGTGAAGTGATATTTCAGATAGCTTTGAAGAATAGAAGGAAAAAGAAATATCCTCCAAGAGAAAGCAGAACCAAGCTTTCTGAGAAACTGCTTTGTGATATGTGAATTCATTTCACAGTGTTCTATCACCCTTTCTCGGGGGAGTTTCCTAGCACTCATTTGAGGAATCTCAGATGTGATGTCTTGGATATCGTTGAATCGCATGCTGAATAAGGAACTATCCACAGAGAAACCTGCAGAGACGCCTTCTCAGAAACTTCTTTGTTGTGGGTGATTTCAGCCCACAGATGTCCATCATTGTTTCCACTGAGAAACTTGCTAGCAGAGTTTTCGCAGAATCTGCAAGAGGACACACGGTGGCGCTCCAAGACCACAAATAACCTCGTCTTACTAAAGAAAGACGCTTTCTGAGAAACCGCTTTGTGATGTGTGAATTCAACTCACTAAGTTGCAGCTGTATTTCGTGGGGCCGTGGCCTAGCCCTATTTGTGTGGAATCTGAGAACAGATATTCCCGAACCCTTTGAAAACAATGTGGCTAAGGGAAACATCTTCCAATAAAAATTGGAAAGAAGCTTACTGAGAAACTTCTTTCTGATCTGTGAGTTCATCTCACAGAGTTACAACCTCTGCCTCAAGAAGAAGTTTGCTAACACTCTTTTCGTGGAATCTGCAAAGTGATATTTGGGAGCCTATTGGGGCCCATGGTGATAAAGGAAATATCCTCACATAATAACTAAAGAGAAGCTTTCTGAGAAACTGCATTGCCATGTGTGAATGCAACTCACAGAGTTACACGTTTCTCTTCAGTGATCAGTTTCTTAGCACAGTTTTCTGGAGATCTGCAATTAGATACTTCATAGCGCAATGAACATTACAGTGACAAAGGAAATATCCAGATGAAAACTAGAAAGAAGCTTTCTTAGAAACTTCTTGGTGATGTGTGAATTCATCTCACAGAGTTACACTTATGTTTCGTGGAGCAGTCCATTAACACTGTCTTTGGGGTAACTGAGAAGGGCTTCTTTGGATCACATTGAGGCCTACGCTGATAAAGGAAATTTCATCCGTTCAAAACGTGAAAGAAGCTTTCTGAGAAACTTCTTTCTGATCTGTGAATTCATCTCACAGAGTTACAAGCTATGCCTCAAGAAGCAGTTTGCTAACACTCTTTTCGTGGAATCTGCAAAGTGATATTTGGGAGCCTATTGGGGCCCATGGTGATAAAGGAAATATCCTCACATAATAACTAAAGAGAAGCTTTCTGAGAAACTGCATTGCCATGTGTGAATGCAACTCACAGAGTTACACGTTTCTCTTCAGTGATCAGTTTCTTAGCACAGTTTTCTGGAGATCTGCAATTAGAAGCTTCATAGCGCAATGAACATTACAGTGACAAAGGAAATATCCAGAGATGAAAACTAGAAAGAAGCTTTCTTAGAAACTTCTTGGTGATGTGTGAAATCATCTCACAGAGTTACACTTATGTTTCGTGGAGCAGTCCATTAACACTGTCTTTCGGGAAACTGAGAAGGGCTTCTTTGGATCACATTGATGCCTACGCTGATAAAGGAAATTTCATCCGTTCAAAACGTGAAAGAAGCTTTCTGAGAAACGTCTTTCTGATCTGTGAGTTCATCTCACAGAGTTACAATCTCTGCCTCAAGAAGCAGTTTGCTAACACTCTTTTCGTGGAATCTGCAAAGTGATATTTGGCAGCCTATTGGGGCCCATGGTGAAAAGGAAATATCCTCACATAATAACTAAAGAGAAGCATTCTGAGAAACTGCATTGCCATGTGTGAATGCAACTCACAGAGTTACACGTTTCTCTTCAGTGATCAGTTTGTTAGCATAGTTTTCTTGAGATCTACAATTAGATACTTCATAGCGCAATGAACATTACAGTGACAAAGGAAATATCCAGATGAAAACTAGAAAGAAGCTTTCTTAGAAACTTCTTGGTGATGTGTGAATTCATCTCACAGAGTTACACTTATGTTTCGTGGAGCAGTCCATTAACACTGTCTTTGGGGAAACTGAGAAGGGCTTCTTTGGATCACATTGAGGCCTACGCTGATAAAGGAAATTTCATCCGTTCAAAACGTGAAAGAAGCTTTCTGAGAAACTTCTTTCTGATCTGTGTGTTCATCTCACCGAGTTCCAATCTCTGCCTGAAGAAGCAGTTTGCTAACACTCTTTTCGTGGTATCTGCAAAGTGATATTTGGGAGCCTATAGGGGCCCATCGTGATAAAGGAAATATCCTCACATAATAACTAAAGAGAAGCTTTCTGAGAAACTGCATTGCCATGTGTGAATGCAACTCACAGAGTTACGCCATTGTTTTTTGCAGCCGTTTCTTAGGACTGTTTCCGTGGATTCCGTGAAGTGATATTTCAGATAGCTTTGAAGAATAGAAGGAAAAACAAATATTCTCCAAGAGAAAGCAGAACCAAGCTTTGTGAGAAACTGCTTTGTGATATGTGAATTCATTTCACAGTGTTCTATCACCCTTTCTCGGGGGAGTTTCCTAGCACACATTTGAGGAATCTCAGATGTGATGTCTTGGATATCGTTGAATCGCATGCTGAATAAGGAACTATCCTCAGAGAAACCTGCAGAGACGCCTTCTCAGAAACTTCTTTGTTGTGGGTGATTTCAGCCCACAGATGTCCATCATTGTTTCCACTGAGAAACTTGCTAGCAGAGTTTTCGCAGAATCTGCAAGAGGACACACGGTGGCGCTCCAAGACCACAAATAACCTCGTCTTACTAAAGAAAGACGCTTTCTGAGAAACCGCTTTGTGATGTGTGAATTCAACTCACTAAGTTGCAGCTGTATTTCGTGGGGCCGTGGCCTAGCCCTATTTGTGTGGAATCTGAGAACAGATATTCCCGAACCCTTTGAAAACAATGGGGCCAAGGGAAACATCTTCCAATAAAAATGAGAAAGAAGCTTACTGAGAAACTTCTTTCTGATCTGTGAGTTCATCTCACAGAGTTACAATCTCTGCCTCAAGAAACAGTTTGCTAACACTCTTTTCGTGGAATCTGCAAAGTGATATTTGGGAGCCTATTGGGGCCCATATTGATAAAGGAATTATCCTCACATAATAACTAAAGAGAAGCATTCTGAGAAACTGCATTGCCATGTGTGAATGCAACTCACAGAGTTACACGTTTCTCTTCAGTGATCAGTTTGTTAGCATAGTTTTCTGGAGATCTACAATTAGATACTTCATAGCGCAATGAACATTACAGTGACAAAGGAAATATCCAGATGAAAACTAGAAAGAAGCTTTCTTAGAAACTTCTTGGTGGTGTGTGAATTCATCTCACCGAGTTACACTTATGTTTCATGGAGCAGTCCATTAACACTGTCTTTGGGGAAACTGAGAAGAGCTTCTTTGGATCACATTGAGGCCTACGCTGATAAAGGAAATTTCATCCGTTCAAAACGTGAAAGAAGCTTTCTGAGAAACTTCTTTCTGATCTGTGAGTTCATCTCACAGAGTTACAAGCTATGCCTCAAGAAGCAGTTTGCTAACACTCTTTTCGTGGAATCTGCAAAGTGATATTTGGTAGCCCATAGGGGCCCAGGGTGGAAAAGGAAATGTCCCCACATAATAACTACAGAGAAACGTTCTGAGAGATTGCTTTCCGATGTGTGACTTCATCACACAGGGTTCCACCCTTCCCTTCTTGGAACAGTTTGCTAACACTGTTCTCGTGGATTGTGCAAAGGTATATTTGGGAGCTCATTGAGGGCTAGGGTGAAAGGGGAATTATCCTCACATAATAACTAAAGAGAAGCTTTCTGAGAAACTGCATTGCCATGTGTGAATGCAACTCACAGAGTTACACGTTTCTCTTCAGTGATCAGTTTGTTAACACAGTTTTCTGGAAATCTGCAATTTGGTATTGCATAGCGCAATGAACCTGACGGTGACAAAGGAAATATCCAGAGATGAAACCTAGAAAGAAGCTTTCTTAGAAACTTCTTGGTGATGTGTGAATTCATCTCACAGAGTTACACTTATGTTTCGTGGAGCAGTCCATTAACACTGTCTTTGAGGAAGCTGAGAAGGGCTTCCTTGGATCGCATTGAGGCCTACGCTGATAAAGGAAATTTCATCCGTTCAAAACGTGAAAGAAGCTTTCTGAGAAACTTCTTTCTGATCTGTGAATTCATCTCACAGAGTTACAAGCTATGCCTCAAGAAGCAGTTTGCTAACACTCTTTTCGTGGAATCTGCAAAGTGATATTTGGTAGCCCATAGGGGCCCATGGTGGAAAAGGAAATGTCCTCACATAATAACTACAGAGAAACGTTCTGAGAGATTGCTTTCCGATGTGTGACTTCATCACACAGGGTTCCACCCTTCCCTTCTTGGAACAGTTTGCTAACACTGTTCTCGTGGATTGTGCAAAGGTATATTTGGGAGCTCATTGAGGGCTAGGGTGAAAAAGGAATTATCCTCACATAATAACTAAAGAGAAGCTTTCTGAGAAACTGCATTGCCATGTGTGAATGCAACTCACAGAGTTACACGTTTCTCTTCAGTGATCAGTTTGTTAACACAGTTTTCTGGAAATCTGCAATTTGGTATTTCATAGCGCAATGAACATTACAGTGACAAAGGAAATATCCAGAGATGAAAACTAGAAAGAAGCTTTCTTAGAAACTTCTTGGTGATGTGTGAAATCATCTCACAGAGTTACACTTATGTTTCGTGGAGCAGTCCATTAACACTGTCTTTCGGGAAACTGAGAAGGGCTTCTTTGGATCACATTGATGCCTACGCTGATAAAGGAAATTTCATCCGTTCAAAACGTGAAAGAAGCTTTCTGAGAAACGTCTTTCTGATCTGTGAGTTCATCTCACAGAGTTACAATCTCTGCCTCAAGAAGCAGTTTGCTAACACTCTTTTCGTGGAATCTGCAAAGTGATATTTGGCAGCCTATTGGGGCCCATGGTGAAAAGGAAATATCCTCACATAATAACTAAAGAGAAGCATTCTGAGAAACTGCATTGCCATGTGTGAATGCAACTCACAGAGTTACACGTTTCTCTTCAGTGATCAGTTTGTTAGCATAGTTTTCTTGAGATCTACAATTAGATACTTCATAGCGCAATGAACATTACAGTGACAAAGGAAATATCCAGATGAAAACTAGAAAGAAGCTTTCTTAGAAACTTCTTGGTGATGTGTGAATTCATCTCACAGAGTTACACTTATGTTTCGTGGAGCAGTCCATTAACACTGTCTTTGGGGAAACTGAGAAGGGCTTCTTTGGATCACATTGAGGCCTACGCTGATAAAGGAAATTTCATCCGTTCAAAACGTGAAGAAAGAGCTTTCTGAGAAACTTCTTTCTGATCTGTGTGTTCATCTCACCGAGTTCCAATCTCTGCCTGAAGAAGCAGTTTGCTAACACTCTTTTCGTGGTATCTGCAAAGTGATATTTGGGAGCCTATAGGGGCCCATCGTGATAAAGGAAATATCCTCACATAATAACTAAGAGAAGCTTCTGAGAAACTGCATTGCCATGTGTGAATGCAACTCACAGAGTTACGCCATTGTTTTTTGCAGCCGTTTCTTAGGACTGTTTCCGTGGATTCCGTGAAGTGATATTTCAGATAGCTTTGAAGAATAGAAGGAAAACAAATATTCTCCAAGAGAAAGCAGAACCAAGCTTTGTGAGAAACTGCTTTGTGATATGTGAATTCATTTCACAGTGTTCTATCACCCTTTCTCGGGGGAGTTTCCTAGCACACATTTGAGGAATCTCAGATGTGATGTCTTGGATATCGTTGAATCGCATGCTGAATAAGGAACTATCCTCAGAGAAACCTGCAGAGACGCCTTCTCAGAAACTTCTTTGTTGTGGGTGATTTCAGCCCACAGATGTCCATCATTGTTTCCACTGAGAAACTTGCTAGCAGAGTTTTCGCAGAATCTGCAAGAGGACACACGGTGGCGCTCCAAGACCACAAATAACCTCGTCTTACTAAAGAAAGACGCTTTCTGAGAAACCGCTTTGTGATGTGTGAATTCAACTCACTAAGTTGCAGCTGTATTTCGTGGGGCCGTGGCCTAGCCCTATTTTGTGTGGATGAGAACAGATATTTCGAAACCCTTGTGAAACAATGGGGCCAGAAACTCTTCCAATAATTGGAGCCATAGGGGCCCAGAAAGGAAATGTCCCACATATAACTACAGAGAAACTTCTGAGAGATTGCTGATGGTGATTCATCACACAGAGTTCACCCTTCCTCTTGGAACAGTTTGCTAACATGTTCTCGTGGGATCTGAAGGTATATTTGGGAGCTACATTGAGGGGGCTAGGTGTGAAAAAGGAAATTATCCTCACATAATAACTAAAAAGAAGCTTTCTGAGAAAACTGCATTGCCATGTGTGAATGCAACTCACAGAGTTACACGTTTCTCTTCAGTGATCAGTTTGTTAACACAGTTTTCTGGAAATCTGCAATTTGGTATTGCATAGCGCAATGAACCTGACGGTGACAAAGGAAATATCCAGAGATGAAACCTAGAAAGAAGCTTTCTTAGAAACTTCTTGGTGATGTGTGAATTCATCTCACAGAGTTACACTTATGTTTCGTGGAGCAGTCCATTAACACTGTCTTTGAGGAAGCTGAGAAGGGCTTCCTTGGATCGCATTGAGGCCTACGCTGATAAAGGAAATTTCATCCGTTCAAAACGTGAAAGAAGCTTTCTGAGAAACTTCTTTCTGATCTGTGAATTCATCTCACAGAGTTACAAGCTATGCCTCAAGAAGCAGTTTGCTAACACTCTTTTCGTGGAATCTGCAAAGTGATATTTGGTAGCCCATAGGGGCCCATGGTGGAAAAGGAAATGTCCTCACATAATAACTACAGAGAAACGTTCTGAGAGATTGCTTTCTGATGTGTGACTTCATCACACAGAGTTCCACCCTTCCCTTCTTGGAACAGTTTGCTAACACTGTTCTCGTGGATTGTGCAAAGGTATATTTGGGAGCTCATTGAGGGCTAGGGTGAAAAAGGAATTATCCTCACATAATAACTAAAGAGAAGCTTTCTGAGAAACTGCATTGCCATGTGTGAATGCAACTCACAGAGTTACACGTTTCTCTTCAGTGATCAGTTTGTTAACACAGTTTTCTGGAAATCTGCAATTTGGTATTGCATAGCGCAATGAACCTGACGGTGACAAAGGAAATATCCAGAGATGAAACCTAGAAAGAAGCTTTCTTAGAAACTTCTTGGTGATGTGTGAATTCATCTCACAGAGTTACACTTATGTTTCGTGGAGCAGTCCATTAACACTGTCTTTGAGGAAGCTGAGAAGGGCTTCCTTGGATCGCATTGAGGCCTACGCTGATAAAGGAAATTTCATCCGTTCAAAACGTGAAAGAAGCTTTCTGAGAAACTTCTTTCTGATCTGTGAATTCATCTCACAGAGTTACAAGCTATGCCTCAAGAAGCAGTTTGCTAACACTCTTTTCGTGGAATCTGCAAAGTGATATTTGGTAGCCCATAGGGGCCCATGGTGGAAAAGGAAATGTCCTCACATAATAACTACAGAGAAACGTTCTGAGAGATTGCTTTCTGATGTGTGACTTCATCACACAGAGTTCCACCCTTCCCTTCTTGGAACAGTTTGCTAACACTGTTCTCGTGGATTGTGCAAAGGTATATTTGGGAGCTCATTGAGGGCTAGGGTGAAAAAGGAATTATCCTCACATAATAACTAAAGAGAAGCTTTCTGAGAAACTGCATTGCCATGTGTGAATGCAACTCACAGAGTTACACGTTTCTCTTCAGTGATCAGTTTGTTAACACAGTTTTCTGGAAATCTGCAATTTGGTATTGCATAGCGCAATGAACCTGACGGTGACAAAGGAAATATCCAGAGATGAAACCTAGAAAGAAGCTTTCTTAGAAACTTCTTGGTGATGTGTGAATTCATCTCACAGAGTTACACTTATGTTTCGTGGAGCAGTCCATTAACACTGTCTTTGAGGAAGCTGAGAAGGGCTTCCTTGGATCGCATTGAGGCCTACGCTGATAAAGGAAATTTCATCCGTTCAAAACGTGAAAGAAGCTTTCTGAGAAACTTCTTTCTGATCTGTGAATTCATCTCACAGAGTTACAAGCTATGCCTCAAGAAGCAGTTTGCTAACACTCTTTTCGTGGAATCTGCAAAGTGATATTTGGTAGCCCATAGGGGCCCATGGTGGAAAAGGAAATGTCCTCACATAATAACTACAGAGAAACGTTCTGAGAGATTGCTTTCTGATGTGTGACTTCATCACACAGAGTTCCACCCTTCCCTTCTTGGAACAGTTTGCTAACACTGTTCTCGTGGATTGTGCAAAGGTATATTTGGGAGCTCATTGAGGGCTAGGGTGAAAAAGGAATTATCCTCACATAATAACTAAAGAGAAGCTTTCTGAGAAACTGCATTGCCATGTGTGAATGCAACTCACAGAGTTACACGTTTCTCTTCAGTGATCAGTTTGTTAACACAGTTTTCTGGAAATCTGCAATTTGGTATTTCATAGCGCAATGAACCTGACGGTGACAAAGGAAATATCCAGAGATGAAACCTAGAAAGAAGCTTTCTTAGAAACTTCTTGGTGATGTGTGAATTCATCTCACAGAGTTACACTTATGTTTCGTGGAGCAGTCCATTAACACTGTCTTTGAGGAAGCTGAGAAGGGCTTCCTTGGATCGCATTGAGGCCTACGCTGATAAAGGAAATTTCATCCGTTCAAAACGTGAAAGAAGCTTTCTGAGAAACTTCTTTCTGATCTGTGAATTCATCTCACAGAGTTACAAGCTATGCCTCAAGAAGCAGTTTGCTAACACTCTTTTCGTGGAATCTGCAAAGTGATATTTGGTAGCCCATAGGGGCCCATGGTGGAAAAGGAAATGTCCTCACATAATAACTACAGAGAAACGTTCTGAGAGATTGCTTTCTGATGTGTGACTTCATCACACAGAGTTCCACCCTTCCCTTCTTGGAACAGTTTGCTAACACTGTTCTCGTGGATTGTGCAAAGGTATATTTGGGAGCTCATTGAGGGCTAGGGTGAAAAAGGAATTATCCTCACATAATAACTAAAGAGAAGCTTTCTGAGAAACTGCATTGCCATGTGTGAATGCAACTCACAGAGTTACACGTTTCTCTTCAGTGATCAGTTTGTTAACACAGTTTTCTGGAAATCTGCAATTTGGTATTTCATAGCGCAATGAACCTGACGGTGACAAAGGAAATATCCAGAGATGAAACCTAGAAAGAAGCTTTCTTAGAAACTTCTTGGTGATGTGTGAATTCATCTCACAGAGTTACACTTATGTTTCGTGGAGCAGTCCATTAACACTGTCTTTGAGGAAGCTGAGAAGGGCTTCCTTGGATCGCATTGAGGCCTACGCTGATAAAGGAAATTTCATCCGTTCAAAACGTGAAAGAAGCTTTCTGAGAAACTTCTTTCTGATCTGTGAATTCATCTCACAGAGTTACAAGCTATGCCTCAAGAAGCAGTTTGCTAACACTCTTTTCGTGGAATCTGCAAAGTGATATTTGGTAGCCCATAGGGGCCCATGGTGGAAAAGGAAATGTCCTCACATAATAACTACAGAGAAACGTTCTGAGAGATTGCTTTCTGATGTGTGACTTCATCACACAGAGTTCCACCCTTCCCTTCTTGGAACAGTTTGCTAACACTGTTCTCGTGGATTGTGCAAAGGTATATTTGGGAGCTCATTGAGGGCTAGGGTGAAAAAGGAATTATCCTCACATAATAACTAAAGAGAAGCTTTCTGAGAAACTGCATTGCCATGTGTGAATGCAACTCACAGAGTTACACGTTTCTCTTCAGTGATCAGTTTGTTAACACAGTTTTCTGGAAATCTGCAATTTGGTATTTCATAGCGCAATGAACCTGACGGTGACAAAGGAAATATCCAGAGATGAAACCTAGAAAGAAGCTTTCTTAGAAACTTCTTGGTGATGTGTGAATTCATCTCACAGAGTTACACTTATGTTTCGTGGAGCAGTCCATTAACACTGTCTTTGAGGAAGCTGAGAAGGGCTTCCTTGGATCGCATTGAGGCCTACGCTGATAAAGGAAATTTCATCCGTTCAAAACGTGAAAGAAGCTTTCTGAGAAACTTCTTTCTGATCTGTGAATTCATCTCACAGAGTTACAAGCTATGCCTCAAGAAGCAGTTTGCTAACACTCTTTTCGTGGAATCTGCAAAGTGATATTTGGTAGCCCATAGGGGCCCATGGTGGAAAAGGAAATGTCCTCACATAATAACTACAGAGAAACGTTCTGAGAGATTGCTTTCTGATGTGTGACTTCATCACACAGAGTTCCACCCTTCCCTTCTTGGAACAGTTTGCTAACACTGTTCTCGTGGATTGTGCAAAGGTATATTTGGGAGCTCATTGAGGGCTAGGGTGAAAAAGGAATTATCCTCACATAATAACTAAAGAGAAGCTTTCTGAGAAACTGCATTGCCATGTGTGAATGCAACTCACAGAGTTACACGTTTCTCTTCAGTGATCAGTTTGTTAACACAGTTTTCTGGAAATCTGCAATTTGGTATTTCATAGCGCAATGAACCTGACGGTGACAAAGGAAATATCCAGAGATGAAACCTAGAAAGAAGCTTTCTTAGAAACTTCTTGGTGATGTGTGAATTCATCTCACAGAGTTACACTTATGTTTCGTGGAGCAGTCCATTAACACTGTCTTTGAGGAAGCTGAGAAGGGCTTCCTTGGATCGCATTGAGGCCTACGCTGATAAAGGAAATTTCATCCGTTCAAAACGTGAAAGAAGCTTTCTGAGAAACTTCTTTCTGATCTGTGAATTCATCTCACAGAGTTACAAGCTATGCCTCAAGAAGCAGTTTGCTAACACTCTTTTCGTGGAATCTGCAAAGTGATATTTGGTAGCCCATAGGGGCCCATGGTGGAAAAGGAAATGTCCTCACATAATAACTACAGAGAAACGTTCTGAGAGATTGCTTTCTGATGTGTGACTTCATCACACAGAGTTCCACCCTTCCCTTCTTGGAACAGTTTGCTAACACTGTTCTCGTGGATTGTGCAAAGGTATATTTGGGAGCTCATTGAGGGCTAGGGTGAAAAAGGAATTATCCTCACATAATAACTAAAGAGAAGCTTTCTGAGAAACTGCATTGCCATGTGTGAATGCAACTCACAGAGTTACACGTTTCTCTTCAGTGATCAGTTTGTTAACACAGTTTTCTGGAAATCTGCAATTTGGTATTGCATAGCGCAATGAACCTGACGGTGACAAAGGAAATATCCAGAGATGAAACCTAGAAAGAAGCTTTCTTAGAAACTTCTTGGTGATGTGTGAATTCATCTCACAGAGTTACACTTATGTTTCGTGGAGCAGTCCATTAACACTGTCTTTGAGGAAGCTGAGAAGGGCTTCCTTGGATCGCATTGAGGCCTACGCTGATAAAGGAAATTTCATCCGTTCAAAACGTGAAAGAAGCTTTCTGAGAAACTTCTTTCTGATCTGTGAATTCATCTCACAGAGTTACAAGCTATGCCTCAAGAAGCAGTTTGCTAACACTCTTTTCGTGGAATCTGCAAAGTGATATTTGGTAGCCCATAGGGGCCCATGGTGGAAAAGGAAATGTCCTCACATAATAACTACAGAGAAACGTTCTGAGAGATTGCTTTCTGATGTGTGACTTCATCACACAGAGTTCCACCCTTCCCTTCTTGGAACAGTTTGCTAACACTGTTCTCGTGGATTGTGCAAAGGTATATTTGGGAGCTCATTGAGGGCTAGGGTGAAAAAGGAATTATCCTCACATAATAACTAAAGAGAAGCTTTCTGAGAAACTGCATTGCCATGTGTGAATGCAACTCACAGAGTTACACGTTTCTCTTCAGTGATCAGTTTGTTAACACAGTTTTCTGGAAATCTGCAATTTGGTATTTCATAGCGCAAGTGAACCTGACGGTGACAAAGGAAATATCCAGAGATGAAACCTAGAAAGAAGCTTTCTTAGAAACTTCTTGGTGATGTGTGAATTCATCTCACAGAGTTACACTTATGTTTCGTGGAGCAGTCCATTAACACTGTCTTTGAGGAAGCTGAGAAGGGCTTCCTTGGATCGCATTGAGGCCTACGCTGATAAAGGAAATTTCATCCGTTCAAAACGTGAAAGAAGCTTTCTGAGAAACTTCTTTCTGATCTGTGAATTCATCTCACAGAGTTACAAGCTATGCCTCAAGAAGCAGTTTGCTAACACTCTTTTCGTGGAATCTGCAAAGTGATATTTGGTAGCCCATAGGGGCCCATGGTGGAAAAGGAAATGTCCTCACATAATAACTACAGAGAAACGTTCTGAGAGATTGCTTTCTGATGTGTGACTTCATCACACAGAGTTCCACCCTTCCCTTCTTGGAACAGTTTGCTAACACTGTTCTCGTGGATTGTGCAAAGGTATATTTGGGAGCTCATTGAGGGCTAGGGTGAAAAAGGAATTATCCTCACATAATAACTAAAGAGAAGCTTTCTGAGAAACTGCATTGCCATGTGTGAATGCAACTCACAGAGTTACACGTTTCTCTTCAGTGATCAGTTTGTTAACACAGTTTTCTGGAAATCTGCAATTTGGTATTGCATAGCGCAATGAACCTGACGGTGACAAAGGAAATATCCAGAGATGAAACCTAGAAAGAAGCTTTCTTAGAAACTTCTTGGTGATGTGTGAATTCATCTCACAGAGTTACACTTATGTTTCGTGGAGCAGTCCATTAACACTGTCTTTGAGGAAGCTGAGAAGGGCTTCCTTGGATCGCATTGAGGCCTACGCTGATAAAGGAAATTTCATCCGTTCAAAACGTGAAAGAAGCTTTCTGAGAAACTTCTTTCTGATCTGTGAATTCATCTCACAGAGTTACAAGCTATGCCTCAAGAAGCAGTTTGCTAACACTCTTTTCGTGGAATCTGCAAAGTGATATTTGGTAGCCCATAGGGGCCCATGGTGGAAAAGGAAATGTCCTCACATAATAACTACAGAGAAACGTTCTGAGAGATTGCTTTCTGATGTGTGACTTCATCACACAGAGTTCCACCCTTCCCTTCTTGGAACAGTTTGCTAACACTGTTCTCGTGGATTGTGCAAAGGTATATTTGGGAGCTCATTGAGGGCTAGGGTGAAAAAGGAATTATCCTCACATAATAACTAAAGAGAAGCTTTCTGAGAAACTGCATTGCCATGTGTGAATGCAACTCACAGAGTTACACGTTTCTCTTCAGTGATCAGTTTGTTAACACAGTTTTCTGGAAATCTGCAATTTGGTATTTCACAGCGCAGTGAACCTGACGGTGACAAAGGAAATATCCAGAGATGAAACCTAGAAAGAAGCTTTCTTAGAAACTTCTTGGTGATGTGTGAATTCATCTCACAGAGTTACACTTATGTTTCGTGGAGCAGTCCATTAACACTGTCTTTGAGGAAGCTGAGAAGGGCTTCCTTGGATCGCATTGAGGCCTACGCTGATAAAGGAAATTTCATCCGTTCAAAACGTGAAAGAAGCTTTCTGAGAAACTTCTTTCTGATCTGTGAATTCATCTCACAGAGTTACAAGCTATGCCTCAAGAAGCAGTTTGCTAACACTCTTTTCGTGGAATCTGCAAAGTGATATTTGGTAGCCCATAGGGGCCCATGGTGGAAAAGGAAATGTCCTCACATAATAACTACAGAGAAACGTTCTGAGAGATTGCTTTCTGATGTGTGACTTCATCACACAGAGTTCCACCCTTCCCTTCTTGGAACAGTTTGCTAACACTGTTCTCGTGGATTGTGCAAAGGTATATTTGGGAGCTCATTGAGGGCTAGGGTGAAAAAGGAATTATCCTCACATAATAACTAAAGAGAAGCTTTCTGAGAAACTGCATTGCCATGTGTGAATGCAACTCACAGAGTTACACGTTTCTCTTCAGTGATCAGTTTGTTAACACAGTTTTCTGGAAATCTGCAATTTGGTATTGCATAGCGCAATGAACCTGACGGTGACAAAGGAAATATCCAGAGATGAAACCTAGAAAGAAGCTTTCTTAGAAACTTCTTGGTGATGTGTGAATTCATCTCACAGAGTTACACTTATGTTTCGTGGAGCAGTCCATTAACACTGTCTTTGAGGAAGCTGAGAAGGGCTTCCTTGGATCGCATTGAGGCCTACGCTGATAAAGGAAATTTCATCCGTTCAAAACGTGAAAGAAGCTTTCTGAGAAACTTCTTTCTGATCTGTGAATTCATCTCACAGAGTTACAAGCTATGCCTCAAGAAGCAGTTTGCTAACACTCTTTTCGTGGAATCTGCAAAGTGATATTTGGTAGCCCATAGGGGCCCATGGTGGAAAAGGAAATGTCCTCACATAATAACTACAGAGAAACGTTCTGAGAGATTGCTTTCTGATGTGTGACTTCATCACACAGAGTTCCACCCTTCCCTTCTTGGAACAGTTTGCTAACACTGTTCTCGTGGATTGTGCAAAGGTATATTTGGGAGCTCATTGAGGGCTAGGGTGAAAAAGGAATTATCCTCACATAATAACTAAAGAGAAGCTTTCTGAGAAACTGCATTGCCATGTGTGAATGCAACTCACAGAGTTACACGTTTCTCTTCAGTGATCAGTTTGTTAACACAGTTTTCTGGAAATCTGCAATTTGGTATTTCATAGCGCAAGTGAACCTGACGGTGACAAAGGAAATATCCAGAGATGAAACCTAGAAAGAAGCTTTCTTAGAAACTTCTTGGTGATGTGTGAATTCATCTCACAGAGTTACACTTATGTTTCGTGGAGCAGTCCATTAACACTGTCTTTGAGGAAGCTGAGAAGGGCTTCCTTGGATCGCATTGAGGCCTACGCTGATAAAGGAAATTTCATCCGTTCAAAACGTGAAAGAAGCTTTCTGAGAAACTTCTTTCTGATCTGTGAATTCATCTCACAGAGTTACAAGCTATGCCTCAAGAAGCAGTTTGCTAACACTCTTTTCGTGGAATCTGCAAAGTGATATTTGGTAGCCCATAGGGGCCCATGGTGGAAAAGGAAATGTCCTCACATAATAACTACAGAGAAACGTTCTGAGAGATTGCTTTCTGATGTGTGACTTCATCACACAGAGTTCCACCCTTCCCTTCTTGGAACAGTTTGCTAACACTGTTCTCGTGGATTGTGCAAAGGTATATTTGGGAGCTCATTGAGGGCTAGGGTGAAAAAGGAATTATCCTCACATAATAACTAAAGAGAAGCTTTCTGAGAAACTGCATTGCCATGTGTGAATGCAACTCACAGAGTTACACGTTTCTCTTCAGTGATCAGTTTGTTAACACAGTTTTCTGGAAATCTGCAATTTGGTATTTCATAGCGCAATGAACCTGACGGTGACAAAGGAAATATCCAGAGATGAAACCTAGAAAGAAGCTTTCTTAGAAACTTCTTGGTGATGTGTGAATTCATCTCACAGAGTTACACTTATGTTTCGTGGAGCAGTCCATTAACACTGTCTTTGAGGAAGCTGAGAAGGGCTTCCTTGGATCGCATTGAGGCCTACGCTGATAAAGGAAATTTCATCCGTTCAAAACGTGAAAGAAGCTTTCTGAGAAACTTCTTTCTGATCTGTGAATTCATCTCACAGAGTTACAAGCTATGCCTCAAGAAGCAGTTTGCTAACACTCTTTTCGTGGAATCTGCAAAGTGATATTTGGTAGCCCATAGGGGCCCATGGTGGAAAAGGAAATGTCCTCACATAATAACTACAGAGAAACGTTCTGAGAGATTGCTTTCTGATGTGTGACTTCATCACACAGAGTTCCACCCTTCCCTTCTTGGAACAGTTTGCTAACACTGTTCTCGTGGATTGTGCAAAGGTATATTTGGGAGCTCATTGAGGGCTAGGGTGAAAAAGGAATTATCCTCACATAATAACTAAAGAGAAGCTTTCTGAGAAACTGCATTGCCATGTGTGAATGCAACTCACAGAGTTACACGTTTCTCTTCAGTGATCAGTTTGTTAACACAGTTTTCTGGAAATCTGCAATTTGGTATTTCACAGCGCAGTGAACCTGACGGTGACAAAGGAAATATCCAGAGATGAAACCTAGAAAGAAGCTTTCTTAGAAACTTCTTGGTGATGTGTGAATTCATCTCACAGAGTTACACTTATGTTTCGTGGAGCAGTCCATTAACACTGTCTTTGAGGAAGCTGAGAAGGGCTTCCTTGGATCGCATTGAGGCCTACGCTGATAAAGGAAATTTCATCCGTTCAAAACGTGAAAGAAGCTTTCTGAGAAACTTCTTTCTGATCTGTGAATTCATCTCACAGAGTTACAAGCTATGCCTCAAGAAGCAGTTTGCTAACACTCTTTCGTGGAATCTGCAAAGTGATATTTGGTAGCCCATAGGGGCCCATGGTGGATAAAGGAAATGTCCTCACATATAACTACAGAGAAAGAACGTTCTGAGAGATTGCTTTCCTGATGTGTGACTTCCATCACACAGGGTTCCACCCTTCCCTTCTGGAACAGTTTGCTAACACTGTTCTCGTGGATTGTGCAAAGGTATATTTGGGAGCTCATTGAGGCCTAGGGTGAAAAAGGAATTATCCTCACATAGAACAGTTTTGCTAACACTGTTCTCGTGGATTGTCAAAGGTATATTGGGAGCTCATTGAGGGCTGAGGTGAAAAAGGAATTATCCTCACATAATAACTAAAGAGAAGCTTCTGAGAAACTGCATTGCCATGTGTGAATGCAACTCACAGAGTTACACGTTTCTCTTCAGTGATCAGTTGTTAACACAGTTTTCTGGAAATCTGCAATTTGGTATTCATAGCGCAATGAACCTGACGGTGACAAGGAAATATCCAGAGATGAAACCTAGAAAGAAGCTTTCTAGAAACTTCTTGGTGAGGTGTGAATCATCTCACAGAGTTACACTTATGTTTCGTGGAGCAGTCCATAACACTGTCTGGAGGAAGCTGAGAAGGGCTCCTTGGATCGCATTGAGGCCTACGCTGATAAAGGAAATTTCATCCGTTCAAAACGTGAAAGAAGCTTCTGAGAAACTTCTTTCTGATCTGTGAATTCATCTCACAGAGTTACAAGCTATGCCTCAAGAAGCAGTTTGCAACACTCTTTTCGTGGAACTGCAAAGTGATATTTGGTAGCCCATAGGGGCCCATGGTGGAAAAGAAATGTCCTCACATAATACTACAGAGAAACGTTCTGAGAGAGTTGCTTTCTGATGTGTGACTTCATCACACAGAGTTCCACCCTTCCCTTCTTGGAACAGTTTGCTAACACTGTTCTCGTGGATTCTGCAAAGGTTATTTGGAGCTCATTGAGGGCTAGGGTGAAAAAGGAATTATCCTCACATAATAACTAAAGAGAAGCTTTCTGAGAAACTGCATGCCATGTGTGAATGCAACTCACAGAGTTACACGTTTCTCTTCATGGATCAGTTTGTAACACAGTTTTCTGGAAATCTGCAATTTGGTATTTCATAGCGCAATGAACCGACGGTGACAAAGGAAATATCCAGAGATGAAACCTAGAAAGAAGCTTCTTAGAAACTCTTGGTGATGTGTGAATTATCTCACAGAGTTACACTTATGTTTCGTACAGTCCATTACACTGTCTTTGAGGAAGCGGAGAAGGGCTTCCTGGATCGCATTGAGGCCTACGCTGATAAAGGAAATTTCATCCGTTCAAAGGTGAAAGAAGCTTCTGAGAAACTTCTTTCTGATCTGTGAATTCATCCACAGAGTACAAGCTATGCCTCAAGAAGCAGTTTGCTAACACTCTTTTCGTGGAATTGCAAAGTGATATTTGGTAGCCCATAGGGGCCACGGGTGAAAGGAAATGTCCTCACATAATAACTACAGAGAAAGTTTCTGAGAGATTGCTTTCGAGGTGTGACTTCATCACACAGAGTTCCACCCTTCCCTTCTTGGAACAGTTTGCTAACACTGTTCTCGTGGATTGTGCAAGGTATATTTGGGAGCTCATTGAGGGCTGGTGAAAAAGGAATTATCCTCACATAATAACTAAAGAGAAGCTTTCTGAGAAACTGCATTGCCATGTGTGAATGCAATCACAGAGTTACACGTTCTCTTCAGTGATCAGTTTGTTAACACAGTTTTCTGGAAATCTGCAATTTGGTATTTCCAGCGCATGAACCTGACGGTGACAGGAAATATCCAGAGATGAAACCTAGAAAGAAGCTTCTTAGAAACTTCTTGGTGAGGTGTGAATCATCCACAGAGTTACACTTAGTTCGGGGAGCAGTCCATTAACACTGTCTTTGAGGAAGCTGAGAAGGGCTTCCTGGATCGCATTGAGGCCTACGCTGATAAAGGAAATTTAATCCGTTCAAAACGTGAAAGAAGCTTTCTGAGAAACTTCTTTCTGATCTGTGAATTCATCTCACAGAGTTACAAGCTATGCCTCAAGAAGCATTGCACACTCTTCGTGGAATCTGCAAAGTGATATTTGGTAGCCCATAGGGGCCCATGGTGGAAAAGGAAATGTCCTCACATAAACTAAGAGAAACTTCTGAGATGTGCTTTCTGATGGTGACTTCACACACAGAGTTCCACCCTCCCCTCTGGAACAGTTTGCTAACACTGTTCTCGTGGATTGTGCAAAGGTATATTTGGGAGCTCATTGAGGGCTAGGGTGAAAAGGAATTATCCTCACATAATAACTAAAGAGAAGCTTTCTGAGAAACTGCATTGCCATGTGTGAATGCAACTCACAGAGTTACACGTTTCTTCTCAGTGATCAGTTTGTTAACACAGTTTTCTGGAAATCTGCAATTTGTATTCATAGCGCAATGAACCACGGTGACAAAGGAAATATACGAGATGAAACCTAGAAAGAAGCTTCTAGAAACTTCTTGGTGATGTGTGAATCATCTCACAGAGTACATTATGTTTCGTGGAGCAGTCCATTAACCTGTCTTTGAGGAAGCTGAGGGGCTTCCTTGGATCGCATTGAGGCCTACGCTGATAAAGGAAATTTCATCCGTTCAAAACGTGAAAGAAGCTTCTGAAGAACTTCTTCTGATCTGTGAATTCATCTCACAGAGTTACAAGCTATGCCTCAAGAAGCAGTTTGCTAACACTCTTTTCGTGGAATCTGCAAGGATATTTGGTAGCCATAGGGGCCCAGTGGAAAAGGAAATGTCCTCACATATAAATAAAGAGAAACGTTTTGAGAGATTGCTTTCTGATGTGTGACTTCATCACACAGAGTTCCACCCTCCCTTCTGGAACAGTTTGCTAACACTGTTCTCGTGGATTCTGCAAAGGTAATTTGGAGCTCATTGAGGGCTAGGGTGAAAAGGAATATCCTCACATAATAACAAAGAGAAGCTTCTGAGAAACTGCATTGCCATGTGTGAATGCAACTCACAGAGTTACACGTTTTCTCTCAGTGATCATGTGTTAAAACAGTTTTCTGGAAATCTGCAATTTGGTATTGCAAGCGCAATAAACCTGACGGTGACAAAGGAAATATCCAGAGATGAAACCTAGAAAGAAGCTTTCTTAGAAACTTCTTGGTGATGTGTGAATTCATCTCACAGAGTTACACTTATGTTTCGTGGAGCAGTCCATAACACTGTCTTTGAGGAAGCTGAGAGGCTTCCTTGGATCGCATTGAGGCCTAGCTGATAAAGGAAATTTCATCCGTTCAAAACGTGAAAGAAGCTTTCTGAGAAACTTCTTTCTGATCTGTGAATTCATCTCACAGAGTTACAAGCTTGCCCAAGAAGCGTTTGCTAACACTCTTTTCGTGGAATTGCAAAGTGATATTTGGTAGCCCATAGGGGCCCATGGTGGAAAAGGAAATGTCCTCACATAATAACAACAGAGAAACGTTCTGAGAGATTGCTTCTGATGTGTGACTTCATCACACAGAGTTCCACCCTTCCCTTCTTGGAACAGTTTGCTAACACTGTTCTCGTGGATTGTGCAAAGGTATATTTGGGAGCTCATTGAGGGCTAGGGTGAAAAAGGAATACCCACATAATAACTAAAGAGAAGCTTTCTGAGAAACTGCATTGCCATGTGTGAATGCAACTCACAGAGTTACACGTCTCTTCAGTGATCAGTTGTTAACACAGTTTTTCGGAAATCTGCATTTGGTATTTCAAGCGCTGAACCGGACGGTGACAAAGGAAATATCCAGAGATGAAACCTAGAAAGAAGCTTTCTTAGAAACTTCTTGGTGATGTGTGAATTCATCCACAGAGTTACACTTATGTTCGTGGAGCAGTCCATTAACACTGTCTTTGAGAAGCTGAGAGGGCTTCCTTGGATCGCATTGAGGCCTACGCTGAAAAGGAAATTTCATCCGTTCAAAAGGTGAAAGAAGCTTTCTGAGAAATTCTTTCTGACTGTGAATTCATCTCACAGAGTTACAAGCTATGCCCAAGAAGCAGTTGGCTAACACTCTTTTCGTGAATCTGAAGTGATATTTGGTAGCCAATAGGGGCCCAGGTGGAAAAGGAAATGTCCCACATAATAACTACAGAGAAACGTTTGAGAGATTGCTTCTGATGTGTGACTCATCACACAGAGTTCCACCCTCCTTCTTGGAACAGTTTGCTAACACGTTTCCGTGGATTGCAAAGGTATATTTGGGAGCTCATTGAGGGCTAGGGTGAAAAAGGAATTATCCTCACATAATAACTAAAGAGAAGCCCTGAGAAACTGCATTGCCATGTGTGAATGCAACTCACGAGTTACACGTTTCTCTTCAGTGTCAGTTTGTTAACACAGTTTTCTGGAAATCTGCAATTTGGTATTTCAAGCGCATGACCTGACGGTGACAAAGGAAATATCCAGAGATGAAACCTAGAAAGAAGCTTTCTTAGAAACTTCTTGGTGATGTGTGAATTCATCTCACAGAGTTACACTTATGTTCGGTGAGCAGTCCTTAACACTGTCTTTGAGGAAGCTGAGAAGGGCTTCCTTGGATCGCTTTGAGGCCTACCTGATAAGGAATTTCATCCGTTCAAAACGTGAAAGAAGCTTTCTGAGAAACTTCTTTCTGACTGTGAATTCATCTCACAGAGTTACAAGCTATGCCCAAGAAGCAGTTTGCTAACACCTTTTCGTGGAATCGCAAAGTGATTTGGTAGCCCATAGGGCCCATGGTGGAAAAGGAAATGTCCCACATAATAACTACAGAGAAATTCTGAGAGATTGCTTTCTGATGTGTGACTCACACACAGAGTTCCACCCTTCCCTTCTTGGAACAGTTTGCTAACACTGTTCTGGGGATTGCAAAGGTATATTTGGGAGCTCATTGAGGGCTAGGGTGAAAAAGGAATTATCCTCACATAATAATAAAGAGAAGCTTTCTGAGAAACTGCATTGCCATGTGTGAATGCAACTCACAGAGTTACACGTTTCTCTTCAGTGATCAGTTTGTTAACACAGTTTTCTGGAAATCTGCAATTTGGTATTTCAAGCGCATGAACCTGACGGTGACAAAGGAAATACCAGAGATGAAACCTAGAAAGAAGCTTTCTTAGAAACTTCTTGGTGATGTGTGAATTCATCTCACAGAGTTACACTTATGTTTCGTGGAGCAGTCCTTAACACTGTCTTTGAGGAAGCTGAGAAGGGCTTCCTTGGATCGCTTGAGGCCTACGCTGATAAAGGAAATTTCATCCGTTCAAAACGTGAAAGAAGCTTTCTGAGAAACTTCTTTCGATCTGGAATTCATCTCACAGAGTTACAAGCTATGCCCAAGAAGCAGTTTGCTAACACTCTTTTCGTGGAATCTGCAAAGTGATATTTGGTAGCCCATAGGGCCCATGGTGGAAAGGAAAATGTCCTCACATAATAACTACAGAGAATTCGAGAGAGTGCTTTCTGATGTGTGACTTCATCACACAGAGTTCCACCCTCCCTTCTTGGAACAGTTTGCTAACACTGTTCTCGTGATTGTGCAAAGGTATATTGGGAGCTCATTGAGGGCTAGGGTGAAAAAGGAATATCCACATAATAACTAAAGAGAAGCTTTCTGAGAAACTGCATTGCCATGTGGGAATGCAACTCACAGAGTTACACGTTTCTCTTCAGTGATCAGTTTGTTAACACAGTTTTCTGGAAATCTGCAATTTGGTATTTCAAGCGCAATGAACCTGACGGTGACAAAGGAAATATCCAGAGATGAAACCAGAAAGAAGCTTTCTTAGAAACTCTGGGTGATGTGTGAATTCATCTCACGAGTTACACTTATGTTTCGTGGAGCATCCATTAACACGTCTTTGAGGAAGCTGAGAAGGGCTTCTGGATCGCATTGAGGCCTACGCTGAAAAGGAAATTTCATCCGTTCAAAACGTGAAAGAAGCTTCTGAGAAACTCTTTCTGATCTGTGAATTCACTCACAGAGTTACAAGCTATGCCTCAAGAAGCAGTTTGCTAACACTCTTTTCGTGGAATCTGCAAAGTGATATTGGTAGCCCATAGGGGCCCATGGGGGAAAAGGAAATGCCTCACATAATAACTACAGAGAAACTTCTGAGAGATGGCTTTCTGATGTGTGACTTCATCACACAGGGTTCCACCCTTCCCTTCTTGGAACAGTTTGCTAACACTGTTCTCGTGGATTGTGCAAAGGTATATTTGGGGAGCTCATTGAGGGCAGGGTGAAGGGAATTATCCTCACATAATAACTAAAGAGAAGCTTTCTGAGAAACTGCATTGCCAGTGTGTAATGCAACTCACAGAGTTACACGTTTCTCTTCAGTGATCAGTTTGTTAACACAGTTTTCTGGAAATCTGCAATTTGGTATTCATAGCGCAATGAACCTGACGGTACAAGGAAATATCCAGAGATGAAACCTAGAAAGAAGCTTTCTTAGAAACTTCTGGTGAGGTGTGAATTCATCCACAGAGTTACACTTATGTTTCGTGGAGCAGTCCATTAACACGTCTTTGAGGAAGCGGAGAGGGCTCCTTGGATCGCATGAGGCCTACGCTGATAAAGGAAATTTCATCCGTTCAAAACGTGAAAGAAGCTTCTGAGAAACTTTTTCTGATCTGTGAATTCACTCACAGAGTTACAAGCTATGCCTCAAGAAGCAGTTTGCTAACACTCTTTCGTGGAACTGCAAAGTGATATTTGGTACCCATAGGGGCCCAGGTGGAAAAGGAAATGTCCCACATAATAACACAGAGAAACGTTCTGAGAGATTGCTTTCTGATGTGTGACTTCATCACACAGAGTTCCACCCTTCCCTTCTTGGAACAGTTTGCTAACATCTGTCTCGTGGATTTGCAAAGGTATATTTGGGAGCTCATTGAGGGCTAGGGTGAAAAAGAATTATCCCCACTAATAACTAAAGAGAAGCTTTCTGAGAAACTGCATTGCCATGTGTGAATGCAACTCACAGAGTTACACGTTCTCTTCAGTTCAGTTTGTTAACACAGTTTTCTGGAAATCTGCAATTTGGTATTTCAAGCGCAATGAACCTGACGGTGACAAAGGAAATATCCAGAGATGAAACCTAGAAAGAAGCTTCTTAGAAACTTCTTGGTGATGTGTGAATTCATCTCACAGAGTTACACTTATGTTTCGTGGAGCAGTCCATTAACACTGCTTGAGGAAGCTGAGAAGGGCTTCCTTGGATCGCTTTGAGGCCTACGCTGATAAAGGAAATTTCATCCGTTCAAAACGTGAAAGAAGCTTCTGAGAAACTTCTTTCTGATCTGTGAATCATCTCACAGAGTTACAAGCTATGCCTCAAGAAGCAGTTTGCTAACACCTTTCGTGGAATCTGCAAAGTGATATTTGGTAGCCCAAGGGGCCCATGGTGGAAAAGGAAATGTCCTCACATAATAACTACAGAGAAACGTTCTGAGAGATTGCTTTCTGATGTGTGACTTCATCACACAGGGTTCCACCCTTCCCTTCTTGGAACAGTTTGCTAACACTGTTCGGTGGATTGTGCAAAGGTATATTTGGGAGCTCATTGAGGGCGGTGAAAGGAATTATCCTCACATAATAACTAAAGAGAAGCTTCTGAGAAACTGCATTGCCATGTGTGAATGCAACTCACAGAGTTACACGTTTCTTCAGTGATCAGTTTGTTAACAAGTTTTCTGGAAATCTGCAATTTGGTATTCATAGCGCAATGAACCTGACGGTGACAAAGGAAATATCCAGAGATGAAACCTAGAAAGAAGCTTTCTTAGAAACTTCTTGGTGATGTGTGAATTCATCATACAGAGTTACACTTATGTTTCGTGGAGCAGTCCATAACACTGTCTTTGAGGAAGCTGAGAGGGCTTCCTGGATCGCATTGAGGCTACGCTGATAAAGGAAATTTCATCCTTTCAAAACGTGAAAGAGCTTTCTGAGAAACTTCTTTCTGATGGTGAATTCATCTCACAGAGTTACAGCTATGCCTCAAGAAGCAGTTTGCTAACACTCTTTTCGTGGAATCTGCAAAGTGATATTTGGTAGCCCATAGGGGCCCAGGTGGAAAAGGAAATGTCCTCACATAATAACTACAGAGAAACTTTCTGAAGATTGCTTTTGTTTGTGACTTCATCACACAGAGTTCCACCCTTCCCTTCTTGGAACAGTTTGCTAACACTGTTCTCGTGGATTGTGCAAAGGTAATTGGGAGTCATGAGGGCTAGGGTGAAAAAGGAATTATCCTCACATAATAACTAAAGAGAAGCTTTCTGAGAAACATTGCCATGTGTGAATGCAACTCACAGATTTACACGTCCTAGTGATAGTTGTTAACAGTTTTTGGAAATGAAATTGGTATTAAGGCAGTGAACTGACGGTGAAAAAGGAAATATCAGAGATGAAACCTAGAAAGAAGCTTTCTTAGAAACTCTGGTGATGTGTGAATCATCACAGAGTTACACTTATGTTCGTGGAGGTCCATAAAACGTCTTTGAGGAAGCTGAGAAGGGCTTCCTTGGATCGCATTGAGGCCTACGCTGATAAAGGAAATTTCATCCGTTCAAAACGTGAAAGAAGCTTTCTGAGAAACTTCTTCTGATCTGTGAATTCATCTCACAGAGTTACAAGCTATGCTCAAGAAGCAGTTGCTAACACTCTTTTCGTGGAATCTGCAAAGTGATATTTGGCCCATAGGGGCCATGGTGGAAAAGGAAATGTCCTCAAATAATAACTACAGAGAAACGTTTCTGAGAGATTGCTTTCTGATGTGTGACTTCACTCACAGAGTTCACCCTTCCCTTCTTGGAACAGTTTGCTAACATGTTCTCGTGGATTTGCAAAGGTATATTTGGGAGCTCATTGAGGGCTAGGGTGAAAAGGAATTATCCTCACATAATAACTAAAGAGAAGCTTTCTGAGAAACTGCATGCCATGTGTGAATGCAACTCACAGAGTTACACGTTTCTCTTCAGTGATCAGTTTGTTAACACAGTTTTCTGGAAATTGCAATTGGTATTCATAGCGCAATGAACCGACGGTGACAAGAAAATATCCAGAGATGAACATAGAAAGAAGCTTTCTTAGAAACTTCTTGGTGATGTGTGAATTCATCTCACAGAGTTACACTTATGTTTCGTGGAGCAGTCCATACACTGTCTTTGAGGAAGCTGAGAAGGGCTTCCTTGGATCGCATTGAGGCCACGCTGATAAAGGAAATTTCATCCTTTCAAAACGTGAAAGAGCGCTTCTGAGAAACTCTTTTCTGATCTGTGAATCCATCTCACAGAGTTACAAGCTATGCCTAAAGAGCAGTTTGCTAACACTCTTTTCGTGGAATCTGCAAAGTGATATTTGGTAGCCCATAGGGGCCACGGTGGAAAAGGAAATGTCCTCACATAATAACTACAGAGAAACGTCTGAGAGATTGCTTTCTGATGTGTGATTCATCACACAGAGTTCCACCCTTCCCTTCTGGAACAGTTGCTAACACTTTCTGTGATTGGCAAAGGTATATTTGGGAGCTCATTGAGGGCTAGGGTGAAAAAGGAATATCCTCACAAATAACAAAGAGAAGCTTCGTGAGAACTGCATTGCCATGTGTGAACAACTCACAGATTACACGTTTCTCTTCAGTGATCAGTTTGTTAACACAGTTTTCTGGAAATCTGCAATTTGGTATTCATAGCGCAATGAACCTGACGGTGACAAAGGAAATCCAGAGATGAAACCTAGAAAGAAGCTTTCTAGAAACTTCTTGGTGATGTGTGAATTCATCTCACAGAGTTACACTTATGTTTCGTGGAGCAGTCCATTAACACTGTCTTTGAGGAAGCTGAGAGGGCTTCCTTGGATCGCATTGAGGCCTACGCTGATAAAGGAAATTTCATCCGTTCAAAACGTGAAAGAAGCTTCTGAGAAACTTCTTCTGATCTGTGAATTCATCTCACAGAGTTACAAGCTATGCCTCAAGAAGCAGTTTGCTAACACCTTTTCGGGGAATCTGCAAAGGGATATTTGGTAGCCATAGGGGCCCAGGTGGAAAAGGAAATGTCCCATAATAATAACTACAGAGAAACGTTCTGAGAGATTGCTTTCTGATGTGTGACTTCATCACACAGAGTCCACCCTTCCCTTCTTGGAACAGTTTGCTAACACTGTTCCGTGGATTCGTGCAGGTAATATTGGGAGCTCATGTGAGGCTAGGGTGAAAAAGGAATTACTCACATAATAACTAAAGAGAAGCTTTCTGAGAAACTGCATTGCCATGTGTGAATGCAACTCACAGAGTACACGTTTCTCTTCAGTGTCTAGTTTGTTAACACAGTTTTCTGGAAATCTGCAATTTGGTATTCAAGCGCATGAACCTGACGGTGACAAGGATATCCAGAGATGAAACTAGAAAGAAGCTTCTTAGAAACTCTTGGTGATGTGTGAATTCATCTCACAGAGTTACACTTATGTTTCGTGGAGCAGTCCATTAACACTGTCTTTGAGGAAGCTGAGAAGGGCTTCCTTGGATCGCTTTGAGGCCTACGCTGATAAAGGAAATTTCATCCGTTCAAAACGTGAAAGAAGCTTCTGAGAAACTTCTTTCTGATCTGTAAATCATCCACAGAGTTACAAGCTATGCCTCAAGAAGCAGTTTGCTAACACTCTTTTCGTGGAATCTGCAAAGTGATATTTGGTAGCCCATAGGGGCCCATGGTGGAAAAGGAAATGTCCTCACATAATAACACAGAGAAACGTTCTGAGAGATTGCTTTCGATGTGTGACTTCATCACACAGGAGTCCACCCTTCCCTTCTTGGAACAGTTGCTAACACTGTTTCGCGTGGATTGTGCAAAGGTATATTTGGAGCTCATTGAGGGCTAGGGTGAAGGAATATCCTCACATAATAACTAAAGAGAAGCTTTCTGAGAAACTGCATTGCCATGTGTGAATGCAACTCACAGAGTTACACGTTTCTCTTCAGTGATCATTTGTTAACACAGTTTTCGGGAAATCTGCATTTTGGTATTCATAGCCAATGAACCTGAGGGTGACAAAGGAAATATCCAGAGATGAAACCTAGAAAGAAGCTTCTTAGAAACTTCTTGGTGATGTGTGAATTCATCTCACAGAGTTACACTTATGTTTCGTGAGCAGTCCATTAACCCTGTCCCTGCATAGCGCAAGAAACCTTACGGTGACAAAGGAAATATCCACAGATGAAACTAGAAAGAAGCTTTCTTAGAAACTTCTTGGTGATGTGTGAATTCATCTCTCAGAGTTACACTTATGTTTCGTGGATCAGTCCATTAACACTGTCTTTGAGGAAGCTGAGAAGGGCTCCTTGGATCGCATTGAGGCCTACGCTGATAAAGGAAATTTCATCCGTTCAAAACGTGAAAGAAGCTTTCTGAGAAACTTCTTCTGATCTGTGAATTCATCTCACAGGTTACAACCTATGCCTCAAGAAGCAGTTTGCTAACACTCTTTTCTGGAATCTGGAAAGTGATATTTGGTAGCCCATAGGGGCCCATGGTGAAAAAGGAATGTCCTCACATAAAACTACAGAGAAACTTTCTGAGAGATTGCTTTCTGATGTGTGACTTTATCACACAGAGTTCCACCCTTCCCTTCTTGGAACAGTTTGCTAACACTGTTCTCGTGGATTCTGCAAAGGTATATTTGGGAGCTCATTGAGGGCTAGGTGAAAAAGGAATTATCCTCACATAATACTAAAGAGAAGCTTTCTGAGAAACTGCATTGCCATGTGTGAATGCAACTCACAGAGTTACCGTTTCTCTTCAGTGATCAGTTTGTTAACCAGTTTTCTGGAAATCTGCAATTTGGTATTTCATAGCGCAATGAACCTGACGGTGACAAAGGAAATATCCACAGATGAAAACTTGAAAGAAGCTTTCTTAGAAACTTCTTGGTGATGTGTGAATTCATCTCACAGGTTACACTTATGTTTGTGGAGCAGTCCATTAACACTGTCTTTGAGGAAGCTGAGAAGGGCTTCCTTGGATCGCATTGAGGCCTACGCTGATAAAGGAAATTTCATCCGTTCAAAACGTGAAAGAAGCTTTCTGAGAAACTTCTTTCTGATCTGTGAATTCATCTCACAGAGTTACAACCTATGCCTCAAGAAGCAGTTTGCTAACACTCTTTTCGTGGAATCTGGAAAGTGATATTTGGTAGCCATAGGGGCCCATGGTGAAAAAGGAAATGTCCTCACATAATAACTACAGAGAATTTCTGAGAGATTGCTTTGTGATATGTGACTTCATCACACAGAGTTCCACCCTTCCCTTCTTGGAACAGTTTGCTAACACTGTTCTCGTGGATTCTGCAAAGGTATTTGGGAGCTCATTGAGGGCTAGGGTGAAAAAGGAATTATCCTCACATAACAACTAAAGAGAAGCTTTCTGAGAAACTGCATTGCCATGTGTGAATGCAACTCACAGAGTTACACGTTTCTCTTCAGTGATCAGTTTGTTAACACAGTTTCTGGAAATCTGCAATTGGTATTTCATAGCACAAGAACCAACGGTGACAAAGGAAATATCCACAGATGAAAACTAGAAAGAAGCTTTCTTAGAAACTTCTTGGTGATATGTGAATTCATCTCACAGGTTACCTTATGTTTGTGGAGCAGTCCATTAACACTGTCTTTGAGGAAGCTGAGAAGGGCTTCCTTGGATCGCATTGAGGCCTACGCTGATAAAGGAAATTTCATCCGTTCAAACGTGAAAGAAGCTTTCTGAGAAACTTCTTTCCTGATCTGTGAATTCATCTCACAGAGTTACAACCTATGCCTCAAGAAGCAGTTTGCTAACACTCTTTTCGTGGAATCTGGAAAGTGATATTGGTAAGCCCATAGGGGCCCATGGTGAAAAAGGTAATGTCCTCACATAATAACTACAGAGAAACTTTCTGAGAGATTGCTTTCTGATGTGTGACTTCATCACACAGAGTTCCACCCTTCCCTTCTTGGAACAGCTTGCTACACTGTTCTCGTGGATTCTGCAAGGTATCTTGGGAGCTCATTGAGGCTAGGGTTGAAAAGGAATTATCCTCACATAACAACTAAAGAGAAGCTTCTGAGAAACTGAATTGCCATGTGTGGATGCAACTCACAGAGTTACACTTTCTCTTCAGTGATCAGTTTGTTAACACAGTTCTCTGGAAATCTGCAATTTGGTATTTCATAGCGCAATGAACCTGACGGTGACAAAGGAAATATCCACAGATGAGAACTAGAGAAAAGGTTTCTTGGAAACTTCTTGGTGATGTGTGAATTCATCTCACAGAGTTACACTTATGTTTCGTGGAGCAGTCCATTCACACTCTCTTTGAGGAAGCTGAGAAGTACTTCCTTGGATCGCATTGAGGCCTACGCTGATAAAGGAAATTTCATCCGTTCAAAACGTGAAAGAAGCTTTCTGAGAAACTTCTTTCTGATCTGTGAATTCATCTCACAGAGTTACAACCTATGCCTCAAGAAGCAGTTTGCTAACACTCTTTTCGTGGAATCTGGAAAGGGATATTTGGTAGCCCCTAGGGGCCCATGGTGAAAAAGGAAATGTCCTCACATAATAACTACAGAGAAACTTTCTGAGAGATTGCTTTCCGATGTGTGACTTCTTCACACAGAGTTCCACCCTTCCCTTCTTGGAACAGTTTGCTATCACTGTTCTCGTGGATTCTGCAAAGCTATCTTTGGGAGCTCATTGAGGGTTAGGGTGAAAAAGGAATTATCCTCACATAACAACTAAAGAGAAGCTTTCTGAGAAACTGCATTGCCATGTGTGAATGCAACTCACAGAGTTACACGTTTCTCTTCAGTGATCAGTTTGTTAACACAGTTCTCTGGAAATCTGCAATTTGGTATTTCATAGAGCAATGAACCTGACGGTGACAAGGAAATATCCACAGATGAAAACTAGAAAAAAGCTTTCTTGGAAACTTCTTGGTGATGTGTGAATTCATCTCACAGGGTTACACTTATGTTTGGTGGAGCAGCCCATTAACACTGTCTTTGAGGAAGCTGAGAAGGGCTTCCTTGGATCGCATTGAGGCCTACGCTGATAAAGGGTATTTTATGCGTTCAAAACGTGAAAGAAGCTTTCTGAGAAAATTCTTTCAGATCTGTGAATTCATCTCACAGGGTGACAACCTATGCCTCTTGAAGCAGTATGCTAACACTCTTTCATGGAATCTGGAAAAGTGACATTTGGTAGCCCATAGGGGCCCATGGTGAAAAAGGAAATGTCCTCACATAATAACTACAGACAGAGTTTCTGAGAGATTGCTTTGTGATATGTGACTTCATCACACAGAGTTCCACACTTCCCTTCTTGGAACAGTTTGCTAACACTGTTCTCGTGGATTCTGCAAAGTCTATTTGGGAGCTCATTGAGGCTAGGGTGAAAAAGGAATTATCCTCACATAACACTAAAGAGAAGCTTTCTGAGAAACTGCATTGCCATGTGTGAATGCAACTCACAGAGTTACACGTTCTCTTCAGTGATCAGTTTGTTAACACAGTTTTCTGGAAATCTGCAATTTGGTATTTCATAGCGCAAGGAACCTGACGGTGACAAAGGAAATATCCACAGATGAAAACTAGAAAGAAGCTTTCTTAGAAACTTCTTGGTGATGTGTGAATTCATCTCACAGAGTTACACTTATGTTTCGTGGAGCAGTCCATTAACACTGTCTTTGAGGAAGCTGAGAGAGTCGTCCTTGGATCGCATTGAGGCCTACGCTGATAAAGGAAATTTCATCCGTTCAAAACGTGAAAGAAGCTTTCTGAGAAACTTCTTTCTGATCTGTGAATTCACTCTCACAGAGTTACAACCTATGCCTCAAGAAGCAGTTATGCTAACACTCTTTCGTGGAATCTGGAAAGTGATATTTGGTAGCCCATAGGGCCCATGGTGAAAAAGGTAATGTCCTCACATAATAACTACAGAGAGACTTTCTGAGAGATTGCTTTCTGATATGTGACTTCAGTCACAGAAAGTTCCACCCTTCCCTTCTTGGACCAGTTTGCTAACACTGTTCTCGTGGATTCTGCAAAGGTATATTTGGGAGCTCATTGAGAGCTAGGGTGAAAAAGGAATTATCCTCACATAACAACTAAAGAGAAGCTTTCTGAGAAACTGCCTTGCCATGTGTGAATGCAACTCACAGAGTTACACGTTCTCTTCAGTGATCAGTTTGTTAACACAGTGTTCTGGAAATCTGCAATTTGGTATTTATAGCGCAAGGAACCTTACGGTGACAAAGGAAATATCCACAGATGATAACTAGAAAGAAGCGTTCTTAGAAACTTCTTGGTGATGTGTGAATTCATCTCACAGAGTTACACTTATGTTTCGTGGATCAGTCTATTAACACTGTCTTTGAGGAAGCTGAGAAGGGCCTCCTTGGATCGCATTGAGGCCTACGCAGATAAAGGAAATTTCATCCGTTCAAATCGTGAAAGAAGCTTTCTGAGAAACTTCTATCTGATCTGTGAATTCATCTCACAGGGTTACAACCTATGCCTCAAGAAGCAGTTTGCTAACACTCTTTTCTTGGAATCTGGAAAGAGATATTTGGTAGCCCATAGGGGCCCATGGTGAAAAAGGAAATGTCCTCACATAATAACTACAGAGAGACTTTCTGAGAGATTGCTTTCTGATATGTGACTTCATCACACAGAGTTCCACCCTTCCCTTCTGGGAACAGTTTGCTAACACTGTTCTCGTGGATTCTGCAAAGGTATATTTGGGAGCTCACGGAGGACTAGGGTGAAAAAGGAATTATCATCACATAATAACTAAAGAGAAGCTTTCTGAGAAACTGCACTGCCATGTGTGAATGCAACTCACAGTCTTACACGTTTCTCTTCAGTGATCAGTTTGTTAACACAGTTTTCTGGAAATCTGCAAGTTTGGTATTTCATAGCCGCAATGAACCTGACGGTGACAAATGAAATATCCACAGATGACAACTAGAAAGAAGCTTTCTTAGAAACTTCTTGGTGATGTGTGAATTCATCTCACAGAGTTACACTTATGCTTCGTGGAGCAGTCCATTAACACTGTCTTTGAGGAAGGCTGAGAAGGGCTTCCTTGGATCGCATTGAGGCCTACGCTGATAAAGGAATTTCATCCGTTCAAAACGTGAAAGAAGCTTTCTGAGAAACTTCTTTCTGATCTGTGAATTCATCTCACAGAGGTACAACCTATGCCTCAAGAAGCAGTTTGCTAACACTCTTTTCGTGGAATCTGGAAAGTGATATTTGGTAGCCCATAGGGGCCCATGGTGAAAAAGGAAATGTCCTCACATAATAACTACAGAGAAACTTTCTGAGAGATTGCTTTCTGATGTGTGACTTCATCACACAGAGTTCCACCCTTCCCTTCTTGGAACAGTTTGCTAACACTGTTCTCGTGGATTCTGCAAAGGTATATTTGGGAGCTCATTGAGGGCTAGGGTGAAAAAGGAATTATCCTCACATAACAACTAAAGAGAAGCTTTCTGAGAAACTGCATTGCCATGTGTGAATGCAAGCTCACAGAGTTACACGTTTCTCTTCAGTGATCAGTTTGTTAACACAGTGTTCTGGAAATCTGCAATTTGGTATTTCATAGCGCAATGAACCTGACGGTGACAAAGGAAATATCCACAGATGAAAACTAGAAAGAAGCTTTCCTAGAAACTTCATTGGTGATGTGTGAATTCATCTCACAGAGTTACACTTATGTTTCGTGGAGCAGTCCATTAACACTGTCTTTGAGGAAGCTGAGAAGGGCTTCCTTGGATCGCATTGAGCCTACGCTGATAAAGGAAATTTCATCCGTTCAAAACGTGAAAGAAGCTTCTGAGAAACTTCTTTCTGATCTGTGAATTCATCTCACAGAGTTACAACCTATGCCTCAAGAAGCAGTTTGCTAACAATCTTTTCGTGGAATCTGAAAAGTGATATTTGGTAGCCCATAGGGGCCCATGGCTGAAAAAGGAAATGTCCTCACATAATAACTACAGAGAGACTTTCTGAGAGATTGCTTTCTGATTGTGACTTCATCACACAGAGTTCCACCCCTTCCCTTCTTGGAACAGTTTGCTAACACTGTTCTCGTGGATTCTGCAAAGGTATATTTGGGAGCTCACTGAAGGCTAGGGTGAAAAGGAATTATCCTCACCTAACAACTAAAGAGAAGCTTTCTGAGAAATTGCATTGCCATGTGTGAATGCAACTCACAGAATTACACGTTTCTCTTCAGTGATCAGTTTGTTAACACAGTTTTCTGGAAATTTGCAATTTGGTATTTCATAGCGCCATGAACCTGACGGTGACAAAGAAAATATCCACAGATGAAAACTAGAAAGAAGCTTTCCTAGAAACTTCTTGGTGATGTGTGAATTCATCTCACAGAGTTACACTTATGTTTCGTGGAGCAGTAAATTAACAATGTCTTTGAGGAAGCTGAGAAGGGCTTCCTAGGATCGCAATGAGGCCTACGCTGATAAAGGACATTTCATCCGTTGAAAACGTGACAGAAGCTTTCTAAGAAACTTCTTTCAGATCCGTGAATTCATCTCACAGAGTTACAACCTATGCCTCAAGAAGCAGTTTGCTAACACTCTTTTCGTGGAATCTACAAAGTGATATTTGGTAGTCCATACGGGCCCATGGTGAAAAGGAAATGTCCTCACATAATAACTACAGAGAAACTTTCTGAGAGATTGCTTTCTGATGTGTGACTTCATCACACAGAGTTCCACCCTTCCCTTCTTGGAACAGTTTGCTAAAACTGTTCTCGTGGATTCTGCAAAGGTTTATTTGGGAGCTCATTGAGGGCTAGGGTGAAAAAGGAATTATCCTCACATAATAACTAAAGAGAAGCTTTCTGAGAAAAAGCATTGCCATGTGTGAATGTAACTCACAGAGTTAGACGTTTCTCTTCAGTGATCAGTTTGTGAACACAGTTCTCTGGAAATCTGCAATTTGGTATTTCATAGCTCAGTGAACCTGACAGTATGAAAGGAAATATCCACAGATGAAAACTAGAAAGAAGCTTTCTTAGAAACTTCTTGGTGATGTGTGAATTCATCTCACAGAGTTACACTTATGTTTCTTGGAGTAGTCCATTAACACTCTCTTTGAGGAAGCTGAGAAGGGCTTCCTTGGATCGCACTGAGGCCTACGCTGGTAAAGGAAATTTCATCCGTTCAAAACGTGAAAGAAGCTTTCTGAGAAACTTCTTTCTGATCTGTGTATTCATCTCTCGGAGTTAAAACATATGCCTCAAGAGGCAGTTTGCTAACACTCTTTTCGTGGAATCTGGAAAGTGATATTTGGTAGCCCCTAGGGGCCCATGGTGTAAAAGGAAATGTCCTCACATAATAACTACAGAGAAACTTTCTGAGAGATTGCTTTCTGATGTGTGACTTCATCACACAGAGTTCCACCCTTCCCTTCTTGGAACAGTTTGATAACACTGTTCTCGTGGATTCTGCAAAGGTATATTTGGGAACTCATTGAGGGCTAGGGTGAAAAAGGAATTATCCTCACATAACAACTAAAGAGAAGCTTTCTGAGAAACTGCATTGCCATGTGTAAATGCAACTCACAGAGTTACACGTTTCTCTTCAGTGATCAGTTTGTTAACAGAGTTTTCTGGAAATCTGCAATTAGATATTTCATAGCGCAATGAACCTGAGGGTGACCAAGGAAATATCCACAGATGAAAACTAGAAAGAAGCTTTCCTAGAAACTTCTTGGTGATGTGTGAATTCATCTCACAGAGTTACATTTATGTTTCGTGGAGCAGTCCGTTAACACTGTCTTTGAGGATGCTGAGAAGGGCTTCCTTGGATCGCATTGAGACCTTCGCTGATAAAGGACTTTTCATTCGTTCAAAACGTGAAAGAAGCTTTCTGAGAAACTTCTTTCTGATCTGTGAATTCATCTCAAACAGTTACAATCTATGCCTCAAGAAGCAGTTTGCTAACACTGTTTTCGAGGAATCTGGAAAGTGATATTTGGTAGCCCGTAGGGGCCCATGGTGAAAATGGAAATGTCCTCACATAATAACTACAGAGAAACTTTCTGAGAGATTGCTTTCTGATGTGTGACTTCATCACACAGAGTTCCACGCTTCCCTTCTTGGAACAGTTTGCTAACACTGTTCTCGTGGATTCTGCAAAGGTATATTAGGGAGCTCATAGAGCGCTAGGGTGAAAAAGGAATTATCCTCACATAACAACTAAAGAGAAGCTTTCTGAGAAACTGCATTGCCATCTGTGAATGCAACTCACAGAGTTACACGTTTCTCTTCAGGGATCAGTTTGTTAACACAGTTTTCTGGAAATCTGCAGTTTGGAATTTCATAGCGTAATGAAGCTGACGGTGACAAAGGAAATATCCACAGATGAAAACTAGAAAGAAGCCTTCTCAGAGACTTCTTGGTGATGTGTGAATTCATCTCACAGAATTACACTTATAATTCATGGAGCAGTCTATTAACACTGTCTTTGGGGAAGCTGAGAAAGGCTTCCTTGGATCGCATTGAGGCCTACGCTGATAAAGGACATTTCATCCGTTCAAAACGTGAAAGAGGCTTTCTGAGAAACATCTTTCTGATCTGTGAATTCATCTCACAGAGTTACAACCTATGCCTCAAGAAGCAGTTTGCTAACACTCTTTTCGTGGAATCTGGAAAGTGATATTTGGTAGCCCCTAAGGGCCCATGGTGAAAAAGGAAATGTCCTCACATAACAACTACAGAGAAACTTTCTGAGAGATTGCTTTCTGATGTGTGACTTCATCACACAGAGTTCCACGTTTTCCTTCTTGGAACAGTTTGCTAACACTGTTCTCGTGGATTCTGCAAAGGTATATTTGGAACCTCATTGAGGGATAGGGTGAAAATGAATTATCCTCACATAACAACTAAAGAGAAGCTTTCTGAGAACCTGCATTGCCATGTGCGAATGCAATTCACAGAGTTACAAGTTTCTCTTCAGTGATCAGTTTGTTAAGACACTTTTCTGGAAATCTGCAATTTGGTATTTCGTAGTGCAATGAACCTGACGGTGACAAAGGAAATATCCACAGATGAAAAGTAGAAAGTAGCTTTCTTAGAAACTTCTTGGTGATGTGTGAATTCATCTCACAGAGTTACACTTATGTTTCGTGGAGCAGTCCATTAACACTGTCTTTGAGGAAGCTGAGAAGGGCTTCCTTGGATCGCATCGAGGCCTACCCTGATAAAGGAAATTTCGTCCGTTCAAAACGTGAAAGAAGCTTTCTGAGAAACTTCTTTCTGATCTGTGAATTCATCTCACAGAGTTACAACCTATGCCTCAAGAAGCAGTTTGCTAACACTCTTTTCGTGGAATCTGGAAAGTGATATTTGGTAGCCCGTAGGGGCTCATGGTGAAAAAGGAAATGTCCTCACATAATAACTACAGAGAAACTTTCTGAGAGATTGCTTTCTGATGTGTGACTTCATCACACAGAGTTCCACACGTCCCTCCATGGAACAGTTTGCTAACACTGTTCTCGTGGATTCTGCAAACGTATATTTGGGAGCTCATTGAGGGCTAGGGTGAAAAAGGAATTATCCTCACATAACAACTAAAGAGAAGCTTTCTGAGAAACTGCATTGCCACGTGTGAATGCAACTCACAGAGTTACACGTTTCTCCTCAGTGATCAGTTTGTTAACACAGTTTTCTGGAAATCTGCAATTTGGTATTTCATAGCGTAATGAACCTGACGGTGACAAAGGAAATATCCACAGAAGAAAACTAGAAATAAGCTTTCTTAGAATCTTCTTGGTGATGTGTGAATTCATCTCAGAGGGTTACATTTATGTTTCGTGGAGCAGTCCGTTAACACTGTCTTTGAGGAAGCTGAGAAGGGCTTCCTTGGATCGTATTGAGGCCTACGCTGATAAAGGAAATTTCATCCGTTCAAAACGTGAAAGAAGCTTTCTGAGAAACTTCTTTCTGATCTGTGAATTCATCTCACAGAGTTACAACCTATGCCTCAAGAAGCAGTTTGCTAACACAGTTTTCGAGCAATCTGGAAAGTGATATTTGGTAGCCCATAGGGGCCCATGGTGAAAAAGGAAATGTCCTCACATAATAACTACAGAGAAACTTTCTGAGAGATTGCTTCCTGATGTGTGACTTCATCACACAGAGTTCCAAACTTCCCTTCTTGGAACAGTTTGCTAACACTGTTCCCGTGGATTCTGCAAAATTATATTTGGGAGCTCATTGAGGGCTAGGGTGAAAAAGGAATTATCCTCGCATAAAAACTAAAGAGAAGCCTTCTGAGAAACTGCATTGCAATGTGCGAATGCATCTCACAGAGTTGCACGTTTCTCTTCAGTGATCAGTTTGTTAACACAGTTTTCTGGAAATCTGCAATTTGGTATTTCATAGTGCAATGAACCTTACGGTGACAAAGGAAATATCCACAGATGAAAACTAGAATGAAGCTTTCTTAGAAACTTCTTGGTGATGTGTGAATTCATCTCACAGAGTTACACTTATGTTTCGTGGAGCTGTCCATTAACACTGTCTTTGAGGAAGCGGAGAAGGGCTTCCTTGGATCGCATTGAGGCCTATGCTGATAAAGGAAATTTCATCCATTCAAAACGTGAAAGAAGCTCTCTGAGAAAATTCTTCCTGATCTGTGAATTCATCTCACAGAGTTACTAACTATGCCTCAAGAAGCAGTTTGCTAACACTCTTTTAGTGGAATCTGCAAAGAGATGTTTGGGAGCCTTTTGGGGTCCATGGTGAAAAAGGAAATATCCTCAGATAATTACTAGAGAGAAGTTTTCTGAGAGATTGCTTTCTGATGTGTGACTTCATCTCACAGAGTTACGCCAGTGTTTTTTGGAACCGTTTCTTAGGACTGTTTCCGTGGATTCCGAGAAGTGATATTTCAGATGGCTTTGAAGAATAGAAGGAGAAAAGAAATATCCTCCCAGAAAAGGCGGAATCAAGCTTTCTGAGAAACTGCTTTGTGATATGTGAATTCATTTCACAGTGTTATATCACCCTTTCTCGGGGGAGTCTCCTAGCACTCATTTTGAGGAATCTCAGATGCGATGTCTTGGATATCGTGGAACCGCTTGGTGAATAAGGAACTATCCTCGGAGAAACCTGCAGAGAAGCATTCTCAGAAACTTCTTTGTTGTGGGTGAATTCAGCCCACAGATGTCCATGATTGTTTTCACTGAGAAGCTTGCTAGCAGCGTTTTCGCAGAATCTGCAATAGGACACACGGTGGCGCTCCGAGACCACAAAAAACCTCGTCTTACTAAAGAAAGAAGCTTTCTGAGAAACCGCTTTGTGATGTGTGAATTCAACTCACTAAGTTACAGCTGTATTTCGTGGGGCCGTGGCCTAGCCCTATTTGTGTGGAATCTGAGAACAGATATTCCGGAACCCTTTGAAAACAAGGGGGCCCATGGAAATATCTTCCACTAAATATGAGAAAGAAGCTTTCTGAGAAACTTCTTTGTGATCTGTGAATTCTTCTCACAGAGTTACAACTTAGGCCTCATGAAGCAGTTTGCTACCTCACTTTTCGTGGAATCTGCAAAGGGATATTTGGGAGTCCATTGGGGCCCATTGTGAAAAAGAAATATCCTCGGATAATAACTAGAGAAAAGCTTTCTGAGAGATTGCTTTCTGATGTGTGACTTCAGCACACAGAGTTCCACCCTTCCCTTCTTGGAACAGTTTGCTAACACTGTTGTCGTTGATACTGCAAAGTGATATTTGAGAGCTCATTGAGGGCTATGGTGAACAAGGAAATATCTTCAGAAAAACATTGTAAAGAAGCCTTCTGGGAAAATGCACTTCGATGTATGAATGCAACTCACAGAGTTACACGTTACTCTTCAGTGATCAGTTTGCTAACATAGTTTTCTGGAAATCTGCCTCGGGATATTTCTTAGTGCAAAGAAGCTAACGGTGTCAAAGGAAATATCCTCAGATGAAAACTAGAAAGAAGTCTCTTAGAAACTTCTTGGTGATGTGTGAATTCATCTCACAGAGTCACACTTATGTTTCTGGAGCAGTCCATTAACACTGTCTTTGGGGAACCTGAGAAGGGCTTCCTTGAATTGCATTGAGGCCTACGCTGATAAAGGAAATTTCATCAGTTCAAAACGTGAAAGAAGCTTTCTGAGAAACTTCTTTATCATCTGTGAATTCATCTCACAGAGTTACAACCTATGCCTCAAGAAGCAGTTTGCTAACACTCTTTTCGTGGAATCTGGAAAGTGATATTTCGTAGCCCATAGGGGCCCATGGTGAAAAAGGAAATATCCTCACATAATAACTACAGAGAAACTTTCTGAGAGATTGCATTCTGATGTGTGATTTCATCACACAGAGTTCCACCCTTCCCTTCTTGGAACAGTTTGCTAACACTGTTGTTGTGGATTCTGCAAAGGTATATTTGGGAGCTCATTGAGGGCTGGGGTGAAAAAGGAATTATCCTCACATAATAACTAAAGAGAAGCTTTCTGAAAAACTGCATTGCCATGTGTGAATGCAACTCACAGAGTTACACGTTTCTCTTCAGTGATCAGTTTGTTAACACAGTATTCTGGAAATCTGCAATTGGTTATTTCATTGCACAATGAACCTTATGGTGACAAAGGAAATATCCACAGATGAAAATTGAATGCAGCTTTCTAAGAAACTTCTTGGTGATGTGTGAATTCATCTCACAGAGTTACACTTATGTTTCGTGGAGCAGTCCATTGACACTGTCTTTGAGGAAGCTGAGAAGGGCTTCATTGGATCGCATTGAGGCCTACGCTCATAAAGGAAATTTCATCCGTTCAAAACAGGAAAGAAGCTTTCTGAGAAACTTCCTTCTGATCCGTGAGTTCATCTCACAGACTTATAACGTAGACTTCAGGAAGCAGTTTGCTAACACGCTTTTCGTGGAAACTGGAAAGTGATATTTGGGATCCCATAGGGGCCCATGGTGAAAAAGGCTATATCCACACATAATAACTACAGAGAAGCTCTCTGAGAGATTGCTTTCTGATACGTGACTTCATCACACAGAGTTTCACCCTTCACTTCTTGGAACAGTTTGCTAACACTGTTGTCGTGGATTCTGCAACGTGATATTTGGGAGCTCATTGAGGGCTTTGGTGAAAAAGGAAATATCCTCAGTTTAAAACTGGAAAGAAGCCTTCTGAGAAACTGCATTGCCATGTGTGAATGCAACTCACAGAGTTACACGTTTCTCTTCAGTGATCAGTTTGTTAACACAGTTTTAGGGAAATCTGCAATTTCGTATGTCATAGCGCAATGAACCTTACGGTGAGAAAGGAATTATCCACAGATGAAAACTGGAAAGAAGCTTTCTTAGAAACTTCTTGGTGATGTGTGAATTCATCTCACAGAGTTACACTTATGTTTCGTGGAGCAGTCCATTAACACTGTCTTTGAGGAAGCTGAGAAGGGCTTCCTTGGATCGCATTGACTCCTACGCTGATAAAGGAAATTTCATCCGTTCAAAACCTGTAAGAAGCTTTCTGAGAAACTTCTTTCTGATCTGTGAATGCATCTCACAGAGTTACAAAGCTATGCCTCAAGAAGCAGTTTGCTCACACACTTTTCGTGGAATCTGGAAAGTGATATTTGGTAGCCCATAGGGGCCCATGGTGAAAAAGGAAATGTCCTCACATCATAAATACAGAGAAACATTCTGAGAGATTGCTTTCTGATGTGTGACTTCATCACACAGAGTTCCACCCTTCCCTTCTTGGAACAGTTTGACAACACTGTTCTCGTGGATTCTGCAAATGTATATTTGGGAACTCATTGAGGGCTAGGGTGAAAAAAGAATTATCCTCACAGAATAACTAAAGAGAAGCTTTCCGAGAAACTGCATTGCCATGTGTGAATGCAACTCACAGAGTTACACGTTTCTCTTCAGTGATCAGTTTAGGTAACAGTTTTCTGGAAATCGGCAATTTGCTATTTCATAGCGTAATGAACCTTACGTTCACAAAGGAAATTTCCACAGATGAAAACTAGAAAGAAGCTTTCTTAGAAACTTCTTGGTGAGGTGTGAATTCATCTCACAAGTTACACTTATGTTTCGTGGAGCAGTCCATTAACACTGTCTTTGAGGAAGCTGAGAAGGGCTTCCTTGGATCGCACTGAGCCTACGCTGATAAGGAAATTTCATCCGTTCAAAACGTGTAAGAAGCTTTCTGAGAAACTTCTTTCTGATCTGTGAATTCATCTCACAGAGTTACAACCTATGCCTCAAGAAGCAGTTTGCTAACACTCTTTTCGTGGAGTCTGCAAAGTGATATTTGGTAGCCCAATAGGGCCCATGGTGAAAAAGGAAATGTCCTCACATAATAACTACAGGAAAACCGTTCTGAGAGATGTGCTTTCTGATGTGTGACTTCATCACACAGAGTTCCACCCTTCCCTTCTTGGAACAGCTTGCTAACACTGTTCTCGCGGATTCTGCAAAAGGTATATTTGGAAGCTCATTGAGGGCTAGGGTGAAAAAGGAATTATCCTCACATAATAACGTAAAGAGAAGCTTTCCTGAGAAACTGCATTGCCATGTGTGAATGCAACTCACAGAGTTTCACGTTTCTCTTCAGTAATCAGTTTTTTAACAGTTTTATGGAAATCGGCAATTTGCTATTTCATAGTGCAATGAACCTTATGGTGACAAAAGAAATATCCACAGATGAAAACTAGAATAGAAGCTTTCTTAGAAGCTTCTTGGTGAGGTGTGAATTCATCTCACAGAGTTACACTTACTGTTGCGTGGAGCAGTCCATAACACTGTCTTTGAGGAAGCTGAGAAGTGCTTCCTTGGATCGCATTGAGGCGTACGCTGATAAAGGAAATTTCATCCGTTCAAAACGTGAAAGAAGCTTTCTGAGAAAATTCCTTCTTATCTGTGAATTCATCTCATAGAGTTACAAACTATGCCTCAAGAAGCCGTTTGCTGACACTCTTTTCGTGGAATCTGGAAAGTGATATTGGGTAGCCCATAGGGGCCCATGGTGAAAAAGGAAATGTCCTCACCTAATAACTACAGAGAAACTTTCTGTGAGATTGCATTTTGATGTGTGAGTTCATCACACAGAGTTCCACCCTTCCCTTCTTGGAACAGTTTGCTAACACTGTTCTCGTGGATTCTGCAAATGTATATTTGGGAGCTCATTGAGGGCTAGGGTGAAAAAGGAATTATCCTCACAGAATAACTAAAGAGAAGCTTTCCGAAAAACTGCATTGCCATGTGTGAATGCAACTCACAGAGTTACACGTTTCTCTTCAGTGATCAGTTTGTCTAACACATTTCTCTGGAAATCTGCAATTTGGTATTTCATAGCGCAATGAACCTTACGGTGACAAAGGAAATATCCACAGATGAAAACTGGAAAGAAGCTTTCTTAGAAACTTCTTGGTGATGTGTGAATTCATCTCACAGAGTTACACTTATGTTTCGTGAAGCAGTCCATTAACAATGTCTTTGAGGAAGCTGAGAAGGGCTTCTTGGATCGCAGTGAGGCCCTACGCTGTTAAACGAAATTTCATCCTGTCAAAACGTGAAAGAAGCTTTCTGAGAAACTTCTTTCTGATCTGTGAATTCATCTCACAGAGTTACAACCTATGCCTCAAGAAGCAGTTTGCTAACACTCTTTTCGTGGAATCTGGAAAGTGATATGTGGTAGCCCATAGGGGCCCATGGTGAAAAAGGAAATGTCCTCACATAGTAACTACAGAGAAACTTTCTGAGAGATTGCTTTCTGATGTGTGACTTCATCACACAGATTTCCACCCGTCCCTTCTTGGAACAGTTAGCTAACACTGTTCTCGTGGATTCAGCAAAGGTATATTTGGGAGCTCATTGAGGGCTAGGGTGAAAAAGGAATTATCCTCACAGAATAACTAAAGAGAAGCTTTCCGAGAAACTGCATTGCCATGTGTGAATGCAACTTACAGAGTTACGCGTTTCTCTTCAGTGATCAGTTTGCTAACACAGATTTCTGGAAATCTGCAATTTCGTATGTCATAGCGCAATGAACCTTACGGTGAGAAAGGAATTATCCACAGATGAAAACTAGGAAAGAAGCTTTCTTAGAAACTTCTTGGTGATGTGTGAATTCATCTCACAGAGTTACACTTATGTTTCGTGGAGCAGTCCATTAACACTGTCTTTGAGGAAGCTGAGAAGGGCTTCCTTGGATCGCATTGACTCCTACGCTGATAAAGGAAATTTCATCCGTTCAAAACCTGTAAGAAGCTTTCTGAGAAACTTCTTTCTGATCTGTGAATGCATCTCACAGAGTTACAAGCTATGCCTCAAGAAGCAGTTTGCTCACACACTTTTCGTGGAATCTGGAAAGTGATATTTGGTAGCCCATAGGGGCCCATGGTGAAAAAGGAAATGTCCTACATAATAAATACAGAGAAACATTCTGAGAGATTGCTTTCTGATGTGTGACTTCATCACACAGAGTTCCACCCTTCCCTTCTTGGAACAGTTTGACTAACACTGTTCTCGTGGATTCTGCAAATGTATATTTGGGAACTCATTGAGGGCTAGGGTGATAAAAGAATTATCCTCACAGAATAACTAAAGAGAAGCTTTCCGAGAAACTGCATTGCCATGTGTGAATGCAACTCACAGAGTTACACGTTTCTCTTCAGTGATCAGTTAGGTAACAGTTTTCTGGAAATCGGCAATTTGCTATTTCATAGCGTAATGAACCTTACGTTCACAAAGGAAATTTCCACAGATGAAACCTAGAAAGAAGCTTTCTTAGAAACTTCTTGGTGAGGTGTGAATTCATCTCACAAAGTTACACTTATGTTTCGTGGAGCAGTCCATTAACACTGTCTTTGAGGAAGCTGAGAAGGGCTTCCTTGGATCGCACTGAAGCCTACGCTGATAAAGGAAATTTCATCCGTTCAAAACGTGTAAGAAGCTTTCTGAGAAACTTCTTTCTGATCTGTGAATTCATCTCACAGAGTTACAACCTATGCCTCAAGAAGCAGTTTGCTAACACTCTTTTCGTGGAATCTGGAAAGTGATATTTGGTAGCCCATAGGGGCCCATGGTGAAAAAGGAAATGTCCTCACATAATAACTACAGGGAAACCTTCTGAGAATGTGCTTTCTGATGTGTGACTTCATCACACAGAGTTCCACCCTTCCCTTCTTGGAACAGCTTGCTAACACTGTTCTCGTGGATTCCGCAAAAGTATATTTGGGAGCTCATTGAGGGCTAGGGTGAAAAAGGAATTATCCTCACAGAATAACTAAAGAGAAGCTTTTCGAGAAACTGCATTGCCATGTGGGAATGCAACTCACAGAGTTACACGTTTGTCTTCAGTGAACAGTTTGTTAACAGTTTTCTGGAAATCGGCAATTTGCGATTTCATAGTGTAATGAACCTGAAGTTGACAAAAGAAATATCCACAGATGAGAACTAGATAGAAGCTTTCTTAGAAACTTCTTGGTAATGTGTGAATTCATCTCACAGAGTTACACTTATGTTTCGTGGAGCAGTCCATTAACACTGTCTTTGAGGAAGCTGAGAAGGGCTTCCTTGGATCGCGTTGAGGCCCACGCTGATAAAGGAAATTTCATCCGTTCAAAACGTGAAAGAAGCTTTCTGAGAAACTTCTTTCTGATCTGTGAATTCATCTCACAGAGTTACAAACTATGCCTCAAGAAGCAGTTTGCTAACACTCTTTTCGTGGAATCTGGAAAGTGATATTTGGTAGCCCATAGGGGCCCAAGGTGAAAAAGGAAATATCCTCACATAATAACTACAGAGAAACTTTCTGAGAGAGTGCTTTCTGATGTGTGACTTCATCACTCAGAGTTCCACCCTCCTTTCTTGGACCAGATGGCTAACACTGTTCTCGTGGATTCCGCAAAGGTATATTTGGGAACTCATTGAGGGCTAGGGTGAAAAAGGAATTATCCTCTCGGAATAACTAAAGAGAAGCTTTCCGAGAAACTGTATTGCCATGTGTGAATGCAACTCACAGAGTTACACGTTTCTCTTCAGTGATCAGTTTTCTAACACAGTTCTCTGGAAATCTGCAATTTGGTATTTCATAGCGCAATGAACCTTACGGTGACAAAGGAAATATCCACAGATGAAAACTACAAAGAAGATTTCTTAGAAATTTCTTGGTGATGTGTGAATTCATCTCACAGAGTTACACTTATGTTTCGTGGAGCAGTCCATTAACAATGTCTTTGAGGAAGCTGAGAAGGGCTTCTTGGATGGCATTGAGGCCCACGCTGTTAAACGAAATTTCATCCTGTCAAAACGTGAAAGAAGCTTTCTGAGAAACTCCTTTCTGATCTGTGAATTCATCTCACAGTGTTACAACCTATGCCTCAAGAAGCAGTTTGCTAACACTCTTTTCGTGGAATCTGGAAAGGATATTTGGTAGCCCATAGGGGCCCATGGTGAAAAGGAAATGTCCTCACATAGTAACTACAGAGAAACTTTCTGAGAGATTGCTTTCTGATGTGTGACTTCATCACAAGATTTCCACCCCCCCTTCTTGGAACAGTTTGCTAACACTGTTCTCGTGGGTTCTGCAAAGGTATTTGGGAGCTCATTGAGGGCTAGGGTGTAAAAGGAATTATCCTCACGGAATAACTAAAGAGAAGCTTTCCGAGAAACTGTATTGCCATGTGTGAATGCAACTCACAGAGTTACACGTTTCTCTTCAGTGATCAGTTTTTAACACAGTTCTCTGGAAATCTGCAATTTGGTATTTCATAGCGCAATGAACCTTACGGTGACAAAGGAAATATCCACAGATGAAACTAGAAAGAAGCTTTCTTAGAAATTCTTGGTGATGTGTGAATTCATCTCACAGAGTTACACTTATGTTTCGTGGAGCAGTCCATTAACACTGTGTTTGAGGAAGCTGAGAAGGGCTTCCTTGGATCGCATTGAGGCCGACGCTGATAAAGGAAATTTCATCCGTTCTAAACGTGAAAGAAGCTTTTTGAGAAACTTCTTTCTGATCTGTGAATTCATCTCGGAGAGTTACAACTATGCCTATAGAAGCAGTTTGCTAACACTCTTTTCGTGGAATCTGCAAAGTGATATTTTGTAGCCCATAGGGGCCCATGGTGAAAAAGGAAATGTCCTCACATAATAACTACAGAGAAACTTTCTGAGAGATTGCATTCTGATGTGTGATTTCATCACACAGAGTTCCACCCGTCCCTTCTTGGAACAGTTTGCTAACACTGTTGTCGTGGATTCTGCAAAGGTATATTTGGGAGCTCATTGAGGGCTAGTGTGATAAAGGAATTATCCTCACGGAATAACTAAAGAGAAGCTTTCCGAAAAACTGCAATGCCATGAGTGAATGCAACTCACAGAGTTACACGTTTCTCTTCAGTGATCCGTTTGTTAACACATTTTTCTGGAAATCTGCAATTTGGTATGTCATAGCGCAATGAACCTTATGGTGACAAAGGAAATATCCACAGATGAAAACAAGAAAGAAGCTTTCTTAGAAACTTCTTGGTGATGTGTGAATTCATCTCACAGAGTTACAATTATGTTTCGTGGAGCAGTCCATTAACACTGTCTTTGAGGAAGCTGAGAAGGGCTTCCTTGGATCGCGTTGAGGCCCACGCTGATAAAGGAAATTTCATCCGTTCAAAACGTGAAAGAAGCTTTCTGAGAAACTTCTTTCTGATCTGTGAATTCATCTCACAGAGTTACAAACTATGCCTCAAGAAGCAGTTTGCTAACACTCTTTTCGTGGAATCTGGAAAGTGATATTTGGTAGCCCATAGGGGCCCAAGGTGAAAAAGGAAATATCCTCACATAATAACTACAGAGAAACTTTCTGAGAGAGTGCTTTCTGATGTGTGACTTCATCACTCAGAGTTCCACCCCTCCTTTCTTGGACCAGATTGCTAACACTGTTCTCGTGGATTCCGCAAAGGTATATTTGGGAACTCATTGAGGGCTAGGGTGAAAAAGGAATTATCCTCTCGGAATAACTAAAGAGAAGCTTTCCGAGAAACTGTATTGCCATGTGTGAATGCAACTCACAGAGTTACACGTTTCTCTTCAGTGATCAGTTTTCTAACACAGTTCTCTGGAAATCTGCAATTTGGTATTTCATAGCGCAATGAACCTTACGGTGACAAAGGAAATATCCACAGATGAAAACTACAAAGAAGATTTCTTAGAAATTTCTTGGTGATGTGTGAATTCATCTCACAGAGTTACACTTATGTTTCGTGGAGCAGTCCATTAACAATGTCTTTGAGGAAGCTGAGAAGGGCTTCTTTGGATGGCATTGAGGCCCACGCTGTTAAACGAAATTTCATCCTGTCAAAACGTGAAAGAAGCTTTCTGAGAAACTCCTTTCTGATCTGTGAATTCATCTCACAGTGTTACAACCTATGCCTCAAGAAGCAGTTTGCTAACACTCTTTTCGTGGAATCTGGAAAGGGATATTTGGTAGCCCATAGGGGCCCAAGGTGAAAAAGGAAATGTCCTCACATAGTAACTACAGAGAAACTTTCTGAGAGATTGCTTTCTGATGTGTGACTTCATCACACAGATTTCCACCCGTCCCTTCTTGGAACAGTTTGCTAACACTGTTCTCGTGGGTTCTGCAAAGGTATATTTGGGAGCTCATTGAGGGCTAGGGTGTAAAAGGAATTATCCTCTCGGAATAACTAAAGAGAAGCTTTCCGAGAAACTGTATTGCCATGTGTGAATGCAACTCACAGAGTTACACGTTTCTCTTCAGTGATCAGTTTTCTAACACAGTTCTCTGGAAATCTGCAATTAGGTATTTCATAGCGCAATGAACCTTACGGTGACAAAGGAAATATCCACAGATGAAACTAGAAAGAAGCTTTCTTAGAAATTTCTTGGTGATGTGTGAATTCATCTCACAGAGTTACACTTATGTTTCGTGGAGCAGTCCATTAACACTTTGTTTGAGGAAGCTGAGAAGGGCTTCCTTGGATCGCATTGAGGCCTACACTGATAAAGGAAATTTCATCCGTTCTAAACGTGAAAGAAGCTTTTTGAGAAACTTCTTTCTGATCTGTGAATTCATCTCGGAGAGTTACAACTATGCCTATAGAAGCAGTTTGCTAACACTCTTTTCGTGGAATCTGCAAAGTGATATTTTGTAGCCCATAGGGGCCCATGGTGAAAAAGGAAATGTCCTCACATAATAACTACAGAGAAACTTTCTGAGAGATTGCATTCTGATGTGTGATTTCATCACACAGAGTTCCACCCGTCCCTTCTTGGAACAGTTTGCTAACACTGTTGTCGTGGATTCTGCAAAGGTATATTTGGGAGCTCATTGAGGGCTAGTGTGATAAAGGAATTATCCTCACAGAATAACTAAAGAGAAGCTTTCCGAAAAACTGCAATGCCATGAGTGAATGCAACTCACAGAGTTACACGTTTCTCTTCAGTGATCCGTTTGTTAACACATTTTTCTGGAAATCTGCAATTTGGTATGTCATAGCGCAATGAACCTTATGGTGACAAAGGAAATATCCACAGATGAAAACAAGAAAGAAGCTTTCTTAGAAACTTCTTGGTGATGTGTGAATTCATCTCACAGAGTTACACTTATGTTTCGTGGAGCAGTCCATTAACACTGTCTTTGAGGAAGCTGAGAAGGGCTTCCTTGGATCGCTTTGAGGCCTACGCTGAAAAAGGAAATTTCATCCGTTCAAAACGTGAAAGAAGCTTTATGATAAACTTCTTTATGATCTGTGAATTCATCTCACAGAGTTACAACCTATGCCTCAAGAAGCAGTTTGCTAAAACTCTTTTCGTTGAATCTGGAAAGTGGTATTTGGTAGCCCATAGGGGACCATGGTGAAAAAGGAAATGTCCTCACATAATAACTACAGAGAAACTTTCTGAGAGATTGTTTTCTGATGTGTTACTTCATCACACAGAGTTCCACCCTTCCCTTCTTGGAACAGTTGTTAACACTGTTCTCGTGGATTCTGCAAAGGTATATTTGGGAGCTCATTGAGGGCTAGGGTGAAAGAGGAATTATCCTCACAGAATAACTAAAGAGAAGCTTTCCGAGAACCTGCATTACCATGTGTGAATGCAACTCACAGAGTTACACGTTTCTCTTCAGTGATCAGTTTGTTAACACAGATTTCTGGAAATCTGCACTTTGGTATTTCATAGCGCAATGAACTTTACGGTGACAAAGGAAATATTCACAGATGAAAACTAGAAATAAGCTTTCTTAGAAACTTCTTGGTGATGTGTGAATTCATCTCACAGAGTTACACTTATGTTTCGTGGAGCAGTCCATTAACACTGTCTTTGAGGAAGCTGAGAAGGGCTTCCTGGGATCGCTTTGAGGCCTACGCTGATAAAGGAAATTTCATCCTTTCCAAACGTGAAAGAAGCTTTCTGAGAAACTTCTTTCTGATCTGTGAATTCATCTCAGAGAGTTACAACTACGCCTAAAGAAGCAGTGTGCTAACACTCTTTTCGTGGAATCTGCAAAGTGATATTTGGTAGCCCAAAATGGCCCATGGTGAAAAAGGAAATGTATTCACATAATAACTACAGAAAAACGTTCTGAGAGATTGCTTTCTGATGTGTGACTTCATCACACAGAGTTCCACCCTTCCCTTCTTGGAACAGTTTGCTAACACTGTTCTCGTGGATTCTGCAAAGGTATATTTGGGAGCTCATTGAGGGCTAGGGTGAAAAAGGAATTATCCTCACAGAACAACTAAAGAGAAGCTTTCTGAGAAAACGCATTGCCATGTGTGAATGCAACTCAGAGAGTTACAGGTTTCTCTTCAGTGGTCAGTTTGTTAACAAAGTTTTCTGGAAATCTGCAATTTGGTATTTCATAGCGCCATGAACCTTACGCTGACAAAGGAAATATCCACAGATGAAAAATGGAAAGAAGCTTTCTTGGAAACTTCTTGGTGATGTGTGAATTCATCTCACAGAGTTACACTTATGTTTCGTGGAGCAGTCCATTAACACTGTCTTGAGGAAGTTGAGAAGGGCTTCCTTGGATCGCATTGAGGCCTAAGCTGATAAAGGAAATTTCATCCATTCAAAACGTGAAAGAGGGTTTCTGAGAAACTCATTTCTGATCTGTGAAATCATCTCACAGAGTTACAACCTATGCCTCATGAAGCAGTTTGCTAACACACTTTTCGTGGAATCTGGAAAGTGATATTTGGTAGCCCATAGGGGCCCATGGTGAAAAAGGAAATGTCCTCACATAATAACTACAGAGAAACTTTCTGAGAGATTGCTATCTGATGTGGGACTTCATCACAGAGAGATCCACCATTCCCTTCCTGTTACAGTTTGCTGACACTGTTCTCGTGGATTCTGCAAATGTATATTTGGGAGCTCATTGAGGACTAGGGTGAAAAAGGAATTATCCTCACATAATAACTAAAGAGAAGCTTTCTGAGTAACCGCATTGCCATGCGTGAATGTAATTCACAGAGGTACCCGTTTCTCTTCAGTGATCAGTTTGTTAACACAGTTTTCTGGAAATCTGCAATTTGGTATTTCATAGCGAGGTGAAAGTTACGGTGACAAAGGATATATCCACAGAGGAAAACTGGAAAGAAGCTTTCGTAGAAACTTCTTGGTGATGTGTGAATTCATCTCTCAGAGTTACAGGTATGTTTCGTGGTGCAGTCCATTCACACTGTCTTTGAGGAAGCTGAGAAGGGCTTCCTTGGATCCCATTGAGGCCTAAGCTGATAAAGGAAATACCATCCGTTCAAGACGTGAAAGAAGCTTTCTGAGAAACTTCTTTCTGATCTGTGAATTCATCTCACAGAGTTACACCCTATGCCTCAATAAGCAGTTGGCTAACACTCTTTTCGCGGAATCTGGAAAGTGATATTTTGTAGCCCATAGGGGCCCATGGTGAAAAAGGAAATGTCCTCACATAATAACTACAGAGAAACTTTCTGAGAGATTGCTTTCTGATGTGTGAGTTCATCAAACAGAGTTCCACCCTTCCCTTCTTGGAACAGTTTACTAACACTGTTCTCGTGGATTCTGCAAAGGTATATTTGGGAGCTCATTGAGGGCTAGGGTGAAAAAGGAACTATCCTCACATAATAACTAAAGAGAAGCTTTCCGAGAAACTGCATTGCCATGTGTGAATGCAACTCACAGAGTTACAGGTTTCTCGTCAGTGACCAGTTTGTTAACACAGTTTTCTGGAAATCTGCAATTTGGTATTTCATAGCGCAATGAACCTTACGGTGACAAAGGAAATATCCACAGATGAAAACTAGAAAGAAGCTTTCTTAGAAACTTCTTGGTGAGATGTGAATTCATCTCACAGATTTACACTTATGTTTCGTGGAGCAGTCCATTAACACTGTCTTTGAGGAAGCTGAGAAGGGCTTCCTTGGATCGCATTGAGGACTACGCTGATAAAGGAAATTTCATACGTTCAAAACGTGAAAGAAGCTTTCTGAGAAACTTCTTTCTGATCTGTGAATTCATCTCACAGAGTTACAACCTATGCCTCAAGAAGCAGTTTGCTAACACTCTTTTCGTGGAGTCTTTAAAGTGATATTTGGTAGCCCATTGGGGCCCATGGTGAAAAAAGAAATGTCCTCACATAATAACTACAGAGAAAATTTCTGAGAGACTGCTTTCTGATGTGTGACTTCATCACACAGAATTCCACCCTTCCCTTCTTGGAACAGTTTGCTAACACTGTTGTTGTGGATTCTGCAATGGTATATTTGGGAGCCCATTGAGGGCTAGGGTGAAAAAGGAATTATCCTCACATAATAATTAAGAGAATCTTTCTGAGAAACTGCACTGCCATGTGTGAATGCAACTCACAGAGTTACACGTTTCTCTTCAGTGATCAGTTTGCTAACACAGTTTTCTGGAAATCTGCAATTTGGTATTTCATAGGGCAATGAACCTTACGGTGACAAAGGAAATATCCACAGATGAAAACTAGAAAGAAGCTTTCTTAGAAACTTCTTAGTGAGATATGAATTCATCTCACAGACTTACACTTATGTTTCGTGGAGCAGTCCGTTAACACTGTCTTTGAGGAAGCTGAGAAGGGATTCTTTGGAACGCATTGAGGACTACTCTGAGAAAGGAAATTTCATCCGTTCAAAACGTGAAAGAAGCTTTCTGAGAAACTGCTTTCTGATCTGTGAATTCATCTCAGAGAGTTACAACTACGCCTAAAGAAGCAGTTTGCTAACACTCTTTTCTTGGAATCTGCAAAGTGATATTTGGTAGCCCATAGGGGCCCATGGTGAAAAAGGAAATGTCTTCACATAATAACTACAGAGAAACTTTCTGAGAGATTGCTTTTTGATGTGTGACTTCATCACACAGAGTTCCACTCTTCCCTTCTTGGAACAGTTTGCTAACTCTGTTGTGGTGGATTCTGCAAAGGTATATTTGAGAGCTCATTGAGGGCTAGGGTGAAAAAGGAATTATCCTCACAGAATAACTAAAGAGAAGCTATCTGAAAAACTGCATTGCCATGTGTGAATGCAACTCACAGAGTTACACGTTTCTCTTCAGTGATCAGTTTGTTAACACAGTTTTCTGGAAATCTGCAGTTTGGTATTTCATAGCTCAATGAACCTTACGGTGACAAAGGAAATATCCACAGATGAAAACTGGAAAGAAGCTTTCTTAGAAACTTCTTGGGGAGGTGTGAATTCATCTCACAGAGTTACACTTATGTTTCGTGGGGCAGTCCATTAACACTGTCTTTGAGGAAGCTAGGAAGAGCTTCCTTGGATCACCTTGAGGCCTAGACTGATAAAGGAAATTTCATCCGTTCAAAAAGTGAAATAAGTTTCTGAGAACCTTTTTCTGATCTGTGAATTCATCTCACAGAGTTACAACCTAGGCCTCAAGAAGCAGTTTGCTAACACTCTTTTCGTGGAATCTGGAAAGTGATATTTGGTAGCCCTTAGGGGCCCATGGTGAAAAAGGAAATGTCCTCACATTATAACTACAGAGAAACGTTCAGAGAGATTGCTTTCTGATGTGTGACTTCATCACACAGAGTTTCACCCTTCCCTTCTTGGAACAGTTTGCTAACACGGTTCTCGTGGGTTCTGCAAAAGTATATTTGGGAGCTCATTGAGGGCTAGGGTGAAAAAGGAATTATCCCCACATAATAACTAAAGAGAAGCTTTCTGAGAAACTGCATTGCCATGTGTGAATGCAACTCTCAGAGTTACACGTTTCTCTTCAGTGATCAGTTTGTTAACACAGTTTTCTGGAAATCTGCAATTTGGTATTTCATAGCGCAATGAACCTTACTGTGACAAAGGAAATATCCACAGATGAAAAGTAGAATGAAGCTTTCTTAGAAACATCTTTGTGATATGTGAATCCATCTCACAGAGTTACACTTATGTTTCATGGAGCAGTTCATTAACACTGTCTTTGAGGAAGCTGAGAAGGGCTTCCTTGGATCGCATTGAGTCCTACGCTGATAAAGGAAATTTCTTCTGTTCAAAATGTGAAAGAAGCTTTATGAGAAACTTCTTTCTGATCTGTGAATTCGTCTCACAGAGTTACAACCTATGCTTCAAGAAGCAGTTTACTAACACTCTTTTCGTGGAATCTGGAAAGTGATATTTGGTGGCCCATAGGGGCCCATGGTGAAAAAGGAAATGTCCTCACATAATAATTACAGAGAAAATTTCTGAGAGATTGCTTTCTGATGTGTGACTTCATCAGAAATAGTTCCAACCTTCCCTTCTTGGAACAGTTTGCTAACACTGTTCTCGAGGATTCTGCAAAGGAATATTTGGGAGCTCATTGAGGGCTAGGGTGAAAAAGGAATTATCCTCACAGACTAACTAAAGAGAAGCTTTCTGAGAAACCGCATTGCCATGTGTGAATGCAACTCACAGAGTTACACGTTTCTCTGCAGTGATCAGTTTGTTAACACAGTTTTCTGGAAATCTGCAATTTGGTATTTCATAGCGCTATGAACCTTATGGTGACAAAGGAAATATCCACAGATGAAAACTGGAAAGAAGCTTTCTTAGAAACTTCTTGGTGTTGTGTGAATTCATCACACAGAGTTACACTTATGTTTCGTGGAGCAGTCCATTAACACTGTCTTTGAGGAAGCTGAGAAGGGCTTCCTTTGATCGCCTTTAGGCCTACGCTGATAAAGGAAATTTCATCCGTTCAACACGTGAAAGAAGCTTTCTGAGAAACTTCTTTCTGATCTGTGAATTCATCTCACAGAGTGACAACCTATGCCTCAAGAAGCAGTTTGCTAACACTCTTTTCGTGGAATTTGGAAAGTGATATTTGGTAGCCCATAGGGGCCCATGGTGAAAAAGGAAATTTCCTCACATAATAACTACAGAGAAACGTTCTGAGAGATTCGTTTCTGATGTGTGACTTCATCACACAGAGTTCCACCCTTCCTTTCTTGGATCAGTTTGTGAACACTGTTCTCGTGGATTCTACAAAGGTGTATTTGGGAGCTCAGAGGGCTAGGGTGAAAAAGGAATTATCCTCACATAATAACTAAACAGATGCTTTCTGAGAAACCGCAATGCCATGTGTGAATGCAACTCACAGAGTTCCACGTTTCTCTTCAATTATCAGGTTGTTAACACATTTTTCTGGAAATCTGCAATTTGGTATTTCATAGCGCCATGAACCTTACGGTGACAGAGGAAATATCCATAGATGAAAACTGGAAAGAAATTTTCTTAGAAACTTCTTGGTGATGTGTGAATTCATCTCACAGAGTTACACTTATGTTTCGTGGAGCAGTCCATTGACACTGTCTTTGAGGAAGCTGAGAAGGGCTTCCTTGGATCGCATTGAGGCCTACGCTGATAAAGGAAATTTCATCCGTTCAACACGTGAAAGAAGCTTTCTGAGAAACTTCATTCTGATCTGTGAATTCATCTCACAGAGTTACAACCTATGCCTCAAGAAGCAGTTTGCTAACACTCTTTTCGTGGAATTTGGAAAGTGATATTTGGTAGCCCATAGGGACCCATGGTGAAAAACAAAATGTCCTCACATAATAACTACAGAGAAACTTTCTAAGAGATTGCTTTGTGATGTGTGACTTCATCACACAGAGTTCCACCCTTCCCTTCTTGGAACAGTTTGCTAACACTGTTCTCGAGGATTCTGCAAAGGAATATTTGGGAGCTCATTGAGGGCTAGGGTGAAAAAGGAATTATCCTCCCAGAATAACTAAAGAGAAGCTTTCTGAGAAACCGCATTGCCATGTGTGAATGCAACTCACAGAGTTACACGTTTCTCTTAAGTGATCAGTTTGTTAACACAGTTTTCTGGAAATCTGCAATTTGGTATTTCATAGCGCTATGAACCTTACGGTGACAAAGGAAATATCCAGAGATGAAAACTGGAAAGAAGCATTCTTAGAAACTTCTTGGTGATGTGTGAATTCATCTCACAGAGTTGCACTTATGTTTGGTGGAGCAGTCCATTAACACTGTCTTTGAGGAAGCTGAGAAGGGCTTCCTTGGATCGAATTGAGGCCTACGCTGATAAAGGAAATTTCATCCGTTCAAAACGTGAAATAAGCTTTCTGAGAAACTTCTTTCTGATGTGTGAATTCATCTCACAGAGTTACAACCTATGCCTCAAGAAGCAGTCTGATAACACTCTTTTCGTGTAATCTGGAAAGTGATATTTGGTAGCCCATAGGGGCCCATGGTGAAAAAGGAAATGTCCTCCCGTAATAACTACAGAGAAACTTTCTGAGAGATTGCTTTCCGATGTGTGACTTCATCACACAGACTTCCACCCTTCCCTTCTTGGAACAGTTTGCTAACACTGTTCTCGTGCATTCTGCAAAGGTATATTTGGGAGCTCATTGAGGGCTAGGGTGAAAAAGGAATTATACTCACATAATAACTAAAGAGAAGCTGTCTGAGAAACTGCATTGCCATGTGTGAATGCAACTCACAGAGTTACACGTTTCTCTTCAGTGATCAGTTTGTTAACACAGTTTTCTGGAAATCTGCAATTTGGTATTTCATAGCGCAATGAACCTTACGGTGACAAAGGATATATCCACAGATGAAAAATAGCAGGAAGCTTTCTTAGAAACTTCTTGGGGAGGTGTGAATTCATCTCACAGAGTTACACTTATGTTTCGTGGAGCAGTCCATTAACACTGTCTTTGAGAAAGCAAGGAAGGGCTTCCTTGGATCGCCTTGAGGCCTACGCTGATAAAGGAAATTTCATCCGTTCAAAACGTGAAATAAGCTTTCTGAGAAACTTCTTTCTGATCTGTGAATTCATCTCACAGTGTTACAACCTATGCCTCAAGAAGCAGTTTGCTAAGACTTTTTTCGTGAAATTTGGAAAGTGATATTTGGTAGCCCATAGGGGCCCATGGTGAAAAAGGAAATTTCCTCACATAATAACTACAGAGAAACTTTCTGAGAGATAGCGTTCTGATGTGTGACTTCATCACACAGAGTTCCAACCTTCCTTTCTTGGAACAGTTTGCGAACACTGTTCTCGTGGATTCTACAAAGGTGTATTTGGGAGCTCAGAGGGCTAGGGTGAAAAAGGAATTATCCTCACAAAACAACTAAAGATAAGTTTTCTGAGAAACTGCATTGCCATGTGTGAATGCAACTCACAGAGTTACACGATTCTCTTCAGTGATCAGTTTGTTAACACAGTTTTCTGGAAATCTGCAATTTGGTATTTCATAGCGCCATGAACCTTACGGTGACAGAGGAAATATCCACAGATGAAAACTGGAAAGAAGCTTTCTTAGAAACTTCTTGGTGATGTGTGAATTCATCTCACAGAGTTACACTTATGTTTCGTGGAGCATTCCATTGACACTGTCTTTGAGGAAGCTGAGAAGGGCTTCCTTGGATCGCATTGAGGCGCACGCTGATAAAGGAAATTTCATCCGTTCAACACGAGAAAGAAGCTTTCTGAGAAACTTCTTTCTGATCTGTGCATTCATCTCACAGAGTTACAACCTATGCCTCAAGAAGCAGTTTGCTAACACTCTTTTCGTGGAATCTGGAAAGTGATATTTGGTAGCCCATAGGGGCCCATGGTGAAAAAGGAAATGTCCTCACATAATTACTAACGAGAAACTTTCTGAGAGATTGCTTTGTGATGTGTGACTTCATCACACAGAGTTCCACACTTCCGTTTCTGCAACACTTTGCTAACACTGTTCTCATGGATTCTGCAAAGGTATATTTGGGAGCTCATTGAGGGCTAGGGTGAAAAAGGAATTATCCTCACATAATAACTAAAGAGAAGCTTTCTGAGAAACTGCATTGCCATGTGTGAATGCAACTCACGGAGTTACACGTTTCTCTTCAGTGATCAGTTTGTTAACACACTTTTCTGGAAATCTGCAATTTGTTATTTCATAACGCAATGAACCTTACGGTGACAAAGGAAATATCCACAGATGAAAACTAGAAAGAAGCTTTCTTAGAAACTTCTTGGTGATGTGTGAATTCATCTCAAAGAGTTACACTTATATTTGGTGGAGCAGTCCATTAACACTGTCTTTGAGGAAGCTGAGAAGGGCTTCCTTGGAACGAATTGAGTCCTACGCTGATAAAGGAAATTTCATCCGTTCAAAACGTGTAAGAATCTTTCTGAGAAACTTCTTTCTGATCTGTGAATTAATCTCACGGAGTTACAACCTATGCCTCAAGAAGCAGTATGCTAACACTCTTTTCGTGGAATCCGGAAAGTGATATTTGGTAGCCCCTAGGGGCCCATGGTGAAAAAGGAAATGTCCTCACTTAATAACTACAGAGAGACAATCTGAGAGATTGCTTTCTGATATGTGACTTCATCAATCAGAATTCCACCCTTCCCTTCTAGGAACACTTTGCTAACACTGTTCTCGTGGATTCTGCAAAGGTATATTTGGGAGCTCATTGAGGGCTTGGGTGAAAAAGGAATTATCCTCGCTTAATAACTTAAGAGAAGCTTTCTGAGAAACTGCATTGCCATGTGTGAATGCAACTCACAGAGTTACACGTTTCTCTTCAGTGATCAGTTTGTTAACACAGTTTTCTGGAAATCTGCAATTTGGTATTTCATAGCGCAATGAACCTGACGGTGACAAAGGAAATATCCACAGATGAAAACTAGAAAGAAGCTTTCTTAGTAACTTCATGGTGATGTGTGAATTCATCTCACAGAGTTACACTTATGTTTGGTGGAGCAGTACATTAACACTGTCTTTGAGGAAGCTGAGAAGGGCTTCCTTGGAACGAATTGAGTCCTACGCTGATAAAGGAAATTTCATCCGTTCAAAACGTGAAAGAAGCTTTCTGAGAAACTTCTTTCTGATCTGTGAATTCATCTCACAGAGTTACAACCGATGCCTCAAGAAGCAGTTTGCTAACACTCTTTTCGTGGAATCTGGAAAGTTATATTTGGTAGCCCATAGGGGCCCATGGTGAAGAAGGAAATGTCCTCACATAATAACTACAGAAAAACTTTCTGAGAGAGTGCTTTCTGATGTGTGACTTCATCACACTGAGTTCCACCGTTCCCTTCTTGGAACAGTTTGCTAACAGTGTTCTAGTGGATTCTGCAAAGGTCTACCTGGGAGCTAATTGAGGGCTAGGGTGAAAAGTAATTATCCTCACATAACAACTAAAGAGAAGCTTTCTGAGAAACTGCATTGCCATGTGTGAATGCAACTCACAGAGTTACACGTTTCTCTTCAGTGATCAGTTTGTTAACACAGTTTCTGGAAATCTGCCATTTGGTATTTCATAGAACAATGAACCTTACGGTGACAACGGAAATATCCACAGATGAAAACTAGAAAGAAGCTTTCTTAGAAACTTCTTGGTGATGTGTGAATCCATCTCACAGAGTTACACTTATGTTTGGTGGAGCAGTCCATTAACACTGTCTTTGAGGAAGCTGAGAAGGGCTTCCTTGGATCGCATTGAGGCCTACCGTGATAAAGGAAATTTCATCCGCTCAAAACGTGAAAGAAGCTTTCTGAGAAACTACTTTCTGATCTGTGAATTCATCTCACAAAGTAACAACTTATGCCTCAAGAAGCAGTTTGCTAACACTCTTTTCGTGGAATATGGAAAGTGATATTTGGTAGCCCATAGGGGCCCATGGTGAAAAAGGAAATGTCCTCTCCTAATAACTACAGAGAAACTTTCTGAGAGATTGCTTTCTGATGTGGGACTTCATCACACAGAGTTCCACCCTTCCTTCTTGGAACAGTTTGCTAACACGGTTCTCGTGGGTTCTGCAAAAGTATATTTGGGAGCTCATTGAGGGCTAGGGTGAAAAAGGAATTATCCCCACATAATAACTAAAGAGAAGCTTTCTGAGAAACTGCATTGCCATGTGTGAATGCAACTCACAGAGTTACACGTTTCTCTTCAGTGATCAGTTTGTTAACACAGTTTTCTGGAAATCTGCAATGTGGTATTTCATTGCGCAATGAACCTTACGGTGACAAAGGAAATATCCACAGATGAAAACTGGAAAGAAGCTATCTTAGAAACTTCTTGGTGATGTGTGAATTCATCACACAGAGTTACACTTATGTTTCGTGGAGCAGTCCATTAACACTGTCTTTGAGGAAGCTGAGAAGGGCTTCCTTGGATCTCATTGAGGCCTACGCTGATAAAGGAAATTTCATCCGTTCAAAACGTGAAAAAATCTTTCTGAGAAACTTCTTTCTGATCTGTGAACACATCTCACAGTGTTACAACCTATGCCTCAAGAAGCAGTCTGCTATCACTGTTTTCGTGGAATCTGGAAAGTGATATTTGGTAGCCCATAGGGGCTCATGGTGAAAAAGGAAATGTCCTCACATAATAACTACAGAGAAACTTTCTGAGAGATTTCTTTCTGATGTGTGACTTCATCTCACAGAGTTCCACCCTTCCCTTCTTGGAACAGTTTACTAACACTGTTCTCTTGGATTCTGCAAAGGTATAATTGTTAGCTCATTGAGGGCTAGGGTGAAAAAGGAATTATCCTCACAGAATAACTAATGGGAAGCTTTCTGAGAAACAGCATTGCCATGTGTGAATGCAACTTACAGAGTTACACGTTTCTCTTCAGTGATCAGTTTGTTAACACAGTTTTCTGGAAATCTGCAATTTGGTATTTCATAGCGCAATGAACCTTACGGTGACAAAGGAAATATCCACAGATGAAAACTAGTAGGAAGCTTTCTTAGAAACTTCTTGGGGAGGTGTGAATTCATCTCACAGAGTTACAATTATGTTTCGTGGAGCAGTCCATTAACACTGTCTTTGAGGAAGCAAGGAAGGGTTTCCTTGGATCGCCTTGAGGCCTACGCTGATAAAGGAAATTTCATCCGTTCAAAACGTGAAATAAGTTTTCTGAGAAACTTCTTTCTGATCTGTGAATTCATCTCACAGTGTTACAACCTATGCCTCAAGAAGCAGTTTGCTAAGACTCTTTTCGTGGAATTTGGAAAGTGATATTTGGTAGCCCATAGAGGCCATGGTGAAAAAGGAAATTTCCTCACATAATAACTACAGGGAAACGTTCTGAGAGATAGCTTTCTGATGTGTGACTTCATCACACAGAGTTCCAACCTTCCTTTCTTGGAACAGTTTGCTAACACTGTTCTCGTGGATTCTGCAAAGGTATATTTGGGAGCTCATTGAGGGCTAGGGTGAAAAAGGAATTATCCTCACATAATAACTAAAGAGAAGCTGTCTGAGAAACGGCATTGCCATGTGTGAATGCAACTCACAGAGTTACACGTTTCTCTTCAGTGATCAGTTTGTTAACACAGTTTTCTGGAAATCTGCAATTTGGTATTTCATAGCGCAATGATCCTTACGGTGACAAAGGAAATATCCACAGATGAAAACTAGCAGGAAGCTTCCTTAGAAACTTCTTGGGGAGGTGTGAATTCATCTCACAGAGTTACACTTATGTTTCGTGGAGCAGTCCATTAACACTGTCTTTGAGGAAGCAAGGAAGGGTTTCCTTTGATCGCTTTGAGGCCTACGCTGATAAAGGAAATTTCATCCGTTCAAAACTTGAAATAAGCTTTCTGAGAAACTTCTTTCTGATCTGTGAGTTCATCTCACAGTGTTACAATCTATGCCTCAAGAAGCAGTTTGCTAAGACTCTTTTCGTGGAATTTGGAAAGTGATATTTGGTAGCCCATAGAGGCCCATGGTGAAAAAGGAAATTTCCTCACATAATAACTACAGAGAAACGTTCTGAGAGATAGCTTTCTGATGTGTGACTTCATCACACAGAGTTCCACCCTTCCTTTCTTGGAACAGTTTGCGAACACTGTTCTCGTGGATTCTACAAAGGTGTATTTGGGAGCTCAGAGGGCTAGGGTGAAAAAGGAATTATCCTCACATAATAACTAAACAGATGCTTTCTGAGAAACCGCAATGCCATGTGTGAATGCAACTCTCAGAGTTACACGTTTCTCTTCAGTGATCAGTTTGTTAACACAGTTTTCTGGAAATCTGCAATTTGGTATTTCATAGCGCAATGAACCTTACGGTGACAAAGGAAATATCCACAGATGAAAACTAGAAAGAAGCTTTCTTAGAAACTTCTTGGTGATGTGTGAATTCATCTCACAGAGTTACACTTATGTTTCGTGGAGCAGTTCCATTAACACTGTCTTTGAGGAAGCTGAGAAGGGCTTCCTTGGATCGCATTGAGGCCTACGCTGATAAAGGAAATTTCATTCCGTTCAAAACGTGAAAGAAGCTTTCTGAGAAACTTCTTTCTGATCTGTGAATTCATCTCACAGAGTTACAACCTATGCCTCAAGAAGCAGTTTGCTAACACTCTTTTCGTGGAATCTGGAAAGTGATATTTGGTAGCCCATAGGGGCCCATGGTGAAAAAGGAAATGTCCTCACATAATAACTACAGAGAAACTTTCTGAGAGATTGCTTTCTGATGTGTGACTTCATCACACAGAGTTCCACCCTTCCCTTCTTGGAACAGTTTGCTAACACTGTTCTCGTGGATTCTGCAAAGGTATATTTGGGAGCTCATTGAGGGCTAGGGTGAAAAGGAATTATCCTCACATAACTAACTAAAGAGAAGCTTTCTGAGAAACTGCATTGCCATGTGTGAATGCAACTCACAGAGTTACACGTTTCTCTTCAGTGATCAGTTTGTTAACACAGTTTTCTGGAAATCTGCAATTTGGTATTTCATAGCGCAATGAACCTTACGGTGACAAAGGAAATATCCACAGATGAAAACTAGAAAGAAGCTTTCTTAGAAACTTCTTGGTGATGTGTGAATTCATCTCACAGAGTTACACTTATGTTTGGTGGAGCAGTCCATTAACACTGTCTTTGAGGAAGCTGAGAAGGGCTTCCTTGGATCGCATTGAGGCCTACGCTGATAAAGGAAATTTCATCCGTTCAAAACGTGAAAGAAGCTTTCTGAGAATCTTCTTTCTGATCTGTGAATTCATCTCACAGAGTTACAACCTATGCCTCAAGAAGCAGTTTGCTAACACTCTTTTCGTGGAATCTGGAAAGTGATATTTGGTAGCCCATAGGGGCCCATGGTGAAAAAGGAAATGTCCTCACATAATAACTACAGAGAGACTTTCTGAGAGATTGCTTTCTGATGTGTGACTTCATCACACAGAGTTCCACCCTTCCCTTCTTGGAACAGTTTGCTAACACTGTTCTCGTGGATTCTGCAAAGGTATATTGGGAGCTCATTGAGGGCTAGGGTGAAAAAGGAATTATCCTCACATAATAACTAAAGAGAAGCTTTCTGAGAAACTGCATTGCCATGTGTGAATGCAACTCACAGAGTTACACGTTTCTCTTCAGTGATCAGTTTGTTAACACAGTTTTCTGGAAATCTGCAATTTGGTATTTCATAGCGCAATGAACCTTACGGTGACAAAGGAAATATCCACAGATGAAAACTAGAAAGAAGCTTTCTTAGAAACTTCTTGGTGATGTGTGAATTCATCTCACAGAGTTACACTTATGTTTGGTGGAGCAGTCCATTAACACTGTCTTTGAGGAAGCTGAGAAGGGCTTCCTTGGATCGCATTGAGGCCTACGCTGATAAAGGAAATTTCATCCGTTCAAAACGTGAAAGAAGCTTTCTGAGAAACTTCTTTCTGATCTGTGAATTCATCTCACAGAGTTACAACCTATGCTCAAGAAGCAGTTTGCTAACACTCTTTTCGTGGAATCTGGAAAGTAATATTTGGTAGCCCGTAGGGGCCCATGGTGAAAAAGGAAATGTCCTCACATAATAACTACAGAGAAACTTTCTGAGAGATTGCTTTCTGATGTGTGACTTCATCACACAGAGTTCCACCCTTCCCTTCTTGGAACAGTTTGCTAACACTGTTCTCGTGGATTCTGCAAAGGTATATTTGGGAGCTCATTGAGGACTAGGGTGAAAAAGGAATTATCCTCACATAATAACTAAAGAGAAGCTTTCTGAGAAACTGCATTGCCATGTGTGAATGCAACTCACAGAGTTACACGTTTCTCTTCAGTGATCAGTTTGTTAACACAGTTTTCTGGAAATCTGCAATTTGGTATTTCATAGCGCAATGAACCTTACGGTGACAAAGGAAATATCCACAGATGAAAACTAGAAAGACGCTTTCTTAGAAACTTCTTGGTGATGTGTGAATTCATCTCACAGAGTTACACTTATGTTTCGTGGAGCAGTCCATTAACACTGTCTTTGAGGAAGCTGAGGAGGGCTTCCTTCGATCGCATTGAGGCCTACGCTGATAAAGGAAATTTCATCCGTTCAAAACGTGAAAGAAGCTTTCTGAGAATCTTCTTTCTGATCTGTGAATTCATCTCACAGAGTTACAACCTATGCCTCAAGAAGCAGTTTGCTAACACTCTTTTCGTGGAATCTGGAAAGTGATATTTGGTAGCCCATAGGGGCCCATGGTGAAAAAGGAAATGTCCTCACATAATAACTACAGAGAAAACTTTCTGAGAGATTGCTTTCTGATGTGTGACTTCATCACACTGAGTTCCACCCTTCCCTTCTTGGAACAGTTTGCTAACACTGTTCTCGTGGATTCTGCAAAGGTATATTTGGGAGCTCATTGAGGGCTAGGGTGAAAAGGAATTATCCTCACATAACAACTAAAGAGAAGCTTTCTGAGAAACTGCATTGCCATGTGTGAATGCAACTCACAGAGTTACACGTTTCTCTTCAGTGATCAGTTTGTTAACACAGTTTTCTGGAAATCTGCAATTTGGTATTTCATAGCGCAATGAACCTTACGGTGACAAAGGAAATATCCACAGATGAAAACTAGAAAGAAGCTTTCTTAGAAACTTCTTGGTGATGTGTGAATTCATCTCACAGAGTTACACTTATGTTTCGGTGGAGCAGTCCATTAACACTGTCTTTGAGGAAGCTGAGAAGGGCTTCCTTGGATCGCATTGAGGCCTACGCTGATAAAGGAAATTTCATCCGTTCAAAACGTGAAAGAAGCTTTCTGAGAAACTTCTTTCTGATCTGTGAATTCATCTCACAGAGTTACAACCTATGCCTCAAGAAGCAGTTTGCTAACACTCTTTTCGTGGAATCTGGAAAGTGATATTTGGTAGCCCATAGGGGCCCATGGTGAAAAAGGAAATGTCCTCACATAATAACTACAGAGAAACTTTCTGAGAGATTGCTTTCTGATGTGTGACTTCATCACACAGAGTTCCACCCTTCCCTTCTTGGAACAGTTTGCTAACACTGTTCTCGTGGATTCTGCAAAGGTATATTTGGGAGCTCATTGAGGGCTAGGGTGAAAAAGGAATTATCCTCACATAATAACTAAAGAGAAGCTTTCTGAGAAACTGCATTGCCATGTGTGAATGCAACTCACAGAGTTACACGTTTCTCTTCAGTGATCAGTTTGTTAACACAGTTTTCTGGAAATCTGCAATTTGGTATTTCATAGCGCAATGAACCTTACGGTGACAAGGAAATATCCACAGATGAAAACTAGAAAGAAGCTTTCTTAGAAACTTCTTGGTGATGTGTGAATTCATCTCACAGAGTTACACTTATGTTTCGTGGAGCAGTCCATTAACACTGTCTTTGAGGAAGCTGAGAAGGGCTTCCTTGGATCGCATTGAGGCCTACGCTGATAAAGGAAATTTCATCCGTTCAAAACGTGAAGAAGCTTTCTGAGAAACTCTTTCTGATCTGTGAATTCATCTCACAGAGTTACAACTATGCCTCAAGAAGCAGTTTGCTAACACTCTTTTCGTGGAATCTGGAAAGTGATATTTGGTAGCCCATAGGGGCCCATGGTGAAAAAGGAAATGTCCTCACATAATAACTACAGAGAAACTTTCTGAGAGATTGCTTTCTGATGTGTGACTTCATCACACAGAGTTCCACCCTTCCCTTCTTGGAACAGTTTGCTAACACTGTTCTCGTGGATTCTGCAAAGGTATATTTGGGAGCTCATTGAGGGCTAGGGTGAAAAAGGAATTATCCTCACATAACTAACTAAAGAGAAGCTTTCTGAGAAACTGCATTGCCATGTGTGAATGCAACTCACAGAGTTACACGTTTCTCTTCAGTGATCAGTTTGTTAACACAGTTTTCTGGAAATCTGCAATTTGGTATTTCATAGCGCAATGAACCTTACGGTGACAAAGGAAATATCCACAGATGAAAACTAGAAAGAAGCTTTCTTAGAAACTTCTTGGTGATGTGTGAATTCATCTCACAGAGTTACACTTATGTTTCGTGGAGCAGTCCATTAACACTGTCTTTGAGGAAGCTGAGAAGGGCTTCCTTGGATCGCATTGAGGCCTACGCTGATAAGGAAATTTCATCCGTTCAAACGTGAAAGAAGCTTTCTGAGAAACTTCTTTCTGATCTGTGAATTCATCTCACAGAGTTACAACCTATGCCTCAAGAAGCAGTTTGCTAACACTCTTTTCGTGGAATCTGGAAAGTGATATTTGGTAGCCCATAGGGGCCCATGGTGAAAAAGGAAATGTCCTCACATAATAACTACAGAGAGACTTTCTGAGAGATTGCTTTCTGATGTGTGACTTCATCACACAGAGTTCCACCCTTCCCTTCTTGGAACAGTTGCTAACACTGTTCTCGTGGATTCTGCAAAGGTATATTTGGGAGCTCTTGAGGGCTAGGGTGAAAAAGGAATTATCCTCACATAACAACTAAAGAGAAGCTTTCTGAGAAACTGCATTGCCATGTGTGAATGCAACTCACAGAGTTACACGTTTCTCTTCAGTGATCAGTTTGTTAACACAGTTTTCTGGAAATCTGCAATTTGGTATTTCATAGCGGAATGAACCTTACGGTGACAAAGGAAATATCCACAGATGAAAACTAGAAAGAAGCTTTCTTAGAAACTCTTGGTGATGTGTGAATTCATCTCACAGAGTTACACTTATGTTTCGTGGAGCAGTCCATTAACACTGTCTTTGAGGAAGCTGAGAAGGGCTTCCTTGGATCGCATTGAGGCCTACGCTGATAAAGGAAATTTCATCCGCTTCAAAACGTGAAAGAAGCTTTCTGAGAAACTTCTTTCTGATCTGTGAATTCATCTCACAGAGTACACCTATGCCTCAAGAAGCAGTATGCTAACACTCTTTTCGTGGAATATGGAAAGTGATATTGGTAGCCCATAGGGGCCCATGGTGAAAAAGGAAATGTCCTCACATAATAACTACAGAGAACTTTCTGAGAGATTGCTTTCTGATGTGTGACTTCATCACACCGAGTTCCACCCTTCCCTTCTTGAACAGTTTGCTAACACTGTTCTCGTGGATTCTGCAAAGGTATATTTGGGAGCTCATTGAGGCTAGGGTGAAAAAGGAATTATCCTCACATAACAACGAAAGAGACGCTTTCTGAGAAACTGCATTGCCATGTGTAATGGAACTCACAGAGAGTACACGTTTCTCTTCAGTGATCAGTTTGGTTAACACAGTTTTCTGGGAAATCTGCCATTTGGTATTTCATAGCGCAATGAACCTTACGGTGACAAAGGAAATACCCACAGATGAAAACTAGAAAGAACCTTTCTTAGAACTTCGTGGTGATGTGTGAATTCATCTCACAGAGTTACACTTATGTTTTGTGGGGCAGTCCATAACACTGTCTTTGAGGAAGCTGAGAAGGGATTCCTTGGATCGCATGAGGCCTACGCTGATAAAGAAAATTTCATCCGTTCAAAACGTGAAAGAGGCTTTTTGAGAAAACTTCTTTCTGATCTGTGAATTCATCTCACAGAGTTACATCCTATGCCTAAAAATAGTTTGCTAACACTCTTTCGTGGAATCTGGAAGTGATATTTGGTAGCCCATAGGGTCCCATGGTGAAAAAGTAAATGTCCTCACATAATAACTACAGAGAAACTTTCTGCGAGATTGCTTTCTGATGTGTGACTTCATCACACAGAGTTCCACAATTCCCTTCTTGGAACCAGTTTGCTAACACTGTTTCTCGTGGATTCTGCAAGGTATATTTGGGCGCCTATTGAGGGTAGGGTTGACAAAGGAATTATCCTCACATAACAACTGCAGAGAACTTCTGAGAAACTGCATTGCCATGTGTGAATGCAACTCACAGAGTTACATGTTTCTCCTCAGTGATCAGTTTCTTAACACAGTTTTCTGGAAATCTGCAATTTGGTATTTTCATAGCGAAGTGAACCTTACGGTGACAAAGGAAATATCCACAGATGAAAACTAGAAAGAAGCTTTCTTAGAAAAGTCTTGGTGATGTGTGAATTCATCTCACAGAGTTACACTTATTGTGGTCGTGGAGCAGTCCATTAACACTGTCTTTGAGGATGCTGAGAAGGGCTTCCTTGGATCGCCATTGACGCCTACACTGATAAAGGATATTTCATCCGTTCAAAACGTGAAAGAAGCTTTCTGAGACACTTCTTTCTGATCTGTGAATTCATCTCACAGTGTTACAAGCTATGCCTCAAGAAGCAGTTTGCTAACACTCTTTTCGTGGAATCTGCAAAGTGATATTTGGGAGCCCATAGGGGCCCATGGTGAAAAAGGAAATCTCCTCAGATAATTACCAGAGAGAAGCGTTCTGAGAGATTGCTTTCTGATGTGTGACTTCATCTCACAGAGTTACGCCAGTGTTTTTTGGAACCTTTTCTTAGGACTGTTTCCGTGGCTTCCGAGAAGTGATATTTCAGATGGCTTTGAAGAAAAAGGAGAAAAGAAATATCCTAAAAGAAAAAGCGGAATCAAGCTTTCTGAGAAACTGCTTTGTGATATGTGAATTCATTTCACAGTGTTTATCACCCTTTCTCGGGGGAGTTTCCTAGCACTCATTTTGAGGAATCCCAGAGGTGATGTCTTGGATATCGTGGAACCGCATGGTGAATAAGGAAGTATCCTCGGAGAAACCTGCAGAGAAGCCTTCTCAGAAACTTCTTTGTTGTGGGTGAATTCAGCCCCCAGATGTCCCTGATGGTTTCACTGAGAAGATTGCAAGCAGAGTTTTCGCAGAATCTGCAATTAGGACACACGGTGCGATCCGAGACCACAAAACACTCGTCTTACTAAAGAAAGAAGCTTTCTGAGAAACCGCTTGTGATGTGTGAATTCAACTCACTAAGTTAAGCTGTATTTCTTGGGGCCGTGGCCTAGCCTACTTGTGTGGAATCTGAGAACAGATATTCGGAACCCTTTGAAAACAATGTGGGCCAATGGAATCATCTTCCAATAAAAATGAGAAGAAGCTTTCTGAGAAACTTCTTGTGATCTGTGAATTCTTCTCACAGAGTTACAACTTAGGCCTCATGAAGCAGTTTGCTACCCTCACTTTTCGTGGAATCTGCAAAGGGATATTTGGGAGTCCATGGGTCCCATTGTGAAAAGGAAATATCATCAGATAATAACTAGAGAAAAGCTTTCTGAGAGATTGCTTTCTGATGTGTGACTTCAGCACACAGAGTTCCACCCTTCCTTCTTGGAACAGTTTGCTTACACTGTTGTCGTGGATACTGCAAAGTGACATTTGGGAGCTCTTGAGGGCTATGGTGAACAAGGGAAATATCTTCAGATAAACACTGGAAGAAGCCTCTGGGAAAATGCACTTCGATGTATCAATGCAACTCACAGAGCTACACGTTTCTCTTCACTGATCAGTTTGCTAACATAGTGTTCTGGAAATCTGCCTCGGGATATTTCTTAGGGCAAAGAAGCTAACCGTTGTCAAGGAAATATTCAGATGATAACAGAAAGAAGCTTTCTTAGAAACTTCTTGGTGATGTGTGAATTATCTCACAGAGTTACACTTATGTTCCGTGGAGCAGTCCATTAACACTGCCTTTCAGGAAGCTGAGAGGGACTTCCTTGCATCGCATTGCGGCCTACGCTGATAAAGGAAATTTCATCCGTTCAAAACGTGAAAGAAGCTTTCTGAGAAACTTCTTTCTGATCTGTGAATTCATCTCACAGGGTGACAACCTATGCCTCAAGAAGCAGTTTGCTAACACTCTTTTCGTGGAATCTGGAAAGTGATATTTGTTAGCCCATAGGGGCCCATGGTGAAAAAGGAAATGTACTCACATAATAACTACAGAGAAACTTTCTGAGAGATTGCTTTCTGATGTGTGACTTCATCACACAGAGTTCCACCCTTCCCTTCTTGGAACAGTTTTCTAACACTGTTCTCGCGGATTCTGCAAAGGTATATTTGGGAGCTCATTGAGGGCTAGGGTGAAAAAGGAATTATCCTCACATAATAACTAAAGAGAAGCTTTCCGAGAATCTGCATTGCCATGTGGGAATGCAACTCACAGAGTTAAACGTTTCTCGTCAGTGATCACTTTGTTAACACAGTTTTCTGGAAAACTGCAATTTGGTATTTCATAGCGCAATGAACCTTACGGTGACAAAGGAAATATGCACAGATGAAAATAGAAAGAAGCTTTCTTAGAAACTTCTTGGAGATGTGTGAATTCATCTCACAGAGTTACACTTATGTATCGTGGAGCAGTCCATTAACACTGTCTTTGAGGAACCTGAGAAGGGATTCCTTGGATCGCATTGAGGCCTACGCTGATAAAGGAAATTTCATCCGTTCAAAACGTGAAAGAAGCTTTGTGAGAAACTGCTTTCTGATCTGTGAATTCATCTCACAGAGATTCAACCTATGCCTCAAGAAGCAGTTTGCTAACACTCTTTTCGTGGAATCTGAAAAGTGATATTTGGTAGCCCATAGGGGCACATGGTGAAAAAGGAAATGTCCTCACATAATAACTACAGAGAAACTTTCTGAGAGATTGCTTTCTGATGTGTGATTTCATCACACAGAGTTCCACCCGTCCCTTCTTGGACAATTGCTAACACTGTTCTCGTGGGTTCTGCAAAGGTATATTTGGGAGCTCATTTAAGGCTAGGGTGAAAAAGGAATTATCCTCACATAATACCTAAAGAGAAGCTTTCCGAGAAACCCCATTGCCATGTGTGAATGCAACTCACAGAGTTACACGTTTCTCTTCAGTGATCAGTTTGTTAACACAGTTTTCTGGAAATCTGCAATTTGGTATTTCATGGCGCAATGAACCTTACGGTGACAAAGGAAATATCCACAGATAAAAACTTGAAAGAAGATTTCTTAGACACTTCTGGGTGATGTGTGAATTCATCTCACAGAGTTACACTTATGTTTCGTGGAGCAATCCATTTACACTGTTTTAGCGGAAGCTGAGAAGGGCTTCCTTGGATCGCATTGGGGCCTACGCTGATAAAGGAAATTTCATCCGTTCAAAACGTGAAAGAAGGTTTCTGAGAAACTTCTTTCTGATCTGTGAATTTATCTCATAGAGTTACAACCTATGCCTCAAGAAGCAGTTTGCTAACACTCTTTTCGTGGAATCTGGAAAGTGATATTTGGTAGCCCATAGGGGCCCATGGTGAAAAAGGAAACGCCCTCACATAATAACTAGAGAGAAACATTCTGAGTGATTGCTTTCTGACGTGTGACTTCATGACAGAGAGTTCCACCCTTCCCTTTTTGGAACAGTTTGCTAACACTGTTCTCGTGGATTCTGCAAAGTTATATTTGGGAGCTCATTGAGGGCTAGGGTGAAAAAGGAATTATCCTCACATAATAACTAAAGAGAAGCTTTCTGTGAAACTGCATTGCCATGTGTGAATGCAACTCACAGAGGTACACGTTTCTCTTCAGGGATCAGTTTCTTAACACAGTTTTCTGGAAATCTGCAATTTGGTATTTCATAGCCCAATGAACCTTACGGTGACAAGGGAAATATCCACAGATGAAAACTAGAAAGAAGCTTTCTTAGAAACTTCTTGGTGATGTGTGAATTCATCTCACAGAGTTACACTTATGTTTCTTGGAGTAGTCCATTAACACTGTCTTTAAGGAAGATGAGAAGGGCTTCCTTGGATCGCATTGAGGCCTACGCTGATAAAGGAAATTTCATCCATTCAAAATGTGAAAGAAGCTTTCTGAGAAACTTCCTTCTGATCTGTGAATTCATCTCACAGAGTTACAACCTATGCCTCAAGACGCAGTTTGCTAACACTCTTTTCGTGGAATCTGGAAAATGATATTTGGTAGCCCATAGGGGCCCATGGTGAAAAAGGAAATGTCCTTACATCATAACTACAGAGAAACTTTCTGAGAGATTGCTTTCTGATGTGTGACTTCATCACACAGAGTTCCACCCTTCCCTTCTTGGAACAGTTTGCTAACACTGTTCTCTTGGATTCTGCAAAGTATATTTGGGAGCTCATTGAGGGCTAGGGTGAAAAACGGAATTATCCTCACATAACAACTAAAGAGAAGCTTTCTGAGAAACTGCATTGCCATGTGTGAATGCAACCCACAGAGTTACACGTTTCTCTTCAGTGAATAGTAAGTTAACACAGTTTTCTGGAAATCTGCAATTTGTTATTTCATAGCGTAATGAACCTTACGGTGACAAAGGAAATATCCACAGATGAAAACTAGAAAGAAGCTTTCTTAGAAACATCTTGGTGATGTGTGAATTCATCTCACAGTGATACACTTATGTTTGGTGGAGCAGTCCATAACACTGTCTTTGAGGAAGCTGAGAAGTGCTTCCTTGGATCGCATTGAGGCCTACGCTAATAAAGGAAATTTCATCCGTTGAAAACGTGAAAGAAGCTTTCTGAGAAACTTCTTTCTGATCTGTGAATTCATCTCACAGAGTTACAACCTATGCCTCAAGAAGCAGTTTGCTAACACTCTTTTCGTGGAATCTGGAAAGTGATATTTGGTAGCCCAAAGGGGCCCATGGTGAAAAAGGAAATGTCCTCACATAATAACTACAGAGAAACTTTCTGAGAGATTGCTTTATGATATGTGACTTCTTCACACAGAGTTACACCCTTCCCTTATTGGAACAGTTTTCTAACACTGTTCTCGTGTATTCTGCAAATGTATATTTGGGAGCTCTTTGAGGGCTAGGGGGAAAAAGGAATTATCCTCACTTAACAGCTAAAGAGAAGCTTTCTGACAAACTGCATTGCCATGTGTGAATGCAACTCACAGAGTTACACGTTTCTCTTCAGTGATCAGTTTGTTAACACAGTTTTCTGGAAATCTGCAATTTAGTATTTCATAGCGCGATGAACCTTACGGTGACAAAGGAAATATCCACAGATGAAAACTAGAAAGAAGCTTTCATAGAAACTTCTTTGTGATGTGTGAATTCATCTCACAGAGTTACACTTACGTTTGGTGAAGCAGTCCATTAACACTGTCTTTGATGAAGCTTAGAAGGGCTTCCTTGGATCTCATTGACTCCTACACTGATAAAGGAAATTTCATCCGTTCAAAAGGTGAAAGAAGCTTTCTGAGAAACTTCTTTCTGATCTGTGAATTTATCTCAGAGAGTTACAACCTATGCCTCAAGAAGCATTAAGTTAACACTCTTTTCGTGGAATCTGAAAAGTGATATTTGGTAGCCCTTAGGGGCCCATGGGGAAAAAAGGTATGTCCTCACATAATAACTATAGAGAGACTTTCTGAGAGATTTCTTTCTGATGTGTGACTTTCTCACACAGAGTTCCACCCTTTCCTTCTTTGAACAGTTTGCTAACACTGTTCTTGTGGATTCTGCAAAGGTATATTTGGGAGCTCTTTGAGGGCTAGGGTGAAAAATGAATTATCCTCACATAACAACAAAAGAGAAGCATTCTGAGAAACTGCATTGCCATGTGTGAATGCAACTAACAGAGTTACACGTTTCTCTTCAGTGATCAGTTTCTCAACACAGTGTTCTGGAAATCTGCAATTCGGTATTTCATAGCGCAGTGAACCTTACAGTGACAAAGGAAATTACCACAGATGAAAACTAGAAAAACGCTTTCTTAGAAACTTCTTGGTGATGTTGAATTCATCTCACAGAGTTACACTTATCTTTCGTGGAGCAGACCATTAACACTGTCTTTGAGGAAGCTGAGAATGGCTTCTTGGATCTCATTGAGGCCTACGCTGATAAAGGAAATTTCATCCGTTCAAAACGTGAAAGAAGCTTTCCGAGAAATTTCTTTCTGATCTGTGAATTCATCTCACAGAGTTATAACCTATACCTCAAGAAGCAGTTTGCTAACACTCTTTTCGTGGAATCTGGAAAGTGATATCTGGAAGCCCATAGGGGCCCATGGTGAAAAAGGAAATGTCCTTACATAAAAACTACAGAGAAACTTTCTGAGAGATTGCTTTCTGATGTGTGACTTCATCAAACAGAGTTCCACCCTTCCCTTCTTGGAACAGTTTGCTAACACTGTTCTCGTGGATTCTGCAAAGGTATATTTGGGAGCTCATTGGGTGCTAGGGTGAAAAAGGAATTATCCTCACATATTAACTAAAGAGAAACTTTCTGAGAAACTGCATTGCCATGTGGTAATGCAACTCACAGTGTTACACGTTTCTCTTCAGTGATCAGTTTGTTAACACAGTTTCCTGGAAATCTCCAATTTGGTATTTCATAGCGCAATGAACCTTACGGTGACAAAGGGAATATCCAGATGAAAACTAGAAAGCAGCTTTCTTATTAAATTCTTGGTGATGTGTGAATTCATCTCACAAAGTTACACTTATGTTTCGTGGAGCAGTCCATTAACACTGTCTTTGAGGAAGCTGAGAATGGCTTCCTTGGATCGCATTGAGGCCTACGCTGAAAAAGGAAATTTCATCCGTTCAAAACGTGAAAGAAGCTTTCAGAGAAACTTCTTTCTGATCTGTGAATTCATCTCACAGAGTTACAACCTATGCCTCAAGAAGCTGTTTGCTAACACTCTTTTCGTGGAATCTGGAAAGTCATATTTGGTAGCACATAGGGATCCACAGTGAAAAAGGAAATGTCCTCACATAATAACTACAGAGAAACTTTCTGAGAGATTGCTTTCTGATGTGTGACTTCATGACACAGAGTTCCACCCTTCCCTTCTTGGAACAGTTTGCTAACAATGTTCTCGTGGATTCTGCAAAGGTATATTTAGGAACTCATTGACGGCTAGGGTGAAAAAAGAATTATCCTCACATAACAACTAAAGAGAAGCTTTCTGAGAAACTGCATTGCCATGTGTGAATGCAAGACACAGAGTTACACATTTCTCTTCAGTGTTCAGTTTGTTAACACAGTTTTCTGGAAATCTGCAATTTGGTATTTCATAGCGGAATTAACTGGACGGTTACAAAGGAAATATCCACAGATGAAAACTAGAAAGAAGCTTCTTAGAAACTTCTTGGTGATGTGTGAATTCATCTCACACAGTTACACTTATGTTTCGTACAGCAGTCCATTAACACTGTCTTTGAGAAAGCTGTGAGGGGCTTCCTTGGATCGCATTGCGGCCTACCATGATAACGGTAATTTCATCTTTCAAAACGTGAAAGAAGCTTTCTGAGAAACTTCTTTCTGATTTGTGAATTCATCTCACAGAGTTACAACCTATCTCTCAAGAAGCAGTTTGCTAACACTCTTTTCGTGGAATCTGGAAAGTAATATTTGGTAGCCCATAGGGGCCCATGTTGAAAAAGGAAATGTCCTCACATAATAACTACAGAGAAACTTTCTGAGAGATTGCTTTCTGATGTGTGACATCATCACACAGAGTTCCACCCTTCCCTTTTTGGAACAGTGCTGACACTGTTCTCGTGGATTCTGCAAAGGTATATTCGGGAGCTCATTGAGGACTAGGGTGAAAAAGGAATTATCCTCACATAATAACTAAAGAGAATTTTTCTGAGAAACTGCATTGCCATGTGTGAATGCAACTCACAGAGTTACACGTTTCTCTTCAGTGATCAGTTTGTTAACACACTTTTCTGGAAATCTGCAACATGGTATTTCATAGCGCAATGAACCTGACGGTGACAAAGAAAATCCACAGATGAAAACTAGAAGAAGCTTTCTTAGAAAGTTCTTGGTGATGTGTGAAGTCATCTCACAGAGTTACACTTATGTTTCGTGGAGCAGTCCATTAACACTGTCTTTGAGGAAGCTGAGAAGGGCTTCCTTGGATCGCATTGAGTCCTACGCTGATAAAGGAAATTTCATCCATTCAAAACGTGAAAGAAGCTTTCTGAGAAACTTTTTCTGATCTGTGAATTCATCTCACAGAGTTGACAAACTATGCCTCAAAAGCAGTTTGCTAACACTCTTTTCGTGGAATCTGAAAGTGATATTTGGTAGCCCTCAGGGCCCATGGTGAAAAAGGAAATGTCCTCCCATAATAACTACAGAGAAACTTTCTGAAGATTGCTTTCTGATGTGTGATTTCATCACACAGAGTTCCCCTTCCCTTCTTGGAACAGTTTGCTAACACTCTTCTCGGAGATTCTGCAAAGGTATATTTGGGAGCTCATTGAGGGCTAGGGTGAAAAAGGAATTGTCCTCACATAATTACTAAAGAGAAGCTTTCTGAGAAACTGCATTGCCATGTGTGAATGCAACTCTCAGAGTTACACGTTTCTCTTCAGTTATCAGTTTGTTAACACAGTTTCTGGAAAAATGCAATTTGGTATTTCATAGCGCAATGAACCTTACGCTGACAAAGGAAATATCCACAGATGAAAACTAGAAAGAAGCTTTCTTAGAAACTTCTTGATTTGTGTGAATTCATCTCACAGAGTTACACTTATGTTTCGTGGAGCAGTCCATTAACACTGACTTGAGGAAGCTGAGAAGGGCTTCCTTGGATCGCATTGAGGCCTACGCTGATAAAGGAAATTTCATCCGTTCAAAACGTGAAAGAAGCTTTCTGAGAAACTTTTTCTGATCTGTGAATTCATCTCACAGAGTTGCAACATATGCCTCAAGAAGCAGTTTGCTAACACTCTTTTCTTGGAATCTGAAAGTGATATTTGGTAGCGCAAAGGGGCCCATGGTGAAAAAGGAAATGTCCTCACATCATAACTACAGAGAAACTTTCTAAGAGATTGCTTTCTGATGTGCGATTTCATCACACAGAGTTCCACCCTTCCCTTCTTGGAACAGTTTGCTAACACTGTTCTCGTGGATTCTGCAAAGGTATATTTGGGAGCTCATTGACGGCTAGGGTGAAAAAGGAATTATCCTCACATAACAGCTAAAGAGAAGCTTTCTGAGAAACTGCATTGCCATGTGTGAATGCAACTCACAGAGTTACACGTTTGTCTTCAGTGATCAGTTTGTTAACACAGTTTTCTGGAAATCTGCACCTTGGTATTTCATAGCACAATGAACCTTACGGTGACAAAGGAAATATCCACAGTTGAAAACTAGAAAGAAGCTTTCTTAGAAACTTCTTGGTGATGTGTGAATTCATCTCCAAGAGTTACACTTATGTTTCGTTGAGCAGTCCATTAACACTGTCTTTGAGGAAGCTGAGAAGGGCTTCCTTGGATCGCATTGAGGCCTACGCTGATAAAGGAAATTTCATCCGTTCAAAACGTGAAAGAAGCTTCCTGAGAAACTTCTTTCTGATCTGTGAATTCATCTCACAGTGTTACAAACTATGCCTCAAGAAGCAGTTTGCTAACACTGTTCTCGTGGATTCTGCAAAGGTATATTTTGGAGCTCATTGAGGACTAGGGTGAAAAAGGAATAATTCTCACATAACAACTAAAGAGAAGCTTTCTCAGAAACTGCATTGCCATGTGTGAATGTAACTTACAGAGTTACACGTTTCTCTTCAGTGATCAGTTTGTTAACACAGTTTTCTGGAAATCTGCAATTTGGTATTTCGCAGGGCAATAAACATTACGGTGACAAAGGAAATATCCACAGATGAAAACTAGAAGGAAGCTTTCTTAGAAACTTCTTGGTGATGTGTGAATTCTTCTCACAGAGTTACAGTTACGTTTGGTGGAGCAGTCCATTAACACTGTCTTTGAGGAAGCTGAGAATGGCTTCCTTGGATCGCATTGGGGCCTACGCTGATAACGGAAATTTCATCGGTTCAAAACGTGAAAGAAGCTTTCTGAGAAACTTCTTTCTGATATGTGAACTCATCTCACAGATTTACAACCTATGATTCAAGAAGCAGCTTCCTAACACTCTTTTTGTGGAATCTGGAAAGTGATATTTGGTAGCCCATAGGGGACCATGGTGAAAAAGGTAATGTCCTCACATAATTACTACAGAGAAACTTTCTTACAGATCGCTTTCTGATGTGTGACTTCATCACACAGAGTTCCACCCTTCCCTTCCTGGAACAATTTGCTAACACTGTTCTCGTGTATTCTGCAAAGGAATAATTGGGAGCTCATTGAGAGCTAGGGTGAAAAAGGAATTATCCTCACATGACAACTAAAGAGAAGCTTTCTGAGAAACTGCATTGCCATGCGTGAATGCAACTCACAGAGTTACACGTTTCTTCAGTGATCAGTTTTTTAACACAGTTTTCTGCATATCTGCAATTTGGTATTTCATAGTGCAATGAACCTTACGGTGACAAAGGAAATATCCACAGATGAAAACTAGAAAGAAGCTCTCTTAGAAACTTCTTGGTGAAGTGTGAATTCATCTCACAGAGTTACACTTATGTTTCGTGGATCAGTCCATTAACACTGTCTTTGAAGAAGCTGAGAAGGGCCTCCTTGGATCGCATTGAGGCCTACGCAGATAAAGGAAATTTCATCCGTTCAAATCCTGAAAGAAGCTTTCTGAGAAACTTCTTTCTGATCTCTGAATTCATCTCACAGAGTTACAACCTATGCCTCAAGAAGCAGTTTGCTAACACTCTTTTCTTGGAATCTGGAAAGTGATATTTGGTAACCCATAGGGGCCCCTGGTGAAAAAGGAAATGTCCTCACATATTAACTACAGAGAAACTTTCTGAGAGATTGCTTTCTGATGTGTGACTTCATCGCACAGAGTTCCACCCTTCCCTTCTTGGAACAGTTTGCTACCAGAGTTCTGGTGGATTCTGCAAAAGTATATTTGGGAGCTCATTGAGTGCTAGGGTGAAAAAATATTATTATCAATAACAACTAAAGAGAAGCTTTCTGAGAAACTGCATTGCCATGTGTGAATGCAACTCACAGAGTTACACGTTTCTACTCAGTGAACAGTTTGTTAACACAGTTCTCTGGAAAACTGCAATTTGGTATTTCATAGTGTAATGAACCTTACGATGACAAAGGGAATATCCAAGATGAAAACTAGAAAGAAGCTTTCTTATAACTTCTTGTGATGTGTTAATTCATCTCACAGAGTTACACTTATGTTTCGTGGAGCAGTCCATTAACACTGTCTTTGAGGAAGCTGAGAAGGGCTTCCTTGGATCTCATTGAGGCCTACGCTGATAAAGGACATTTCATCCGTTCAAAACGTGAAAGAAGCTTTCTGAGAATCTTCTTTCTGATCTGTCAATTCATCTCACAGAGTTACAACCTATGCCTCAAGAAGCAGTTTGCTACACTCTTTCGTGGAATCTGGAAAGTCATATTTGCTGGCCCATTGGGGCCCATGTTGATAAAGAAAATGTCCTCACATAATAACTACAGAGAAACTTTCTGAGAGATTGCTTTCTGATGTGTGACTTCATCACACAGAGTTCCACCCTTCCCTTCTTGGAACAGTTTGCTAACACTGTTCTCGTGGATACTGCAAAGGTATATTTGGGCGCTCTTTAAAGGCTATGGGGAAAAAGGAATCATCCTCACATAACAACTAAAGAGAAGCTTTCTGAGAAACTGCATTGCCATGTGTGAATGCAACTCACAGAGTTCCACGTTTCTCTTCAGTGATCAGTTTGTGAACACAGTTTTCTGGAAATCTGCAATTTGGTATTTCATAGCGCAATGAACCTTACGGTGACAATGGAAATATCCACAGATGAAAACTAGAAAGAAGCTTTCATAGAAACTTCTTGGTGATGTGTGAATTCATCTCACAGAGTTATACTTATGTTTCGTGTAGCAGTCCATTAGCACTGCCTTTGAGGAAACTGAGAAGGGATTCCTTGGATCCCATTGAGGCCTACGCTGATAAAGGAAATTTCATCCGTTCAAAATGTGAAAGAAGCTTTCTGAGAAACTTCTTTCTGATCTGTGAATTCACCTCACAGAGTTACAACCTATGCCTCAAGAAGCAGTTTGCTAACACTCTTTTCGTGGAATCTGGGAAGTGATATTTGGTGGCCCATAGTGGGCCATGGTGAAAAAGGAAATGTCCTCACATCATAACTACAGAGAAACTTTCTGAGAGATTGCTTTCTGATGTGTGACTTCATCACACAGAGTTCCACCCTTCCCTTCTTGGAACAGTTTGCTAACACTGTTCTCGTGGATTCTGCAAATGTATATTTGGGAGCTCATTGAGGGCTAGGGTGAAAAGGAATTATCCTCACATAACAACTAAGGAGAAACTTTCTGAGAAACTGCATTGCCATGTGTGAATGCAACTCACAGAGTTACACGTTTCTCCACAGTGATCAGTTTCTTAACACAGTTTTCTGGAAATCTGCAATTTGGTATTCATAGCGCAATGAACTTTTGGTGACAAAGGAAATGTCCACAGATGAAAACTAGAAAGAAGCTTTTTTAAACTTCTTGGTGATGTGTGAATTCATCTCACAGAGTTACACTTATGTTTCGTTGACAGTCCATTAACACTGTCTTTGAGGAAGCTGAGAAGGGCTTCCTCGGATCGCATTGAGGCCTACGCTGATAAAGGAAATTTCATCCGTTCAAAACGTGAAAGAAGCTTTCTGAGAAACTTCTTTCTGATCTGTGAATTCATCTCACAGAGTTACAACCTATGCCTCAAGAAGCAGTTTGCTAACACTCTTTTCGTGGAATCTGGAAAGTGATATTTGGTAGCCCCTAGGGGCCCATGGTATAAAATGAAATGTCCTCACATAATAACTACAGAGAAACTTTCTGAGAGATTGCTTTCTGATGTGCGACTTCACCACACAGAATTCCACCCTTCCGTTCTTGGAACAGTTTGCTAACACTGTTCTTGTGGATTCTGCAAAGTTATATTTGGGCGCTCATTGAGGGCTAGGGTGAAAAAGGAATTATCCTCACATAACACTAAAGAGAAGTTTTCTGAGAACCTGCATTGCCATGTGTGAATGCAACACACAGAGTTACACGATTCTCTTCAGTGATCAATTTGTTAACACAGTTTTCTGGAAATCTGCAATTTGGTATTTCATAGCGCAATGAACCCGACGGTGACAAAGGAATATCCACAGATGAAAACTGGAAAGCAGCTTTCTTAGAAACTTCTTGGTGATGTGTGAATTCATCTCACAGAGTTACACTTATGTTTCTGGAGCCGTCCATTAACACTGTGTTTGAGGAAGCTGAGAAGGGCTTCCTTGGATCGCATTGAAACCTATGCTGATAAAGGAAATTTCATCCGTTCAAAACGTGAAAGAAGCTTTCTGAGAAACTTCTTGGTGATGTGTGAATTCATCTCACAGAGGTACACTTATGTTTCATGGAGCAGTCCATTAACACTGTCTTTGAGGAAGCTGAGAAGGGCTTCCTCGGATCGCATTGAGGCCTACACTGATAAAGGAAATTTCATCCGTTCAAAACGTGAAAGAAGCTTTCTGAGAAACTTCTTTCTGATCTGTGAATT